>NC_056612.1:4096365-4457615 GCF_018340385.1 Cyprinus carpio
ATTAGCTTTTTATGTGAGACGTTTAAGAGGGAGGGGTAAAAAGGACCAATAAATTTCAACATAAATATAATAAATAAATGTATTTCTATTATACAATATTTGGCTATATGTCATTTAATAACAAAATAGTGACCACACTGACACCATCAGATGAGAACAAATAGCAGAATCAGATCTTGCAACATCAACACTATTATTGAACTGAACTGAATCAACATTTAACTGACTAAAGCTGAATAACGACGTCGCTGCCTTTTGTGGAAATGCTTATATCAGAACTGACCTCACTTTAAAATCTGATGTAATTCATACTGTTATTATAACATACAGTATGAACTGAACAGTGACACTGTTTTCTTTTAGAACTGCTTTACAGCTGACTCTGAACTATATATATATATATATATATATATATATATATATATATATATATATATATATATATATATATATATATATATATATATATCATTATTTGTATTTATTTAAGGAAATAAATGCAGCATTGAGCAGAAGAAACTTCTATCAAAACATTACAAAATTTTACAGACCCCAAACTTTTGACATTTAGTTTATTGTTTATAAATGTTCATTTGATTGCATGTTACCTTTTATCTAATATCTATTATTATATTAATAGTTTTGTGCTTTATAACAGGTTTACCGCTTGTTTAATGGCTGGTTCCCATTCTGACAGCATGCCCCACAATTGGTGCATTTTCTCACAAAAAGTCAAGTATTTTTCCCCGGGGTGATACCAGACAATATCCACCAACTATTTTTGTCAAAAATGTATGGTTAGTGTGACAACTAGCCCCATGCAATCTCCCCTATAAGACTTAATAAGTGACTATAAATATGCAGGGAAATTTTTCTTCTTTCCCAACTGCCACAGAATAGAATAATTGGATCTCTAAAAAAGGAGAAACAGAAAACAGGAAAGATAATCCCAACATTTATATGTATCAAGAAAAGCATGTCCATAAAGCTTACTGTGTGTTGACCCATTCCATTAGTCAACACACCTCAAAACCTTCAGTAATTCTTTAGGCTAATGTTTGAGCAAGCTCATCCTATTCCCTGCGCAAACAGCCAGCGCCATGACCCCGAGAACCTCGACGAGAAAGTCAATCGCTTTATGTTCATTTTTAAGCATTTCCTGAGGGAGATGGGCTGCTGTGTCAGTTCTCAAGGTAATGAGGGTTGATCTCTAGCTGAAGAAGAGGTGCCTGGTGTCATGTCACAGTCCCTGTCCTCCCCCGAGCCTCTACGGCTCTAAATAATCAAAGCAGGAGACACGTTTGCATTATGTCACCGGAGACACGTCGCTCTCAGCAGCTGGAGAGCAAGTGTTGTCTATAATCATACTTTTCCACAGCGCGAGGCTTGGTGTGCAGAGTCGTGGGCAGGGGCACATGTCCACCCAACAGCCCTGCATATTCTGACAGGTTTTGACAGCACATTACAATTGAGATTGTATGGAAGGTGTGTCTACGCGTGTGTAACCTTTCGGCGCTCTTCTCTGTTATGACAGCAGGGCCTGCTCTTAAACCACTGCGGTAATAAGATTGACAGGAAGAGGGAAAAACACAGGTCTGGATGGAGGAGAGGCAAGAGAAACAGAATATTTTGAGATGCTGCGTGTGCATAATTGACATTATTGATTCGTAAAAGAAAGAAAGAAAAAATCCAGTTTTCACAGCAGATATACTCCGAAATCTGCCCCCCTACTGGTTATCAGCGGCTCACCACCACATTTTATAAAATTAAGTTGTTGTTTTTGCATCTACATGAGCAGCATGACACAACAAAACTACAATCACTCTAGTTATAATAAAGGAAACTGTTTACACTGCAAGTGTTTACAACAGGAATGTTCTAGTTTTGTGATTCAATGGCAGCTGCTTGGTTGACGCATAAGTACACAATATGAAATCTACTATTTTGAGAATTTTGAGTCTAGGTCATTTATACTTTAACTGCATCCATACCTTTTAGAAGCTAATATCCTACCCAGGTTCACTGGCAAAACTCAAAAAAACATAGCCGTCCATATGAATCGCTGCAGTTTCCAGCTGAAATAAACTCTGGAGGTCAGATAACTTTTATTCTTTTTCACACAAATTATGATTTACAGGTTCAGAGTTTTGATTAAGAAAGCCTAATTTTCACACAGTTCCTTGCACAATATTATGTTATGACCTCAAAACAATTTTAACATACTGCAAAATTTGAAAACGAATACTTAAACGTTAGCATCACATATACAGCTTCAGCTGTATGGGTTTTCTAACACAGTAGGTTTAGCTCACACGATATGATGTTGCACTTGTGAAGTGAAGTGCTTTGATATGATTCCTATCATACTACGGTTTAACAAAACAGCTCAAACCCATGTAGAAGGAAGTTAAAATAGCACAATTGCCTTTGTTAACACTATCGGGTAGGTTTAGGGTTTGGTTTGTTGTAGGGGGCCTGTTATTTTCCAACACGCCATTAACATTTTAGTTACAATAAAATGTAAAAGTTGAATTCTGAAGGATCGCAATACGTAAGGATGAGTGGGGTAAGATGAGCCACTTTTTACTTATGTTGTCCTCAAGATAAGGGGAAATGAGGCAGAAGTACAATTGAAGTATTTAAAGTAATTTCAGGATTTTCCTATCATTTTGAATGACCAGAAAGTATCTATGACAAAGGATTCTAAAAATATGGCTTCTTATAAAAACAAGTGTTCCAATGGCTTCCAATTTACCTCAGGTTATGGATAAGTCAGTGGGTAAGATGCACCATCTGGGTGTAAACTGTCCATCCAACTGAATCTAATTCAAGCCCATGTGAAATTAGTGAAACTAGTTAGCTTACCAGTTCAGACTTTCAATTCAGTTCAGACTAATATTTAACTAGATCATTTGCATGGTTTTATATGTTGCTAAATCAAATAAATATTTTTAGACCTGTATAAATTAGGCTACATCTGCTATGCTAAAATTTTACTTTGACAAGCCAAAAATAGTTTTTACAGTGAATGGGTGCCTTCCATTTCTCCCATTTCTTTCTCTATTTCACAGTCTGGCAGAAATGATGGGTAGTTTCAAATACATAGTCACATGACTGTAAAATTGTACAGTTGCCAAGATCCAGGAGGTGGGTCTACTTAACTTACTCTCCCTTACCTGAAGCAATATAATAAAAACGTGGCCACAATCACGTACTGAATGTGTGTTTGAGTGCCACTCACTGAACATTTCACGTTGAAACTGCTGCAAACTGTGCAATAAGGTATAAGGCAATATCAGTGTTGCAGAAATATTGCCAAAAACACATATTTTCAATGAACCTGGGTTATAAATATTGAAAGCTTGACTGCAAAATCAGGCACTAGGTATGTTAATATTTGCTAAAATTTGTCTATCTGAATGAATCCAATCTGATTTCAGATTCTGAAAGTTGTGTTTCCATGAACCCTAAACTTTGCAGTCTGATTGACATTCACATATATATGCATTTTTGTATTCTGTACAAAACATAGGCTCAGTGCAAAATTTTTAGAAGAAGAGAATTTAAATGAATCGTGCAACATGATTTACTAAGGTTTGTGGTAGACAGTTTACTGGTATTTGCGCAAGTGTTTAGTATCCAAAAAAGCATGTCTTAACCCATTTTGCACCTGTGGTTTTAGCAGATTAGCTGCACCTTATTATCATGCAGCTCTACTCTAATTTAAGCTGCTCTTGGTAGATTGCGTTGGTCATCTGCATCTATGTCTTTTAATTTGCACATTGTCAGTAGATCACTAGCAGAACCTCCAATCCTATTAGTGCATTCATGGGCTTGCAGTCTCATGCAAATTTGCCATGTTAAACAAATCTGGCCTTAAATATCCTCCACTGACAAGTTCACAAACATAAAAACATTCAGTATGTGCATCTTATTATAAAAGAGCTGCGCATGTGCCAAAAGGGTTTTTGAGTCTAACTGACCCTTCGCAGAGAGCTTGATTAACAGGAATTATGACGAATTATAACACCCCCAACAGACCAACAAACAAATCAGACAGGAGAGTAGATTGACGTTTGTGGACTTGTGTATTAATGTCTTTCCGCTTTTGAAACCAGATACCTTCAGATGTTCATTCATGTTCTTTTTTTTTTTTTTTTTTTTTTTTTTTTTTTTTGTGCAATAACTAGTAAAGAGGAAGAGATGAGTTTACGTGTTGCTTGAACTGAGGCTCTACAGCAATCTGTCATGACACATCAAAGAGCCACAAAACGGTATTTATTGTTTGAATTTCTTAAAAAATGACAACATTTTTACATGTTTATCATGTTTTTACATGTTTAAATTTACATTGACTACATTGCTTTTGAAAATGCAAAGAGCTTAACCAGTACTAAAGAATTGAGTAACAAAAATATGAACACATAGCTGTGATTGCTGGTTGCTGCATTTTAAATCCACTATTACAATTACAAGGTCAGTTTATTCAATGTCCAGTGGTTACCCCTTATTTTGTAAAGTAGTGTCTGAGCATGTAATGTGACTATAATGTAATTCTGCCTGTTTATTTTTCTGATTTAACTGGAGACCTGAGCACTATTTTATCTGTCTATACTTGATCAAAAGAAGGTCAGTGAGAAGCATCATAAAATTCTAACAACTATCACTGAAATAATCAATTTACTGTGACTACTGTTATGTACTGTAGTATAGTATAATAGTGAAAATGTAATTCCAAACCTAATATCTTTGAATAACACATTTGCCCTTGCAGTTTTAACTTCTCAGAGTATTGCTAGCATGCAAAGTGTATATGAATATGTAAATCAAACAAGCTCATGAAATCAGATAAGTGAAATTATCTATCAGTCATAAAAATATTCTAAGCTGTATAATGAGCCGTGTTCTTTGCGTCTGATATTCATGATTGATTGATTCTTGTTCCTGTAAAGGGCCTACAATGATCCACATAGACAGACATAAATTTGTTGAATTTCAAGGTCAAAGTACAGACCGAAAACCAGCATGAGATGTCACCCTAAGAAATTACGTGGCAGCCATGCGCAAAATTGCTTACACAGATCACAGGCGTCCACCCATCTGTTGTGGGACAGGCAGGGGATGCTCAGTGACAGAGTTAATAGTTTTTTTAGGAGGACACACAGGCCATTTTGGCCGCTTTGTTAATAAAGCATTTACTCGCTGCTCGGTCACAGATAATCCATGTGGTGGGGAGCAGCGCTAACACCCTGATCTGATTGAAACCCATCAGAAAGAACGATATGGAAACCTTGATATTTGAAACAATGATCTGACCTGTCCTTGTGAAGATTATTGTGATTTGTGACATTTATTCTTTTGTAGACATAAAAACCAATGCTTGTGTTCATTATTTTAATTATCAAACAAACATTCTGCTTCCCCAATAGAGTTTTTGTTTAGTTATTTATTTATTTTTTTACAGATTAAACAGCTTCTTAATACAACTTTCAAATATGACTTTTTACCCAAAAAGCAACTGAACACTTACAATCACTATCTTCAAATCCTTGTGTTCAACAGATAAATAGGCCATATATGTTTAGAGAAAGTGTGGGCCAACTATAACTTTCAATCAGTCCTGAGGGAAGAAAAAAAAAAAAAAAAAAAAAAAAAAAAAAAAAAAAATATATATATATATATATATATATATATATATAATATATATATATATATATATATATATATATATATATATATATATTATATAAAATTATAACTACTTTAATATATAGTTAATTTCTTTTAACACAACACACCAGTGCATCAAATCAAATTTACTGAGCTTTTTACAATAAATAGTTTCAAAGCAGCTAAAAAATCATGATGTTGATGTTTTATTATTGATGTTATTATATTTTAATATCATCATGCCTAATTGTTGCACATATTGTATGTATGTACTGTGTGTGTGTGTGTGTGTGTGTGTGTGTGTGCTGCATGCTGCAATAAAAATAATAAAACAAATAATAATAATTTGAGATTTTCTATATAGTATATATCGTTTATGAAATATTTATGTATTTTCCCTGACATTTGGAATTCTTTCTATACCATAAGCCATGCAATAATAATGAAAGGAGGTCTGTGTCATTCCATCCAGAGCAACAATTGCTGGACCTGCATCTCTGTTTCTTAGCACAGAAGCTAAAGGGTGAGGAAGGAGAGCTGGCACCTGATTCTGGATCGAAAGTAAAGGACTTCACCGCCTTTCTATTATTATGGGTAATGTAAGGTACCAGGCTAATAAAATGTATGAGCTGTCAGCACCAACCAGGAGTCATGGGAACTGAAGCCTAAAGTGCTTTCTAGAAACCTGGCCGAGCTCCAGCGCCGCAGTTGCTCTGGATGGATTTCACATTATGTGTGCAAACGGAAGGGCAAGCAAGTGGAAGCAGCAAGAAAAAAAAGCAGGTTGACTTGCTGTTTTTGTGAACTGTAGATGATAAAATCCAAAGACATAGCCCTGTTAAAGAGCAGGTTTGTACCTCGGTTGTAGGGCTACTCGCTGTGGGACTCTAGCCATGCAACCTGCTGCTTTTACATGCTTTTGTTCAGCTGGTGAATGCCTCTCTCTCTGCAGACAGAGCAATTGGTAGGCCATACAGATAGAGACAACAACATTTTAGTCCTGTTATATTCCAGCATCCAGAAAACATATAATTTCTGACAGATGACAACTTGCTGCACCCCATCTTCCGAGAAAAAACCCATGATCCACTGTGAAAACCAGGACTGTGAAGAGGTGGACAAAAGAGGCTGAGTAGACACGTCCTGTGAGTCTCTAAAGTGACATTTATCTGCGTACCTCCAAACATCACTCTGGGGATGTTCTAACCTCATTTTGCAGGATTTAGTAAAGCCTGGGTTATCTTCAAATGCTTGAATGTCACAGAATATGGAAGTAGCTTCTGTATGAATTTGAATATTGTGCAGTTGGTTTGTGTAGCAGTAAGCAGCTAAGCTAACATTTGTGATACCAAGTGATGAAAAACACATACTGTGACCAGGGCTAATTCTAACACATGTGGCTTTACACATTTCCACACAGGCTAGAAAAGAAGTATGTTCATTGTCAAACTCCAAAGCTAGAATTAAAAAATAATTAATTATTTAAAAATTTTTATTATTTTATTTATTTTTCTTATTTTAGAAAAGATTTTGTTTCATAAAATAGTTTAGCAAATAAGCGTATTTCAGTTAGTCTGACTCACTGTCAAATTATTTGATTCCATAAAGCAAATTTAACAGTCACTCTGGCAACTTATGCTGGGAAACTAACCTGGTCCGAGGCAGGCTAACTGTCAGGCTAAGCTGAGTTCCTCTAACACTGACCAATATAGGAACTCTCTCACATACAATTATAAGACTTCATTAAACCACTATCAGTCAAAAAATAAAAGTATGCAGACTTAAATACAACTAAAGTTATAAATCAAATAAATAAAAATATAGGCTACAACCGACTGTATGTAATGCATTGTGTCCACAATTTTTATGACATTATTTTACTGTATATGAAAACATTTTGACATGGTTTCTTCTTAAGATATGTATTTAGTTGATCAGCAGTTTCTAGCCATTTTTTTTTTTATTCAACTCTAAGCAGCATACACAAGACTGGTATATTCACCCAGGCAACATTTACATGCACCTAAATAATCTGTTAGTTATCATATTGATGGCTTGAACCAAGCTAAAAAGCCTTCATGTGAACACCTCAGTCGATCCAAATGAAACTTTGATCAGACTGAAAGGGTTGGTGTGGACCTTCTCAATTTATTTCAATATTACGTTGCTAATCCAAATCTCCTGAGAAGGGAGAAGCAAGAGAACACATTCTGAAAGGCAAAAGTTGAATTTTCAAGATTTGATGTGTGTTGAAGATGCTGGGAAGAAATACAAGAGCATCTCAGTGAACTATTCTCCCCCAACAAGTGATTTCCAGTACAACAACGTGCCACTAGCAAAAAATTCTAGCTTTGTAGGCTACACTGACACAACATACATGAATAGAAGAACATGAAGCTGTGCGGAAAAGCACCTGACGTCATTCAATTTTTTTTCCATTGTCCAATCGAATGAATGGAGAGGTGGGCCTTCCATTGTGATGACGAAAGTTTACCATTGCTTAGAAAGTCCAGAGACAGCAATGATGGAGGAGAAACTTTTGGTGTCTGTCGCAGGTTACCCGGAGCTGTATTTTTTAAGGTTTCTACTAATATGATAGTTTACTTAACAACAAAAACCAAAGATTTCTAGAGCGCTCGCGCTATAATCCTTTGATTAGACTGAAAGGACAGCTGATTTATTTGGTTGCCTAGTAACATAAAAAACGCAGTGCACTGATCATTTTTAAAAGTCACCAAAAAAAAAAAAAAACAGTGTGATGTGCCTCTCGTTTTCAGACCTAAAAAAATGCATTGACTAACAAGCTACACAATATTGTGCTCATTATCGCAGATGAATCGACTGTCAGTGAACTACAGCTCTGTGTAGTAAATGTCGCTCCATCTGAAAGCAGTTGATGGAGATTTACTACTAATCACGAAACCACCATTAATGACGAGATGCGCATGACAATCACATGTGATTTATTGCACAGCCCTAATCAGAAGGTATCTTGTTTCAACCACAGAAATATGTCAATACACACCATTTTTCAAGTTCAAATCCACTGATGTTTATCTACTCAAAAATCTGATAAAATGGCAGATTTTGTATTGTGATTGGTCAGCTCCCTTGTCAATCAAACTTCCTGCAAAGGGTCAATTCAGGAATATTAACTCACAAAGCCAGTTCTGAATGTCACACATCCCCAACTGTCAGTGAGATACAAAATTATATAATTTAATGCTGGAAACTTATCTTAAATTTGTAACTAGAAATCTTGTTAGAACGAGGCATATCTCTCTATGTAGCTAACTAGCTATCATACAAATTACTGTTGTAGTATATGATGTGGCTTGCATGACTCAAGTATGCATAAACGGGAGCAGAGTCTCTTTCTGTGTCTTTTGTTTAAATATCCCTCCTTATGTTTAATTGAAGCACTGAAGCTGTCAAAGCAAACATTTGTTAATGTTTATAGGACTCAAAATGGAGGGACTTAAGCGTCAGAGAGTTTCACTTCCCTCCACTCGGTTTCTATTTCTGTTTGTGCTCCTCCTGCCTGATGTGTCCCGTCTTGGAGAAGTCAATCTTCTTCACAAAGGAGGAGCCCTTCCTCCCTAGGGACATTGTTTATTCATGTATCAGATTTATTTTTGCCGCCCCTGCCTCCCAGGATTCACACTGCATTTATTACAGAAGGTAATGAAAATGGAATTTATACAGTAGAGCCCAACATGCGCTGTGCATTATGGAAACCACCCGAGATGCTCGCTGTTACCTCTTTTGCCCATTCGCCCTCCCATACACAGAAAAGGGGAAACAGTGTGCAACTTCAAAGTTTCTCACAGTAAATGTATAAATACAGTAAGTAGGGCACTTTCTTCAGTCCTCTGTAAATAGGCTTTTACCTTATTATATTTAATTTAAGGGCAGGCTCGTGTAGACAGCCTTCACTTTTCTCCAATAGCCTTTTCTATTAGAGAAGTCAATCTTCTTCACAAAAAGACTTGAAAAGATAGAACATTGTGTATTCAAGTAACATTTTTATTTTTGTCTAGATCTTTAAATACCGTGATTTGGACTTCTTTAGTCCTTAGCGAATAGATATCTGAGCTCTTTGAGGTAATTACCTTTACTTGTATGCGTTTCATTGAGAGCCGTACGGTTAGCGTATCGACAGAAATACAGATGGGATGTTTTTTCACTCTCCATTTTGCTTTCAGGCTTTCAACACATGGCAATCATACATAAAAGCAACAGTTGCAACAGATTTTAAAAATCAATTTGCACAAATAATAATGGTTAGAAGGTGCGCAAAGTGGGTAATTTTATTTTTGTGTGCTCTTAAATGTGCTTTATAGCAATTATGACCAAACAATATCAGCACTTTGTGAGAGAAGCTTCAGTCCAGGCTTATAAACAGCTCTGGTTGTGTTTGAGGCCTCTCAAAACTATTTTCTTATTTTTTTATTTCTGATTACTATTTACTGCTAATGTGGTTTCAGTGCAATTGCCTAAATGGCTATTACCTTAAAAACAAAAGCATAAGAAATTGCAACAACAATTGATCTGTAGACTAGTAGGCTAGTAAGAAAAACTATTAGCAGAAAATAATAATAATAATAATAATAACAATAAATGTATTTTTATATAGCGCCTTTAAAACTTAATTCTCAAAGCGCTTTACACTCAAAGGATACAAAGTTAAAAAAGAGAGAGTACAGTGGTAACAACAAAAACAATGTAAGATAGAAACATTATGAAGAAGAAAAAAGAAATGTCTGGACAATCAAGTAAACCTGAGCTGCTTCAGTCCAATAAGTGTTCATCTTGACATATTATTAACAATATAAAAGTCATTCTTAAGTTTACGGTATAAAAATCAGTAAATATTTCACAGCTTTAGCTGAATGTGGGCATTTGTACAATTATACTAAAAGACCTTCTACTGGTTAAAAAAGTATACACTATCAATCAGACAACAGGCATGTAGCAGATTGCGAAGATTTCAGCAAAGTTGTGATCATAAAGTTAATTTAGAAATTTCAATATCAAATGATATACTAGGAGTTATAGGGTTAAATAGAAAAAAAAAATCTAATAATTTTCAATAAAAAGAATATTATATATATATATATGATATATGATCATATATATATCATATTACCCCAATATGATCATATTACCCCAATTTTACAGTCTCTGCACTGGCTACCTATTAATTTCCGTATCAGTTACAAAATATTATTACTTACTTATAAGGCCCTTAATGGCTTAGCTCCTGCGTACCTAACTAGTCTTCTACCACGCTACAACCCATCACGCTCCCTAAGGTCACAAAACGCTGGACTTTTGATAGTACCTAGGATAGCAAAGTCCACTAAAGGAGCATTTGGCTCCCAAACTCTGGAATAGCCTTCCTGATAATGTTCGGGGTTCAGACACACTTCCTCTGTTTAAATCTAGATTAAAAACACACCTCTTTGGCCAAGCATTCAAATAATGCATCTCATAATTTTGGACTGCAGTTATATCTGATCAAATGCGCATTATTATTCTTTAACTTAAAGAAAACTAAACTAAACTTGGCTGGACTAATTAATTTTACTTGGCTGGAACAGCAGCTATGCTAATTATGTCTCTATTTGTTTCTCTGTTTTGTATCTAGGATTTACACAAGCTCCAGTCTGGATCCAGAACACCTGAGAAGAGATGATGCCAACCCCTCAGAGGACCTCAGATGATGCTAACCCAGAGACAACATACCAGAACTAACACATTTTGCTATAAGTTTGATTGCATAATTGCTGTTAATAGTGTTAATCGTCTGTTTGTTTACGTCTTTTATTGATTTTTCTGAACATTTCTGCCGTATACACATAAACTGACAGTCACCACTGATAAGCTACTACTAAATATTGTAGAAACTTAATTTTCTGTAAAGTTGCTTTGCAATGATCTGTATCATAAAAAGCGCTATACAAATAAACTTGAATTGAATTGAATATATATATATATATAATATGTCTACGGAAGACTAAACCAAAACATTCAGTTTTGAGCTGGTCTTTTCAGCAGTGTTATCATTTGATCTACAAGCTTGAAACTATATGGACGTTTGTGCTTCATGTTACTCTACATTGTACGACTTCTGAAGAGTTTGACAGACCAAATGTTTGGCTGCACCAAAACATCTTGATTAGATTTGAGCACTTGATTCAGCAGATAGCAGTACACAAAATAAATCTCCTCCATTTTAGGCTATTTTCTTCATCACCCTCTTCCTTCTCTCCGACATCGCCCCGCTTCAGTTCCTCACTGTTTCCATTGTGCTTCCCTTTCCCCCAGGCATGTCTTTAATTTATCACTCCTCCACAGTCTCTCTCTGTCTCCTTGATGGACTTAACTGTTTCAAACAAGCGTTTGTCATTCAGGGGACAAGCCTGTCTGCCCTCACGCTGGAAAGATGTAGACAGGCAGACAGAGACAAAGAGGATAAAAAGGCAGACAGATAAACAGGTATAAGCCAGTGAATCCCATCTGCAGGAAACTCAATGTGCTTATTTCCCCAAACGCACAAAGTCCTTTAGTAGTAATATCTCACAGTGAGAGATAAGCATTCAAAAGTTCCCTTATGCTGCTCAAAAAAGAGCAAGAGTCTGAATCTGTATTTCAATACCGTGGGAGTGAACATTTAAAAAATAACTTTGTAGTGTTGTTGTACGGCTAGAACAGCGTCTGCTGTTTTGAACCAATATTCGGCGGCCGCTGAAAGACTAATGTGGAAGAATACATAAGTTCAACAGAATCTTCCAGAATGACGCTGCAGCTTTCGCCTGCTGACCCAAACCATAATTCAAGCATAGCTGAATCAAAGTTTTAAAGGAACTTTTAAGAAAAGATCACTGCAGTTGGAAAGCCAAGGGTTTGCGTATAAATGTGCACACACAGGATCACGAGAATGAGAAAGGATGTAAGGTCTTGAAGGACGAGAAATGATATCTGAACAGCAGCAAAATGGAACTGGCAAGTGAAAAAAGGGACATTTAAAAGGATAACATAGGATGAAGAAAAACAATAATAATTGCAGGTGTGAATGCTTGGCTAACACATTGCAGCTACAGGTCCTTCTCAAAAAATTAGCATATTGTGAAAAAGTTCATTATTTTCCATAATGTAATGATAAAAATTAAACTTTCATATATTTTAGATTCATTGCACACCAACTGAAATATTTCAGGTCTTTTGTTTTAATACTGATGATTTTGGCATACAGCTCATGAAAACCCAAAATTCCTATCTCAAAAAATTTGCATATTTCATCCGACCAATAAAAGAAAAGTGTTTTTAATATAAAAAAAGTCAACCTTCAAATAATTATGTTCAGTTATGCACTCAATACTTGGTCGGGAATCCTTTTGCAGAAATGACTGCTTCAATGCGGCGTGGCATGGAGGCAATCAGCCTGTGGCACTGCTGAGGTGTTATGGAGGCCCAGGATGCTTCGATAGCGGCCTTAAGCTCATCCAGAGTGTTGGGTCTTGCGTCTCTCAACTTTCTCTTCACAATATCCCACAGATTCTCTATGGGGTTCAGGTCAGGAGAGTTGGCAGGCCAATTGAGCACAGTAATACCATGGTCAGTAAACCATTTACCAGTGGTTTTGGCACTGTGAGCAGGTGCCAGGTCGTGCTGAAAAACGAAATCTTCATCTCCATAAAGCTTTTCAGCAGATGGAATCATGAAGTGCTCCAAAATCTCCTGATAGCTAGCTGCATTGACCCTGCCCTTGATAAAACACAGTGGACCAACACCAGCAGCTGACATGGCACCCCAGACCATCACTGACTGTGGGTACTTGACACTGGACTTCAGGCATTTTGGCATTTCCTTCTCCCCAGTCTTCCTCCAGACTCCGGCACCTTGATTTCCGAATGACATGCAAAATTTGCTTTCATCCGAAAAAAGTACTTTGGACCACTGAGCAACAGTCCAGTGCTGCTTCTCTGTAGCCCAGGTCGGGCGCTTCTGCCGCTGTTTCTGATTCAAAAGCACACGCCTGTGCACGGTGGCTCTGGATGTTTCTACTCCAGACTCAGTCCACTGCTTCCGCAGGTCCCCCAAGGTCTGGAATCGGTCCTTCTCCACAATCTTCCTCAGGTTCCGGTCACCTCTTCTCGTTGTGCAGCGTTTTTTTGCCACACTTTTTCCTTCCCACAGACTTCCCACTGAGGTGCCTTGATACAGCACTCTGGGAACAGCCTATTCGTTCAGAAATTTCTTTCTGTGTCTTACCCTCTCGCTTGAGGGTGTCAATGATGGCCTTCTGGACAGCAGTCAGGTCGGCAGTCTTACCCATGATTGCGGTTTTGAGTAATGAACCAGGCTGGGAGTTTTTAAAAGCCTCAGGAATCTTTTGCAGGTGTTTAGAGTTAATTAGTTGATTCAGATGATTAGGTTAATAGCTCGTTTAGAGAACCTTTTCATGATATGCTAATTTTTTGAGATAAGAATTTTGGGTTTTCATGAGCTGCATGCCAAAATCATCAGTTTTAAAACAATAAAAGACCTGAAATATTTCAGTTGGTGTGCAATGAATCTAAAATATATGAAAGTTTAATTTTTATCATTACATTATGGAAAATAATGAACTTTTTCACAATATGCTAATTTTTTGAGAAGGACCTGTATGTATTTTGCATGCTGCACACTTGTTGCACAAAGAAACTGCATCCACTTGTAATATTGTATATAATATAGTGTCTTGCAAAAGTACTGTATTCATACCTCTTATTATTTTTTTTTTTATATATATATGTTTTTTTTTGTTTGTTTGTTTGTTTGTTTTTCACATTTTATTATGTTGCTGCCGTACACCATGACAAAGCAAAAACAGATTGGTCACAACTTTGCAAATGTAAATAAGTACATGGCATAAGTATTCATACTCTTACTTAGCTGACACAATTTTACAGACTCAAGCCTTTTTGGGTACGATGTGACAAGCATTGCACATCTGCATTTGGCAATTATCTGGCATTCTTCGTCTCACCTCTTCACCTCTCAAGCTGTGTCACGTTGGATGGGTGCTGACAGACATTTTCAGTTTTCTCCAGAAATGCTCAATTGGATTCAACCCTAGACTCTGGTTGGGCCACTCATGTCATTCACGAAGTTGTCTATAAGATACTTTTGCATTGTCTTAGCTGTGTGCTTATGGTCATTGTTCTGTTGGAATTAGAACCTTCTGCTCAGTCTGATGTTCTGAACAGCCTGAACCAGGTTTTCATTAAGGCCCTCTCTATATGATGTTTTATTAACAAGGTTCGGGAGGAGCACGTCAGATACTTAGCCTTAATATAATCAACAGTAGGGTATAAATACAGCTGACTTACCTCTATCCATTGACGGTTTATCAGCATCTTGGTTTGCTTGTATAGCACCATGTCTCTTCGTCCGAAGACCCATCGAGCTCTCCTCCGGTCCCATCGCTGCAACCAGTCGGCTCTAAGGCCACTCCTCCTCGGTGTGGCACTCCAATCGAGCCCCATGCTCCAACTCGCCGGCGCGGTGTGGCGCGAGCAGCCAATCACCTCCCAAGACGCCTAGGCCTACCCTTGCCACCTCCAGTGAGAACCCCAATCGACTTCTTGGTATCCTCCTATTGCTTGGCCAGGCCTATGATTCCACCAAAAGAAAAGTGGACTGTCAAGTCTGAGGAAAGCGCTGTCCAAATCTGACATCCAGCCTTCATGGAAGTTGAATAAGGCAGAATTATATGACTTGTATACAAATCTGCAAATTACTAACATCTCTCCCGAGTCCACCCCAATTCCAAAGAAGAGCAAAAAGAAAGGAAAACTTACAGATATGCCTCGCTGTACTCCACCGTCCTCCTCCGGCGCAAGGCCTAGCTCCCAGCATCTATCAAGCTGTGGCAACAGGCCATCAGCAAGCCAAGACCGCGCACCGAATCCAACAGCCGCAAGGCCGCAGCCCAGCCTCTCACCGCAGCTTCCATTTCAACAACGCAGGGGGGCCGTAGCTCAAGGAAGCACTTGACCGCCTCCACCGCCAATCACAGCCCCGCTGCATGCAACTTTAAATCCAAACCCCGCAGCCCAAGCAAGCGCTGGGACAAACTGAATGTCGAATACACCCCTGCCGCCCACTCCTTCCAGCTTTGGGTCCGCGACTCATGCAAGCGCTTGGCCGAACTGGCCGTCAAACACAGCCCCGCCACCCGCTCCTTCCATCTTTGGGTCCGCGGCTCAAACAAGCGCTTGGCCGTACTGGCCACAAAACACAGCCCCGCCGCCCGCTCCTTCCAGCTTTGGGCCCGCGACTCAAGTAAGTGCTTGGCCGAACTGGCCACAAAACGCAGCCCCGCCACCCACTCCTTCAAGCTTTGGGTCCGTAGCTTAAGCAAGCACTTGGCCGGACTGGCCACAAAACACAGCCCAGTCGCAAGCTCCTTCCAGCTTTGGGTCCACGGCTCAAGTAAGTGATTGGCCGTACTCGCTGTCAGACAACCCCGGTGTCGAATGCGCGCTCTCCCAAAATTTCATATGCAATAATCTCCAGTCTGCCCACGCGGAGTCCGAAGTCGTAGATAATCTAATAAAAAAAGAAGTAAATTAACAATTTTCAAACCGATCGAATCCAGCGATCCCAGCCCACCCTTCCCGACTCCAGGCAACCCATAACGTTAGACATCCTCACAAAATGTATCCACACTGTCCGCACAGGTTACCAGCCTCTCAGTACAGCCCGTACTCTCGACGCCATGTTTACACTGGCATTTTTTCAGTTTTCTTAGATGCTCGGTACTCACAATCTCTTCTAAATTTGATCCAAAAATCAACCCCACCATCTCAGACCTAACCATACTTGATAGTGAAACGATTTCGTTCTTAATCAAACAAAGCAAGACAGACCAAGCCAAGAAAGGTAATTTTATCTACATTTTCAATCTCTCTTCTCCAATCCAACCATACCAGTCCATCTTCTAGTACCTCCGCCTTAGAAATTCTCAGACTCAATCACCCCACAAACCACTATTTTTAGACGACTCCAAAAAAACGTCACTCACTTCTGGTTCCAAAAGCATCTCAAATCCGTCTTGCAATTATCGGGTGTCCCAGCAGAAAATTTCTCTAGCCACTCTTTTCGCATTTGAGCAGCAACATCAGCAGCCCAAAAAGGCCTCTCCAAACAGCAGATCCAAACTCTAGGAAGATGGTCTTCATAAGCTTATTAAAGCTACATCAGAACCAATCAGTATCACATTAAAGAAGCCCACCAAACCCTCATCGGTCACCACTTAAGTAATCACTCCATATAAAAAATAAAAAAACCCTACACTCTCTGGCCAAATACTGGCCATTCAAATTTACCTTTCTGTTTTACATTCGGAGAAGCTTACCCATTTGATGTTGTGAGTATTGAGCTCCCATCAGACGTCCACGAGAGCCTCCCGTCTAGACAACATTACCTTTTCCTTTCTATGGTCGGTGAGGCTTACCCGTTCGATGCCGCGAGTATTGAACTCCCGTCGGATGTCAGCGAGAGTCTCCCGGCCAGACAACTTACTTCTTCATCCTAGGGTCAATAAAGACTTACCCATCCGATGCTGTGAGTATTGAGCTCCCATCGGATGCCGGCAAGAGCCTCCCGGCAACACAACCTTACCTTTTCCTTCTACGGTCAGCGAGGCTTACCCGTTCCATGCCTTGAGTATTGAGCTCCCATCGGACGTCGGCGAGAGCCTCCTGGCAACACAACCTTACCTTTTCCTCCTATGGTCACCGAGGCTTACACGTTTGATGTCGTAAGTATTGAGCTCCCATCAGACGTCGGCGAAAGCCTCCCAGTTAGACAACCTTAACTTTTCCTTTCTACGGTTGGCGAGGCTTACCTGTTTGATGCCTTGAATATTGAGCGCCCATCGGACGTCAGAGAGAGTCTTCCAGCCACATAAACTTTACTTTCTCCATGCTACGTTCGGAGAGGCTTACCCGTTCGATGCCTTGAGTATTGAGCTCCCATCGGACATCGGCGAGAGTCTCCCGGCCACCTAACTTTACGTTCCTGTTTGACGGGCGACGATGCTCAGACGTCCGACACTAAGAGCCTCAACCTTCCACCTCCTGTCCAAATCTTTCCCCCCCTTGCTGGTGAGGCTTACCCGTTCGATGTCCTGAGTCCTGATCTCCCATCGGATGCTGCGAGAGCCCACACAGTTGGGTTTTCCTTTTCCCACTCCCCAGCGGGCGAGGCTTACCCATCTGATGCAGTGAGAATTGATCTCCCGTCTAATGTCGGCAAGAGTGCTCTGGGTTGGGTTTCTTTACTTGCTGCCCACAAACAGGTCTTATCCATCTGATGCCGTGAGTATTGATCTCCCGTTAGATGTCGCAAGAGTCCTCTTTTTCGGCGGCCCAAAGCCTGTTTATCTGCTCAACTGAGAGGACCTACACATCCGTCGTCCAGAGTCTTGATCTCCAGTCGGAGGCTTCATTGGCCCTCTCGGTCAGTTATCTGTCCTGTTTGCCCACTGATTAGCAGAGGCTCATCAGCCAGTAGGGCCCGTACGCCAACACCATGACCTATTCCAGTAGAGGCAACTCGGGCCCTCCTGGTCGGGCTATTCAATCACGCTGCTCCTCCTTCATCAGCCGGTAGGGCTCATCCATTCCAACGCTGTGAGGTGCTCCAGTTGAGCAACGGCTGGAGCACTCCCGACCGGGCAACCCAAATCACATAGTACGATACCAGCAGCCGGTAGGGCCTACTGTACCTCTCCAAATGCGTAAGTTGCTCCCACCGGAGTATGTAGGCTCTTCCTACCTGCCAACCAGCTGACTTTCCAAATATCAGCCCCGCCAGATCTCAATGCTATTGTGGGGGGGGGGGGGTCCTTAGTCTGGTGGCTGTCCTTTTGCTATTGCTTTTTGGGGGGTACTCTAGGTTCGGGCCATTCCTGAGCCCTTCCCCAGACAGCACACAGCAAATATGCAGTATAATACTTCAGCTAATTATATGTAAGTGAGAACTCGTGAAATGATGTTTTATTAACAAGGTTCGGGAGGAGCACATCAGATACTTAATTCCCGAGCTCGGAGCCCTTCCCCAGACAGCATGCCAAATATGCAATATAATACTTCAGCTAATTATATGTAATTATAATTATAAAATTGTGTGAACTCATGAAATTTTGGTGCTTTTCTTCTACTTTGACGGGTCCCTCAGTCCCTGCTGCTGAAAAACAACCCCACAGCATGAGGCAGCTACCAGCACCCTTTACTGTTGGGATGGTACTGTGCAGGTGATGAGTAGGTCCTGGTTTATTCCAAACATGAATAAACTGGAATTGAGGTTCATCAGACCAGAAAATAGTTTCTCACAGTCTAAAATTTATTTAGGAATATATATATATATATATTTTTTGCACCTAAAACCCACTTGGAACTTTGCAAATTTAATTTTGCAAAGTGGGTTTTCATGTGTCTTCACTGAGGGGAGGATTGAGTTTGGTCACACCACCATTAAGCCCAGATCGGTGGAGTGCCGCAGAGATGTTTCTCCTTCTGCAAGTTTCTCCCATCTCCTTATATGATCATGGATCTCAAATAGAATGACTGTCACTATTCTTGATCGCTAACCAATGCCCCTCTCCATCAATTGCTCAGTTTGGCCAGAAGACTTTAAAAATTAAGGAAGTCACATTCTCACCTGAACCTTGAATGTATCTGTTTCTTCTTCTTTTTCTTCTTCTTCTTCTTCTTCTTCTTCTGCTTCTTTTGTAGTCTTTCCCAGATGTCTCAACACAATCCCTTCTCTCAGCTCTGCAGGTCATTCCTCTGAGTTCAAGGCTTGCTTTTGTTCTGATATGCATAATCAGCTGTTAGACCTTATATAGACTGATGTGTGCCTTTCCAAACCAGGTCCAGTCAATTGAATTTAACGTACAGAAACATCTCAGAGATGATCCAGCGATCATTTAGATCGGGGTCTCCAACCTTTTTTAGCAAGAAAAAAAATATTTCATATCATTGTAAGTTTCTTTCCATTTATTACTTAAAGCACAGATAATGAGAATACTGAGACAGATATACAGTAATTGTATGTGTATGTATCTGTTCAAAGGCAAGGAGACATGAAAGAGGAATTAACTCAGTATTTGTGCGCTGTCTGGAACATTCTCTTTGCGTGTGTGCACTTTAGGTGTGTGTGGCTGCTGTGTACACAGAAAACAGAGTGTGAGTAACATCTCTTTCGCGTCTTCTTGGACTGGAATGGTTTAAAATCACTTGAATGTATAAACTGGCAAATTAATTTGTGAATCATATGCATGCCAAATGTATCACGGATCAACTGTGATCCATTTAACCCCTTATACAGTATATATGACAAATCAGAACAATCATTTACTTTTTGAACATTTAATTTACATTGTCAAATTGCTACTCCATATGATTTACATACAACAAACAAAAATACAGAATAATTAGAACAATCATTAACACACAATAAATAACAGAATGTCATATCTATACACATTTTTCACAGAATGTTTTTGAGACCCAGTGGAATGTTATATATTTATGGTTTATATTTTGCTTTATGCTATATGAAGTATATACCAATGTGGTGAACATAATTGAAAGTAGTTTAACATAAGGCTGCAACAACAAAATGTGAGAAAAAAGAAAAAAAAAACAGTTAAGTATGAATACTTTCGCAATAATGACTATATCATCAGCTTTAAAAGGCTTGAGGCTGTGTGTCAGCTAAGTACTGAGTTAAGAGTATGAATGCTTATGCCATGCACTACGTTTTTCCTTTTTAAAACATTTGCAATGTTGTGACAAATCTGTTTTTGCTTTGACATGGAGTACGGCAGCAACCCAACAAAATGAAAAAAAGGGTATGAATACAGTACTTTCACAAGACAATATATTATATACAATATTTCCGTTGCACTTTATTTTAAAGTGCATGTACTTACAGTGTGCTTAAAGTGTACATACCTAATAAAGTACTGGTAATATAAGGTAACTAATTTGGGTAGGGTTAGGTTTAGGGGTAGGTCCAGGGTTAGTACCTAGTTATTACCTAGTTATTGTAATAACATTAATAAGTACATAGTATGTAGGAACAGGACTGTAAAATAAAGTGCTACCAATATGTCAAATTTAACAAGTGGATGCAGTTTCTTGTTCTTGTACAGTGATCTTTAAATTGTGAGGACATACTCTTGGAGGAAGTGAGCAAGCCAATCAGAAGTTTGACATTTGTTCCTGGTCTGCTTTTTTAGACTTTCATTCACATAAACTGCCATTGCACGATGTTCATCTTGCATCATCACAAAAGCACACAGTGTGCATGATAGAAAACACAAAACTGGTCAATATATTTAGATTTTTTTAGTTACTTACATCCATTCGATGTGCGTCACATAAAGTGTCTCTGATTGGAAGCCATTCGTTTGCTGAACTGACTGAACTCGCTGTACCCATTTATACTGCACACTCTCTCTCTCTCGTATCCAAGGGAACTCATCAACACTGTCTTGTGTTTGTTGTGTATGTGTAGTATGTGCAGGTTACTCAACTTCCTGTAGGCTACATGGTGCTGAACATATCATGACATTACAATATACATAATGTAAAGGATTAAAAAGGGTTTATTAATGAATAAAGTTGGAGTTTAAGTAAATTTCTTTGTGTAGTAAAACAGTCTTGTTTTGATGATTTGGCCTTGCTGTTATAGCCTGGTTCTGCACATGGACAGTTTGAGGGTAATTTCACTGAAACCCTGGCAGCTAGTTTGCTTGTTTTGGTGGGTTATGAAATTTGACAAGTAATTGAGTGTGTAATCTGTCTGAGGTATTACATCTGCTATCAGTTTATAAAAGGTGTAAATCTTAGGGCTAAAATTTCAGTTCATGCATATACAGACTATATATATATATATATATATATATATATATATATATATATATATATATATATATAGTATAACCGTTGCAGTCAGAATATATATATTCAGACTGCAACAGTTAACATGAGCCTATACTTCATACATCCATCACAACAAATTGGTGTTTTGGAAAAGTGGTTGTCTTAGTTTTTGTGCTAGTGTTTTAGGAGAAAATGACATCGCAGGAGGCCTTTAGCTATATTATATCTTATCATAGAAAACAGTATGTGAGAGGGGTTAAATCTTAGAAATGTCAAACATTTTGCATCCATCTGTTAGCTAAACATAGTATTGACATTTTAACTGTCTGAAAAAAAAAAAGAAACTCCACCCCAAAATGAAAATTTTGTCATTAATCACTTACCCCCATGTCGTTCCAAACCCATAAAATTTTCATTCATCTTCGGAACACAATTTAAGATATTTTGGATGAAAACCAGGAGGCTTGCGACTGTCCCGTAGACTGCCAAGTAAAGTACACTGTCAAGGTTCAGAAAAGTATGAAAAGCATCTTCAGAATAGTCCATCTGCCATCAGTGATTCAAACATAACATTATGAACCAACGAGAATACTTTTTGTACACGAATAAATTAAAAATAATGACTTTATTCAACAATTCATCTCCTCTGTGTCTCTTTATATCAGCGTATCGACATTTTGGAGAATATGAGCTGTACGCAGGCAGCTTTCACTCTTCTGTGTCAGCCACGACACAAGAATATGTTTTCTACGTATATTTACACTTTGATTTGAAAGAAAACAGCACATCCTTGTGTCGCGGCTGACACAGAAGAACGTAAGTTGGCGGTATTCAGCTCATATTCTCCAAAATGGCGCTACATTGATGTAGAGAGACACAGAGGAGACAAATTGTTGAATAAAGTCATTATTTTTGTTTTATTAGCGTACAAAAAGTATTGTTGTCACTTCATAACGTTACGGATGAACCACTGATGGCAGATGGACTATTCCAGCAATAAAATAAAATAATAGATTTACTCTTAATAAATTACTCAGAGACTTGTATAAAAGAAGTTTAACGCATCACCATAGGAAATGGTTTGCTTTATTAAAACAATAGCTCATAAGCAAATAACAATAAAAGTAAATAGCACAAAGTCTTCACCCCGAATTGTGGCTGTGAATGTGTTCCAACCATGATGTTTTATAGCCTTCTCCTTCCGAATTCCTTTTTCGGTGAGCACAAACACCCACACACACATACATGTACACCGGTTGCTATGGATACAGGAAGCATGACCCTTCACCTTGTAGCAACCTTACAGTTGGATAAGTCAGGATGAAGTAATTGCAACATCTTTTTCATTAAAGCAAATTAATCCATCTCTATTTTTAATCTAAACAATTACAACATCTTAAAGGCATAGGCTAAGCAAATAACTATTTCTAAACTGCATAGCATCATTTCTTTTAAGATAAGATAAAATATATCACAATACAACACTTTAAGAAAGAAGGTCCATTCTGCAACGTTATTACAAAAATGCACTTTCTTGCACAATCATGATACAGTTAGCAAAAAGTATACATACTGTACGTGGCAGTCTTAACTGTTGAGCTAACTCTGACAGACTGTATATCTCATTACTGCCTTTTAAGGCTTTTCAGGTTTTGTGGCAGATGTTTGCAATCTCAAAGCTCTTATATAATTTGCAAGAGATTGTAACTCCAGATTAAAGTTCACCAACTCAATCATTTCTTTCAGCATTCTCATAATTTTCTTATTCAAATCTTACTGTTTTCGCATGAGTTGAATTGTTCTTCTTATTCTAAAAACAATTTCCTGCTACTTAATCAATTGAGATTCTGTCCTGTTTTCCTCCATGTTTCTTCTTCTTCTTTTGTCTTTTGACTTCTTTGCTCCAGTTCCTCTGAATCCCTTCTACGAGAAGATCATCAAAGTCAATTTCTAGTTTACCTGGTTCATTATCACAGTTACCGAGTGAGAATCGATTGTGAATGGGAAATTCCACATTTAATGAATCACCAGATTCTACAACACTTTCATACTTTTCTGGACCTTGACAGTGTATTTTATCTGGCAGTCTATGGGACAGTCACAAGCCTCTAGGTTTTCATCCAAAATATCTTAAATTGTGTTCCGAAGATGAACAAAGCTTTTACGGGTTTGGAACGGCATGGGGGTAAGTGATTAATGACAAAATTTACCTTAATTAACCTTCGAGGGCAAACTGACCATATAACAGTTATACTAATGGCTGGTATAGCACCCTCTGCAGAACAACAAGAATGTAACACGTGAACATTTTAGGTAGGCACTAGGCAGGTAATTACAGGCAGCTACTTACAGAGGCTTGTTTTCGCCACATACATGATCTCACAATTCAGATTATTTTTCTCACAATTGCAAGATTATATCTTAAAATCATTTTTTTTAAACACCTACACTTAACAATTCTATGTACACTTATTTACCAATCTCTCAGAATTGAGAAAACTAATTTTAAGATTTAAAAAGTCTCACAATTCTGTTTATGTCTCACAATTCTATGTTTATATCTACACTAATAATTGTGCTATATGAAGTATGAGATAAAAAGTTGCAGCCTTTTCTAATTCCTTATTTTGTCTTCTATTGCTGTTACTACTACTTAGGAATGAATAAATTGGGGAAACAAAAGTACTTGCAATATTAATATATATAAAATATTGATTGCAATTTATACTGCAATGTATTTAAGAGTTCTAGGTATGTTATGCTTAGGCCTATCTTTAGATTTAGCACGATTAAATTCATATTGTAAATTCAACTGTGCAACGATGACGCTCTTGTTTTTATAAAACCTATTCAGTATGACTAAATAATCTTATCCTGTATGGTTATTTAATATTCAAAGTATTCTTCTGTTGACTATGAGTGAGCATAAATGCATTTGGCGTGTATGCGTTATCTAGTGGACCGTTTTTTCTAGCACTCAAAACACTTACACATGCCGTTGTCTCAAAAATTTTGTTTTAAATAAGTAAATACTACTTTTGAATAGGAAAGTACTAGCCATGGAAATTACAGTTGTAGCTTGCTTTTTCTATTTCTATCTCTGTTGTTAGTCACTTGTTTACTCAAGTTCCACTAATAACAATTTTTAAAAATATCGAGATTGCAAAGGGAACCAAAAACCAGCGAAGTCAAGTCAAGCCGCTGGGTTTTACTAGGTAATGAATGTTCACCGCACTTGGCTAACCACTGTAAATGCCACTGCTGTAACTAAGTGCTGCTGAATATTAAATCTGTATGACTGCTTTCCTTTTCAGCATGTTAATTAAATCAGATGAGCTTCCTAATTATTCTAATTGATAAATTACAT
Source organism: Cyprinus carpio (assembly GCF_018340385.1). Taxonomy (NCBI): domain Eukaryota; kingdom Metazoa; phylum Chordata; class Actinopteri; order Cypriniformes; family Cyprinidae; genus Cyprinus; species Cyprinus carpio. The sequence continues at coordinate 4,121,350 of NC_056612.1, forward strand.
CTTGATTATGTCATATTACAGCCACGTAAATTCAAAACACTCATTTGCTTGACGAATGCAGCGCTGGCTTGTGTGAATCAAACCGAGACAGCTTCAGCTCGCATCCCCCACAAAGGGAAATGCATGGAGGTTGTTCATTTATTTGCCGCTCCAGAGCTGTCGTTCTAAGTTCTCGCATGATTCGTCTCTCTTAATCACCACAAATCCAGTGAATTAGAGATAATTCAATTTCATCAGTGCAACTAATCAGGGAATAGGGGTCCGCACCATATAAAGCACACACACTGTGATTATACCCAAATATATTATCTAGTGCTTCTCTTTGTAATTATGTACGACAGGGGACAACTATCAAGGGGCCGACAGAATTGAGTCTCCCACTTGTTTCACATATGACAAAACTGGTGGAACGGAATAGCAACAGAATGTACCTGAGGTATCGAGAGAGTAACTGTTCTCTGAGCTGAATCATATTATTACGCTCTACATGTCACTATTCATCAGTAATCATGTACTCAGATTAGCGATCCTTCTACACATTTACATCTATGCATTTGCATTTCTTTGAAGTGAACATATGAGAAGAGCTGCAGAGGTTCTGTTCGCAATTTTAAAAAGAGTACATGGTCATATTTGTAGGTCAGTCAGAAAGAAGAATGACAAAGACAGTCTATCTTTAGACTCTACACAATGTCAACAATACTGAAAAAACATGTATGTTGGATGTACTGTACATTGGTTCCACATGAATCAATTATGTTACAGAAACATAATTTGTTCATGTAATGTCAACATCATTGGAAGTTATTTTAAAGTAAGCCAGTTAAATGGCTTTATTTGGTTTCCTGGCAGGATTCATTTATTCAATATCATTTTAATGTCGTATCACTAAATTACTACTAGCTAGCTAACAAACTGTGTGAAATAGCATATTAGCTTGCTAAATGCTAAGTATTATTTGAGCAATGTGGCCATCCTTGGCCTAAGCAAACGCTCCATGCTTCAGCACAATGATGCAATTGAAATGGTTCAACATAATTGAAACTTAAACACCATCAAGTCTTCCACTTTCTCATCTTGCTCAAAAACACATCAAATAAAACTTTGATTTTAACATTTTAATCTCGCTCAACTCAAATAAAACTGTATTTATAGAGCACTTTCAACACCACAAGTGGAACCAAAGCACTGTAAAGAGGATAAAGAGAGAGAGACAGAGAGAGAGAGCGAAAGAGTACACAGCTTACAAAGCATTTTAAATGCTAATGAAAACAAATACGTTTTCAGCGTACTCTGAAATACACCCAAAGTACATTTTAGAAAATCAAATTCTTCTAAAGCATTCATAAATAAGGTTTACAAGAAAATTACAATTTTGTTTTGTAGGTCGTAAATAACATGATAGCGTAAATCAGACATTTTTTGTGAATTTTTATATAGTCTATTGTATTTATCTTAAGGAATTAGATTATTGTTTTTATTACTGTTATTATATAATTTGAGTAAACTAATAAAGTAATTAAGAAAACTCTCACAGGAGACATGCAGATAGTTAAACGATCAACTAACCTTAATTTGTTTGACTAAGGAAATCAGTTAATTTAAATATTTTATTAAAATTTTTAAAGATTTGTATAATTATTCTAATTACCATCACGTTGTAAAATAAACCATTAAAAATAAAATAATTTATTTGAATTATGGTTATGTGGAGCAAGGGATGTTTTGTTTCACATCAGGTCTGGCGGTCATGTTATGCTTTGTTATTCATTAGTCATTGATAATTTAGTTAATTTTGTCGAAAGCGACATTGCATTGAAGGGTCATCAGTTCATGTATTTCCTGGGAACGGAATCCAGGATCTTGGCATTGCTAACATACCATCCTCTACATTCTGAGCTAAAGGAAAGCAACATTTATTGTGCAAAGAGCAGAACATTTTGTTCAAAAGCATTGTAAAGTTGTTTTTGAAATCTACTATTCAGTCTGTTAGAACATCTGTGAAACCCAAGCAGAATGGATTCCTGTGTGGATTTAAGAATGATTTACAAATGTGCATTAACATTTGATTTGTGAAAGCTACTCTTTACAAAATATAATTGTTAAAAAAGTATTTCCTAAGCGTGGAATTCTGGTCATATTTCTTAAACAAGGACTGGCTTCCTGTTTTTATTATGACATAAGAACTTTTTTGGCATGACGGATGAAGTTTGGGAAATCGATCGATTTTAAATCGATCCAGCATCTCTGAAGCAGCATTACCTTTATGTCTTGAGCGCCGCTGCACCACAGCTATGTCCCCTATGTGAAGAAAGAACAACACTAGCCAATACATGTCTTGGGTCTTGCTGTTGTGTCTCCAAACCAAATGTCTAAATGGATTTTCTGTTTCTTCTGGATGAGATCTCTGGAGCTCTCACATATTTATATCATCCAGGATTTTATAATGTATAGAAGCATGATAGTAGGTTAGAACAGAGCTTGTTATCTGAAGATTTCATGACATTGTAAATCTAATCACTTTTCCGAGCATTTGTAATTCTCATATTTCTGCATGTAGCTTTTTGTAATGGAAAAAATAATATGTTAAAAATTGGAGAATGAGTACACAGCAGTGGTGAATCAGTTTCCAGCAAAAATGGAAATACAAAGTTGGTAATATAAAATAACTACATGTATGTTAATTAAAAGGAAAGTATATTTTCAAATATTTTTACAATCAAAGCAATTATCCTGGCACCCAAAATGACTAGTATAACTAGCAAACACTATAACTGTATAACTGAGTTGAATGAGCAGCTTTAACTAGAAATTCCTCTACAGATGTACTGACAAAGGCAGTGTACAGGGAATCAAATTAATCTTTTATACAAACCCGATTCCAAAAAAGTTAGGATATTGTACAAATTGTGAATAAAAACAATGCAATGATGTGGAAGTTTCAAATTTCAATATTTTATTCAGAATACAACATAGATGACATATCAAATGTTTAAACTGAGAAAATGTATCATTTTAAGGGAAAAATAAGTTGATTTTAAATTTCATGGGATCAACACATCTCAAAATTTGGGACAAGGCCATGTTTACCACTGTTTGGCATCCCCTCTTCTTTTTATAACAGTCTGCAAATGTCTGGGGACTGAGGAGACAAGTTGCTCAAGTTTAGGAATAGGAATGTTGTCCCATTCTTGTCTAATACAGGCTTCTAGTTGCTCAACTGTCTTCTTTTAGGTCTCTTTGTCGCATCTTCCTCTTTATGATGCGCCAAATGTTTTCTATGGGTGAAAGATCTGGACTGCAGGATGGCCATTTCAGTACCCGGATCTTTCTTCTACGCAGCCATGATGTTGTAATTGATGCAGTATGTGGTCTGCCATTGTCATGTTGGAAAATGCAAGGTCTTCCCTGAAAGAGACGACGTCTGGATGGGAGCATATATTGTTCTAGAACTCGGATATACCTTTCAGCATTGATGGTGCCTTTCCAGATATGTAAGCTGCCCATGCCACACGCACTCATGCAACCCCATACCATCAGAGATGCAGGCTTCTAAACTGAGCGCTGATAACAACTTGGGTTGTCCTTGTCTTCTTTAGTCCAGTTTTCCAAAACGAACTTCAAATCTTGATTCGTCTGACCACAGAACAGTTTTCCACTTTGCCACAGTCCATTTTAAATGAGCCTTGGCCCAGAGAAAACGCCTGCGCTTCTGGATCATGTTTAGATATGGATTTTGACCTATAGAGTTTTAGCCGGCAACGGCGAATGGCACGGTGGATTGTGTTCACCGACAATGTTTTCTGGAAATATTCCTGAGCCCATGTTGTGATTTCCATTACAGTAGCTTTCCTGCATGTGATGCAGTGCCGTCTAAGGGCCCGAAGAATCACAGGCATCCAGTATGGTGTTCCGGCCTTGACCCTTACGCACAGAGATTGTTCCAGATTCTCTGAATCTTTGGATGATATTATCCACTGTAGATGATGATAACTTCAAACTCTTTGCGATTTTTCTCTGAGAAACTCTTTTCCGGCATTGGGGGAATTGGTGATCCTCTGCCCATCTTGACTTCTGAGAGACACTGCCACTCTGAGAGGCTCTTTTTATACCCAATCCTGTTGCCAATTGACCTAATAAGTTGCAAATTGGTCCTCCAGCTGTTCCTTATATGTACATTTAACTTTTCCGGCCTCTTATTGCTACCTGTCCCAACGTTTTTTGGAATGTGTAGCTCTCATGAAATCCAAAATGAGCCAATATTTGGCATGACATTTCAAAATGTCTCACTTTCAACATTTGATATGTTATCTATATTCTATTGTGAATAAAATATAAGTTTATGAGATATGTAAATTATTCCATTCCTTTTTTACTCACAATTTGTACAGTGTCCCAACCCTTTTGGAATCAGGTTTGTAATTGTTAATACTGTTTATTGAACTAAATCCTTCTAACAAACACTAGATATGCAAGAGAGAAGGAGAATGTGTTTTTGCTTTAGCAAATATACAGTAATATTACATTTTGTCTCAAAATGCCACTAATTTTTGGGAAGAAGCAGCTTATTAATGGAAACGCCACACACAGGATAACAGATAAAGGATGCAGAATAAAAATTTAATGGAATCTAGTCAAAACAGACTAACTGCTTTCAAGAGTACTTCTCAATGACACATTTAATTATTATTATTATTATTGATTCTGTTATTAAATAAAAACAACTCTTCTAGTGCTCGTTTTATTTTATGATACTCTATACTCTAACTCATTCTTGAAACTTAACATTATGAATATCGCTGGTTATTGTATGACAAATTGCTTGTGATGTTCCTCATTTGTAGATTTCTCTGGATAAAAGCACCTGCTACATGACTTAATATAGCTGTGTTTGTGCTCTACAAGAAGACAAATGAAATAATGTCAACTCATATCAGCAATAATCATGTATTTATTTATTTGTTAAGTAGCCATCAAATAAGCAGAATAATGTGTTGGTAGGTAGTCTAATGAAAAATAAACACAAGTTAATCAAGACTTAACAGAAATCAGGGATTGAGTTCCATGGCTGTGGACAGTCTCTTTTTCTCACATTGTAAAATAATAATTTCAACTCAATCCAATATGTTGTGTACATTTATTTACTTCTACCCTAAATACTTAATCCAAATAAATGATAATTTGGTCACACTTTAGTTTAATAAGCTCTTAATTCGCTGCTTATTAATAGTAAGGTAGTTGTTAAGTGTAGGTATGGAGTAGAGAATAAGGAATCTAAGAATAAGGCATTAATATGTGATTTATAAGTACTAATAAACAGCCAATTTGCTACTAGTATGCATGCTAATAAACAACTAGTTAATTGTGAGAACTGGTACTTAAAATAAAGTGATACCATTACTTTTGTCACAAAATCAATTAAATATCTCTTTTGTGTGCAATTAAGTACATTCCTCTTTCTGTCTTTGCATTTTAACTTCCAATATAATTTGAAATCCAATTAGTTTCATAAATTATGCCCATCCCTCACTGATGGACACAAAGATGTGAAAATAGCTGTTCACATTCCCCGACAGTAGACTTTGACATGTCAAGACTGCTTGACAATTGATAAGGGAAATACCATTGGATGGAAGTGAAATCACTGTAGTCATCAACAGGCTAATCATCAGTTTAAGCGGATTTTCTGACCACCTCGTCTCTTGTCTCGAGCTTTCAAGGAAAGCCTAATAATGACCATCTCTGTTCGAAGAGTCCGTGTGGTCAATAGTAATCACTGAGCATGGGCTTGGAGTCAGTAAAAATGAGCACTCTCTTCTATCAACATCACCTATAACCTACAGCGGATACCTTCTTACAATCTATTGTGTGTTTCTGTGTGTGGGAGAAACCGTATTGGATATATTGCTGAGTGAAAAATGATAGAGCGAGAGAAAGCAACAGATAGTAGGTACTGTGTGTGTGTGGGTGTTAGGAAAGAGGGCTGGGGAGGCATCGGCCCTTGGAGACCTCATTAACTGGTAAGCTTTCACCAGCTGATGCTATCTGCTGTAGCAATTCCCATCACACCAGGTGTCATACCACAGAGGAGCGCGTAGGCCTTGCAGGGGAGCATCGGAAAGGGGCTGAAGAGTTGGAAGACTGCAGAGGAGATGGGCTCCCAAGTTTAGAGAGATCACAGTCTACCTCATTTGTGCCTAACTGCACCCCGCTGCCATCTATACTGCTGCTTCCTATCTTATCTGACTGAAATGAAATTCACTCAGACTCTATGATTTGGTGGTGGCACCCAGTTCTTGTCATGGGGAATGCCAGAGTAAAGGCTTACAGAGAAAATGCAAACAATTTAGCCACAGGGAACAACTTTATTGATACCTACGTATAGCACTTAACTTTGAAAAGAGCTGCTCAGTGCACAGTTTGTCACAATTTCCTTCTTCAACTTTTCAAATACAATGGATCTCAGCTCTTGAGGCCACTGGCTGCATGCTTCAGAAACTCAGCGGATGTTGTAAGTTATCTATATGTGTCTGACTACTGTATACTGCACAGGTCTCCTATCCTGCTACTGGAGGGCCACTGTCCTGCAGAGTTTGGCTCCAACACACTCACCTGGACATTTTGAGTAATATATAAGCACTAGATTAGCTGTTTCAGGTGTGCTTGATTAGGATTGGAGTTAAACTTTGAAAAACAGTGTCCCTCCAGGAGCTGGACTGAACTTGTATCCACCTTTTTCATAACAAGCCTACTGCATTTTAAATAATGGGAGGCACTTCTGGTTTGGGAAAGTTCCTCTCAAAGGCTGCGTTTACACTTGGCATTAACATGCGACCTGTATCCGGATGTTGTACACATACACATTGAAAATACAAGTGTAAATGCACTTCTGATTGGAACGTTATCCGGTCAGCGTGTCCTGGTCCAGAGGTAGTCGAGGACACATTGTGATCGGATCTCGGTGTAATGTAAGTGCAATCCAGCCATCATGTCTGCATTCGCAGGTCGACATCACGCAAATCGCCGCCCCCTCTCTCATGAACTGTCAGGAAAAAGCATGGAGAACACCCGTGTGGAGACTAGTGAGACTCCTACTGCTACTCCTACTCCTATTTGAAGTACCTAAATGAAAGAATCTAATGTTTATTTTCATGCTGATTTAGGCTGCATGCTGGACTATTTGCTGAACCTGCACACCTTTTAACATTATATTATGCTTGGTCATTCTTAGAAATCCAGGCCAGTTGCGCAAGAAAACTTTAATTTCTTTTGACAATATCACTGCTAAACAAGTACAAGTGTTGTATCAGTGTACAAGTGTTGTATCTAACATATATATAGAGGGCATCCATTGCTGATGGATGTAAAAGTATCTGTTCAGATTCTCCAATGGTAGACTGAAATATACGGATTGTGGTCAACACATACAGTACAGGATTTCCAATTTTACATACTCCCAAAAACCTCATTGTAAGTTTTGAATTCATATATTTGTTTTATGTGAAGTAAATTATAATAGTATTAATCGATTTTAGCTTTGCAGTTGAATGTCATAAAGCTCAGTGAAAAAAATGGGTAGCTACAGTCATACCTATCAAATATCATCCCACTAATCCAGTGGTTCTCAATCGTTTTTACTCTGTATGTGAAATTTCAGCATTACAGAAGTTTTAAGAACAGAATATTCTTCAGGGTGGTTTTTATTTATTTATTTATTTTATTTGTTTTTATTTATTATTATTTATTTATTTTATTTTTTTTTTGCTTAAAAATATAAAATATTTCAGAGTTCTTACAGTTTGGCATAACTAGAAACTGTTCATTTAGTATATAAATGTCCATCGAGTTTAAATATTTTATTAATTTCCATTACTCCAGTAAGTTCCCCAGATAGCTTACCCTGGTTCAGTATCCTCCAGCACCACCAGCAGTCAGAATGGGTGGAGCAGTCTGGTGCCAGGCCTAGTATCGGTGTTAGCTTGCTCTGGTTTCCGGTCAGCCCCTTTACTGGGCTAGGTCTCCACATGGCTTGATTCCCTGCGGGTGATCCCATATGTGTTTTCTTCCATGGAAACGTTTCCCTCTCAGTGAACCTGTGTCTTCCCTTTGACAGACCATTCCGTCAATCTCTGCAGGCAGCCGTTCCTCCCTACTCCTAGGTAGGACCTGCCTCAGAGACCCATTCCATATGTAGTACTGCCCCAGGCCTGGGTCAGTCCATATCAGTGTCTCCACATGATACTTTCCTATGGGCAGGATGTGGTCTCCGTAGAGCCCTTTTCCGGAAGGTTCGCTTCCCCATCATTACTGCCAAGCTGTAGACAACAAACAGGAAAGGGTATGAAGCACCTTTCAAGAAGGTTGAAATCCCTTCTCTTAAGAAAAGATTTTCTGTCTTAGGAACAGCAGCTTGGCTATCTCCGGCAGCAATGTACTCACCTTTGGTTACTGCAGGCACCAAGGTCAGCAAATTTGCGCCGGGGCATGGGGAAGGTAACAACCCTCGTGTAGCACTTGTCGTCCCCTATGTCGTCACGACATAACATCTCCCTTCCCTCCATCAGAGAATGAGGATTACATACATAACTGAGACATTCTTCAAGGAAATGAAAAAAAAAAGAAAAAAAAAAGAAAGAAAAAAAAAACAGTGGCTGATTGGGTGACCTAAAACAAGAAACACCTTGAATGTTAGTTGTTTTTGATTATTTTAATGCTTTTTTTCTTCTCTTAAGGCAGTCTTTAGGAGGCCCTTTAATGGGTTCCAGTCCCGTTTGAGAACCACTGCAAATAATCAAATAATCAATATTTTTATACTTTTTGCCAGGAAACTTATTTTTGATTGTTTTGTGTTTTTTGTTTGTTTGTTTTTGCAAAAACGATCATATTTTGATATGTGTGGTATGTGTTATATCAGTTATATTGAGCTTAACGAGACCAGTATTAAAACAGACTAAAAACAGAAATACTGATAAAGACTGGAAGAGAAACTCAACTATGTGTACTGTATCTAAAATATGATCCCTTAAATATGATGTCTGAAACAGGGAAATGTCTAAGCATAAGATGGTTAAATAGAAAGTGCTGGGATAAATGCATTAATTTTTTTAAAATGCTTTCTTTATGCAGAGCTCTGTGCAAAGATTAGATAAAAATCATTTTAATGCAATTTGGCTGATATTCCAAAATCAATGTTTTAGTCAAGTCTGTCAGATAATGTAACTCATTTCAACATCCTGCTAATTATATAAATACTGTAGTGGCCCCTAAAAGTGACCACATGACCATTTGCGCAGAACACCATAAGAGTACACAGTTTGGGGGTTAATAAAGTTTACGGTGTCAGTATCAAGTGTGTTCAAACAAACCAATTACCCGAATGATACTCCACTTAATGCGTTTGACCTAGACTGGAACACCAGCCCATCATGAGCATCATATTTTTGAAAGAATGTTCAGAATCTGTGCGTTTGTTTCCTCCTCCACTTCCTCCAGGCTTCCTTGCATGCCTCTTATACGATTACACAAGCAGTGTGTGCCGTATGGCGCACTTCTCCTGTCTGAATCAGACGAGCGGTTTGGCCTTGGGTGCTAGTCATACACACCATAATCCTTGAGGATTAAGAGGAGCCTCTTCAGCATTTGATTGTGTGACATTAAAAATAGAATGCTTGAGCAAACATGGGCCGTAAACAAAGCTCTCCAATTGCCACTTCACAAAAAACAACAAGGCCACACTATAGCTGTAGGCGTAACGAAGGGAACACTTGCGCCAGTGCCCTATAAAGCACATGTTTGGAGCCTGATGTTACAAACAGATAAATGAAAAATCATGAATAATAATTTCAGATCGTTATGGTCATTGTTTAGCAGTACTGTGGATTGGTATCATTTAACTTGATGTTCTTGTGCTTACAAGTAGCTGTTATCACAGATTAAACAAACGCAAAAGATTAGCCGTTATCTCTCAGAAACCTGGAATAATTATGAAAACAGTGACTGGAAAAAAAAGCCAACTGATTTGCTTAGCAACAACCAGTATATGTTTACTATTCCAATGAGTCGATTGATGTTAGCATCAGCGTTTGTCACAAGATAAAGAGGCCCACATTGATAGGGTGAAAGATGCCCTGTAGGTGCTTGAGAGAGGATTTGTCATACACATGAATGTAGTTCCTTCTCCAATCTGAACACTCATGCCTACATAAAGCAAACGCTCACTCATAAATTGACTTTAGTGCACCAACCATTCATTTTAGTGTTGATTACAGTACAGTGGTGCTGTGCCATTAAATTATCATAACAGTATATGATATGGAAGCAAATGTGGGGTGATTGTGATTTTGGTTAATTGTTCTGCTGTAAAATATGCAGGCTAGATTTGTCTTCATGTGGATAGTGGCTCCACTCAGTAGCAAACACATCAAACCTGTGTTATTTTTCACACAACCCATGCATTTTACACTTTAAGACTGATTAAGATCCCATAAGAGCAAAAAACATAGAGTTTCAGAAAAAAAAGAAGAGAGAAAAAAACAGTTTGAAGGCTGTACACTCCCTTTAGATTGCTCTTCACCAGACATCAGCACAAACCGTAGAAGAGATCAAGGTCAGCAGAGATACCTGCACCTAAATTAATCATGAGAGGAGTCATCACTGGATAGCCTCGAATATCTTTCTGCATCATTGAGCAAAAGAAGTGCAAGCACTGCCAGACTATAACAAATTAAGGTCAGATCATAAAGGTAAAATCCATATTTGCTGAAACAGCCTCATGTGAACCCTAAGTATAACTTTCTGTTTGTCAGAACTATTAATAGTGTCCAACAGAGGTGTTTTTTTTTTCTTTATCATTATTAGTGTTATTTTCAGAGTTGTGTGCCATTTAGAATAAAAAAAATCCTTAATACAATTTAGTTCCTGAATTTGAAATGAGGTTGCAAACATGATGCAGAATTGCAGCTTGAATGTAAATGTAAAGAAGCAGAACTATAATGAATTTTTATATATATATATATATATATATATATATATATAGAAGTGTTTTGGCCCCCTAACACCTAATATATATATATATATATATATATATATATATATATATATATATATATATATATATATATATATATATATATATATATATTAGGTCTTAGGGGGGCCAAAACACTTCTATCACCTGACATTGATAGAATTTTCCATCATTTATGGGGCAATGCTTTCCCACCACTGACAGAACTTTCCGGCTTTCTGTGTTTTCAGTGGTGTATGGTAGGAGGTGCTAATACACATCATCTGAAAGAGTACTCAATATATATATGTATATACCTATATATGTATATATATATATATATATATATATATATATATATATATATATATATATATATATATATATATATATACAATAAGCTGTATTTTATTTAACATTTTTCGTATTTATTTATTATAAAAAAAAAAAAACTGGTGGGCAGGGAAAGAGTTAAAAGAAAAAAAAGTTGTTTTAAAAAGTGTGCAATGAAAAGTTAATTGGAGAACAAAAAATGGTTCTTTTTTGACTTAAATACAAAAACTCCTGTGTACCTTAAAAAAAAGTTTGTTCTCCTCTTCTTTACAGTTACCTTTGAAAAATCTGGCACTTCCAAAAACTAATAGCCTTTGGTTTGCCATAACAACTAAAAATAACACAAGGTGATGGTGTAAAGTGCGACAGAAACAATGAGTCAGAGACTGGCTTTGTGAAGCAGGACAATGGCTTCTCCATCCTGTGTGTCCTCAACTGTACGTAAGTGCACAACAAACACAAAAGTCTTCAATAACAGGCCTCTTTTCAACTGTTTTCAAAGGCTTTGAGATGGTGACCCTCTATGATAAAGGCCACATTATGTTCTCACTCAAGCAATTACAATGAATAACAAATATACACATGGTGAAGACTCGTCCGTCAATTTAAGTGGAGCACACTAAATGCGTTTCAGATGCTAGCGCCATCGTGAATAACACAAAACGATGCAACACAATGTAGGGTTTTTTGAGTGAATGGTCTAATTCAATAGTCCAGGCTTTTCAAACTCCTGGAAATTTGTTTATCATTGATTCATCATCCACCTTCCCTGCTGTGATCCAGATTTCTTTATTGATGCGGATGCAGGGTGCGCAGTCTAGCAGCACTGTATTCTTTTACTCCAGTCATTAGACATCGATCTGTCCAAACTTTTCATTTTCCAGTCAGATGAATTCAGTGGGGCGGAGAGCTGCCTTTCATCCCCTGAGTCGCAAAGGAGCTCTAATTTTCAGAGACATGCTGCAACAAGCTGTGCGTTTAGATGCAATTAAACGATTCAGCCTTCATAATCTCAAAATCGATAAGTCATATACTGCAAACCAAGCGTTGACTCCCTATTTTGGATTGAATATTAGGGTGAAAAACTCAAATGAATCTCCTAAAACTGTTATTAACCTTACAACTTGTGACATGCACCTGTCAACAGGCTGTCAAAATACTGCCAAATATTCTGTTTTTTATATGTTTAAATGACTTCAAATCTTCTGCAACAGCAAACGCTACAACTTTCAAATCTTTTGTGAATATATAGTGGGGGGAACAGTCAACTGCCTCTTTTTGTAAAGACAAACTTTGCAGTCATCCTATGCAGTCATCCAAGATATTGAATTCACAAGACAGCGCTAATCTTGAAAGATGGGTGAAAAAATTAAGGTTGATGAGTCAAATACAGTGTACAAACCTTCTACAAACGAAGCAAACACTTTGACAAGATGTCCACAATGAAAAGGTGGAGAATGTCACATTCCTGTTCATACCGATGTTCTGTTTAATGCGTTTACCATCTCTGCCTGATGCACTGCTTTTATTCTTAACCAGTCCATTGATTTAAAACCCACATCAGTTTAATTTAATTTTTTTTTTAAATCCCTTTATTCAAAAACCATGCATTAGCTTTCAGTTTGTTCTACCTCACCGATGACTGTGATTTTGCCATGCCCAACTTGTTTCTGGATCAACATTCATGGTGCTGGAAGGAAATTTTTATCAACCAATCAGGCTTTAGGGTTTGGGCTGGGGCTTCAACTAATGGAAACACACCTCAAAAGTGAAAACTACCTTCATTTTCTTCATAAGGAAATTGATTTCTAAAGATTTTAAAACCTGCACAAACGAAAAAGCATCTTTTTGTGTTAAAGGGGTCATCAGATGCCCATTTTCCACAAGTTGATATGATTCTTCTGGGTCTTAATGAAAAGTCTTTGGTTAAAATTTCTAAATGTTAGTGGAAACAAACACCATTTTTACCATCAAAAACAGCTCTTTTCAGAGCAAGCCATTTTCTTGCATGCTGCTTTAAAGGGTTAGTTCAGCCAAAAATTTAAATTATGTCATTAATGACTCACCCTCATGTCGTTCCAAACCCGTGAGACCTCCGTTCATCTTCGGAACACAGTTTAAGATATTTTAGATTTAGTCCGAGAGCTTTCAGTGCCCTCCATTGAAAATGTATGTACGGTATACTGTCCACGTCCAGAAAGGTAATAAATACATCATCAAAGTAGTCCATGTGACATCAGAGGGTCCGTTGGAATTTATAGAAGCATCGAAAATACATTTTGGTCCAAAAATAGTAAAAATTACGACTTTATTCCGCTTTTTCTTCTCTTCCGGGTCAAGGAAATAATTGTTTTAAGCAATTCAAATCAAATTTAATTTATGCAGTTTTGCTGATAAGGTGAACATATTTTAGCTATTTTTAGCTTATATTTATTGCAGTGTAAATAGAATTGGCGCGTCACTGACAAAGTAGCCTATTTTAAAAAGAAAACTTGCAAATTACCATTTTCTTCAAGTTGTATCCTTGAAATACAGTGGTATTTTTCATAATGTTGTGAAGATGCCTTCACATGACATCAACACCTCCGTGTAGGTGTGGTTGTACCTCTGAATCCAGTAGTGTCTGCCATAATATCAAAGTAAGGGCGCATCATTGATCATTGTTCTCACTAAAATATTTTCGCACAGCATGAGATCTGCAGTTTAGTTCAAAGATGAATTAAAGCAGCATGCCACAGAAAAAGTGATCAAGCGCATTCCACTAAATATGTCTGAATTCATGTAATTTTTGTTTAACTTCTGCTTAATGACTATGTATTATCAGTGCTTATCTCCATTACTGTGAGTGGAATATTTAATGTAAATGTGTATATCGAAATGAAAACAGGTTTTAAAATCGTTGCTTACTTCATTACTTTTCTCAAGCCAGGAAAAAGAGTGTGAACGCATGGTCTAGAATGTCCGTAATTTTCACGCCAAGTTAAATTTTTTAAATCCCGATACCCCTACAGGTATGTCCTCTAGACTGCAAAACTCTGCTTCCTCTATCGCAATTCTTTCACAAATGGGTATCGCCTTGGGTTCTCCGCATATTTCAGTTTGGTTACACACTTCAGTTGTCACAACTCCACTCCCAACTAAACTCCTCCCTCGCACACAAATGCCTATTTTCATATTCAGGTTGCTCTGCATCAAAGGAAGTTCCTCAGGTTCGCCTTTGGGGGACAGGCTTACCAGTACAAGGTTCTTACCTTTGGCCTGGTCTTTGTGAATGGCCTGGACATTCACAAAGTGCATTGATGCTGCTCTTGCCCCACTGAGGCTCCAGGGCATCCGTATTCTAAATAACCTGGACAATTGGCATATTTTAGCCCACTCCAGGAAATTAGTGAGTTACCACAGGTATGTTCTCCTTCACCACATTCAGTTTCTTGGCCTAAGATGTTCTCACCCCTTCACAACAGACTGTTTTCTTGGTTGGTTCACTTTGATTCTGTTCAGATGCAGGCCTGTCTGGCTCCTGCCCAGATTTCCACTTTTCGTACAGTTTTATCAGGTCCTATAATTTGGATCTTGACATGGCTCCTGGTCCCTGGTCCTTGTCCGCTTGAAACAGCCGGGGGTACTATCTGTTTCTTCTTTGGGCCAGATACGGGAGCACTTTAGCTTGGCGTATTTGGTATATCATTCCCATTGCAACCTAGTTACACAGCATTGCGTGAACCAATGAAAGAGAACGTCTCGGGATACTTGCGTAACCTATGTTCTCTTAGTAGGGAACGAGATGCTGCATCCGCTGCCAAGCTCCTTGTGCTGCCGACGAGGCTTTTTTTGACGGAGAAATCTAAGGTGCAGATGGCGCATTCGCCAGTATAAGGATGGCAACATAAGAGCGTTGAGGCGGCGCCCACGCCATCAGCCAATGAATTTTATACGGGCTTCAGACAATCAGCACACCCAGAGGCCATTCCCATTGTGTCATAGCGAGGGAGCATCTCGTTCCCTACTCAGAGAACATGGGTTACGCAAGTAACCCAAGACGATCTGAAATTGTGACATCACTTTTCACCATATCACACCCTTTAATAAGCCTCATTGTATGTAACCAGGGAGGTACATTCTGAACAGCTCATTTCTGTCTATTAATTACAAGAGTCATACTGCTGTTGGAAAAAGATGTTGAGTAATACCATCAAACTCAGATGCTGTTCTGTCAGTGGATGTAAAAAAAAAAAAAAAAAAAAAAAATGCACCTCTAAAAACTTTTTATAACCTTTATAAAGACTCAAGCATTAGAAATGCAGGGCTTAAATTTATTTTTAATGATGAGTCTGAGTGACTGAAACATTCATTTTTTGTTTGTTCTTCATATTTCACAATGGACTGTTGTATAAATTATTCTATTTTTATTTCATTTTTAGCATTTTGTCCTCAGATGCAATGCAGGTGAGTACATTTATTGTGTTCGTAATCGGTGTTAGGTGTAATTAGTTACTAAATAATTAGTTACCTTGAAAAGTAAAGTAAGGGATTATTCTTATTTTTTTTCTGTAATTTAATTACAGTTACTTCTTAATTAAATTTTATATTGTGTATAGACTGTAGTACATTTATAATCAATACAATAGTGGATTAAACATCAAAATTTAAAGTCTAACCTTAAAATCCATGCTTTTTATGTACCCTTCTCAGTTCTCACTTTAAATACTTTGATGAGTTAATAAGAACATTGGTAACACTTTGTCCAATTCTCACTATTAACTAATTGTTCCCTTTCAAGGGAACTTCGAACTGGCCTGGGGAACACCTCGTCGTGACCTGTGTCTGAAGCATACATTGAAAAAACACCAACAAGTTGGCCGGCGACAGCCTCTGACGTCACTACCGGCGCGACTATAAACAGGCACCAGGAGAACACGTCATTCTCTTCTTCATCTTCACTGGCTGTTTTGTTTGAAGCGTGTATCTGAAAGAACTGGTAAGAGCGCTCTTTCTCTGTCTATCATGGCTGCTACTAGCAATCTGTTTTCCGAGGATCAGGACCCGCCGCTGCTGAGGCACGGAGGAGAATATGCTCGTGAGAATTTCAGGTGGATCTGTCTGAATGATTTAGATAGGGATTGTCCCTTTCTTGCTCGTCGGCAGCGGATGAGAGAGAGCCTCAGGAGGATTATGTTATATCTTTAACACTTTATGATACTGAGGTTAGTGCTCTGCTGGGTTTTTACCCAGGAAAAGCAGGAGATATTTGAGGATGGTGAAGAAGCTGAGGCTGAGCCTTCTAAATTCTTCTGCCCAGTGTATGTAGAGCTGTTGGAGGTTATGGATCGCATCACGGCAAGGTTGGACTTGCCATGAAAGTACGCTAACAAGGTGACGCCGTGAGGCCGCCTCGATGAGCGTTATCTTTCCGACCATAGCCCTCCAGCTCAGGTGAGCCTTCCATTTCTGCCTGATCCTCCATACAGAGATCGAAAGGAAATGAAAGAGGCCGTTTTCTTCTCGCATCCATCAGTTTCGCCGACATCGAGGCGATGTGCGAAAACGGCTATGAGAGGATAACCCCTGTAGAAAGAGCTTTCTTTCTGCGGGGGAGACATCCTCTCTTAATCTCCCTCCTTGCCATCTAAGCCCCTTCAAGAAAAACATCTCACTTAAATGGCAAGGCATACGCAGCAGCATGTCAGGCTGTGGCTTTATTACACACGATGGTGGTGCTTCAAGCATATCAGACTGATCTGCTAAGAGACCTGGATAGAGGCGAAGGCCTTTTTCCTGATCAGGTAGCCGAGCTGCGCCGCACCACAGATCTCTCTCCAGGCTACCAAGCAGGCCGCCTCTGCCATGGGCAGGACTATGGAATTCCCTTTAGGAATTTTTAACTTCTGCTTTTATCCTCCCCTTCCTAATTCCCCTGTAACCACCAGCTCTCCACCTGATCGAGGTTAGGTGGAAACCTCTCGCATAACAATCTCCTATGCTGGACCTATAATGTTTTTGGCTGGTTCTATGTTCAGAGCAACCACCTTACTGATGTTCTGGACTAAAAGGAGGTGATCCTTGAGCGGGGCTCCAGCGCAGGAGGGTGGGAGTATAAAAATAACCCTTTCTGTATATACTTATGTGTAAATTGCTGGTGGTTATGTGTCTACTAATAAACTCTGTGAGTTTCCTTTGCAGCGCTCAGTTACAGTGTTTACTAAACACTCGTCAGCACCAGCCATCCGGCTTCATGTTCCAGTATTAGGCGGCTGAGATCACAGGTTTCTGCGGGAGCCACCTTGATAATCAGGCCTGGCACAGCACTGCAGGGAATTTCATGGATGTCCAGCCAGGTCACCCTGAGGGGTCTCCTGGCCGCTTAGCTGTGCTGTCACATCCAGCGGGAAGTGAAGGTGGCAGTTACAGAAGTCTTCTTGTATATGCTGTCTCAGGTGATGCTCCCCTCGCTAGAGGTTTGTAAAATTTGAGCTTGCCTCTCCCGTGCGGTTCAGCGCCTCTGCGATGCTTAGGAACCTTTAGGTACACATGCTAAGCTCTGTGTACTTTCTGAAAACCACATGGTGTTGAGTGTGCACGTGAACACTTTGCGCACTTTCTTTTGGTACCTTTTATTGGTAAGTGTGCATGCAAGAATCTGCGCACTTTATGAAATCCTTTATGGTAAGGGTTACGCGCTCCGCCTCGTTCCCGTTCTTGAGATGATTAGACCTTGGTTCCTTGGGCTCCATTCAGCCAGTGTGTATTTGTTTATACACTTCAAGCATCGCTTTCCTCAACATGAGGGGCTATTTGGGCGATTCTTGTGGTAGTTTAGCAGCGCTCCCCTTTTCCAAGAAGGGTCGTCTATGAGCGCACTACTCTGAATTCGGAGTTCTCTTCTAATATGAGACTGAGTTCGCTGTTTTTCCCCAGAGCGCTCCAGCATTATTTCCACAGATCGAGTTGATGACATACTGTTTTGAGATGCACCATTCCATCTATGAGCTGCTCTATCAGAGTGCCACGAGAGCCCTTCCTTAGAACAGTATTTGAAAATCCATGCTATGGTAAGTGTGCATATGAAGTCTTTGCACACTTTCTGAAATCCACACTGTGGTAAGTTTGCACGCTAGTATTCTGCGTTCTTTCTAAAATCCTATATGGTGAGGGCTTTGTGCGGTTGCTTCGTGCCCTTTCTTGAGTTGGTAAAAGCCCCGTTCATCTTGGGCGCCACTCCACATATGTATCCTTGGATACCTATCTAAACAGGGTGTTCCTACTGGAGATCTATTGAGACAGCTCCTTCAGCTAGCTTTTGCGGAAGCAAGCGGTAGCCCCTGTGTGACAGGCAGGACTTAGTATAAAATGCTAGGTTCCTAGCCGTATCCCTTTAAAGGAATCTTTCCTGATTCCAAGCCTTCAGCTCTTCCCCCGGGCCGAGGCCCTAGAAATTAAGTTGGGTATGTAGCTTAGGCCTTTGGCTGTAAGGGGTACTGTCACAGACAGCCGTCTAAATGTCCCAGGGGCAACTCCCATGGAAATGGTAGAGTTGGTACTTAGTGTTCACCATGATTCTGGCCTGCACTCCCCTCAGCATGGCGGCATGAGTATACTGTTCCCCATAGCGACCCCTAGAGGACGCAGTTTGAAGTTCCCTTGAAAGGGAACGTCTCAGGTTAAAGATGTAAACATGGTTCCCTGAGTGGGGAATGAGACACTGCGTCCTCTAGCTCCCTGCCATGCTTAGGACGCAAGCTTCAGACGAAGAAGTGAATGACGTGTTCTCCCGGTGCCTGTTTATAGTCGCGCCGGTAGTGACGTTTGAGGCTGTCGCCGGCCAACTCGTAGGTGTTTTTTCAATGTATGCTTCAGACACGGGTCACGACAAGGTGTTCCCCATAGCGACCCCTAGAGGACACAGTGTCTTGTTCCCTACTCATGGAACCATGGTTACATTCGTAACTTGAGACGGTTATTAGCATGAATATTACTAGAATATTGTAGTATTTATAAGCAGTAATTAGGAGTATATTGAGGCAAAAGTCATAGGTAATAGTTAGCTAATTGTGAGAATTTGACTCTAATCTAAAGTGTGGCCAGAATAATTAATGTAGTTGTCTATTATTTATTTGAAAGAATTAAAAGAACTGTTTCATGTCTATCCTTGTATAATTTACTTGTCGAGGTTGATATGGGATTTAGAAAGTAATTAAATACTTTTTGGAGAGAGTAAGTTGTACAGTAATCTAATTACACTGTTGAAGATGTAATAAGTAAATAGTATTTAATTATTTTTTTAGAGTAACTTTCCCATCACTGTTCGTAATAAACGTCAAACCAGTGTTTAACACTATGAAGCGTATCATTGTTTGAGTGTAGCTAATAAATTCAGTACAAACCTGGATCACAAATATTTTCTTAAGCTTCAGCATCTTCTGAGTACTTAATAATAATAGTTCTTATAAACTATATGCCAAAACTGAAACAATTAAGCAAGCAAAAACACTTACCACTCTGAAACAGACTGTTGCAATCATTGTGGTTGCTTATTCTGCTTCAGGATCTGACTCGGGCTCAAACATATACTGCTCTACCACAGAGCTTGCCACCTCGGGTATCAAAACACACTACATGTTGTAAAGGAGAGCATGGATACGGTGTGATGAAGTTGGCCAGTCACAGCATTGGCATTTACTTCCATGTCTGAAATTTAGTGTTTTTCCAAAGAGAGTGAAAATGAGAATGGAAAATGGTCATTTTTATAAATAGTTTACCATTTTTTGTGCAAAAACTGCATTACCTGCTGTAAAGAAGATTCCACAAATCAAAGTCACGGTGAGCAACATGAACCAAAAAAGCTTGCCCAATGATGTAATTTATTCTGTCTCCCTATGTTCTTTAAATACTTAGATATGCATGTATACATGAATATTTCACAATGAATTTAAAATATATTGTTTCTAAATATATATTCAGCAATGGTGAATGAAAAGCTGTCATTATTGAGTCCAGTTAGTTACTTCATCATGGACTTTTAGTATGTTCACTGTCAGTTTCCTGTTTCCTTTGTTCTAGTTTCCATGGACATGGTCACCTTGTTGTGATATGGAAATTTATGAGTGACTGAGGTTTTTAAGTGTTTACACTACGAGACATATTGCCATGTTTACAACTGTAGCAAATTAGCTCAAAGGGGAAAGGTATATAAATAATTACAATTAATTATGATTAATTACAAATATTTATATCTGCTGCCAGTAGTAACTGTAGCAGAATTAAATTGCCATCAACTAATCTGTTCGTCCAGCGAACATTCAGTGTACTGTAAGTTCATATATACTCTAAGAAGGGATATTTTTGTGGCCACAGAAAATATCTTTCCTACAGTATTAATGCATTAGAGCATGTAGCTGGATCAGAAAAGTAAAGTGACATTATTAACAAGCGAATCAGAAACTCACATAATTTGAGCACAAAAGGTATTTTTTTTTTTTTTTTTTTTTTTTTTTTTTACCAAACGCTAACACATACTGTAACTAGTCTAAACAAAGAAACAAATAAACATACACTAACGCATACATAAAATGGGGAGCTAAAGTGGATGAATGAAGCCATTAGAGAAACCAGAGAATGCAGTTACATAAAATGAGTCAGAACCACCTCAGTTAAAACCCATCAGTGTCATTTTACAAAGGGGTCTACAGCTTATACTAAACCTCTGTTTTGTTAAGCTAAATGTACGATGCTTGCATTGCCTTTGTCATTGAACGAGTGTCCGGATGCAGTCTTGGATGAAAGTTTTGATGGTTTGAAGGTTTGGTGGTGTTGGAGTTCTTCACGTTCTTCAGGATTTGAAGGGTGATGAACTCCAAAAGATGTAACTCTGACTCGTTGGTGACTGGGAGAGATTCTCCCAGATTAAGGTGATGAGCGCCGGCTCTGGGACTTAGCAACCAGAAGGTGGAAAGGTAATGAGAGACGAGTGAAGAGACTAAAAAGTGAGGTGGGTCACTGAAGTGAGGCCTTTTAAGTTCCGTGGAGGTCGCACCTCTTGAGGGTCAAAGAGCCAATGGTGACTTGCACTTTTGGAGGGAAAGTTTACGACTCTCTTTCTCCGAACATGGTAATTTGTATAAGTAACTGGTTTGGATGTTGATGCATAGACTACTAAAGATTCTTAGAACACTGATATGCTGCATAAGAATCAAAATATAATATAAATTCTCAATTAGATCTTCCAAAGATGAATTCATAGAGACCAAACATGGTTTAGGTAAGGTTACATGAATGAGTGGTTCTATCTAAAGCATGCATAAAACAGTATACAATACAAAAGACAATATACAAGAACAGTAATAATATACACAGTGACCTGACGATGTGATAGGAAGGTCAAAGAAAGGTTTGTCTGTGAATGAGAGTCTTTCCTATGGGTAAATTAATTGTGAGTTGCTTTCCCCGCATTCCTTTGGGCAATAAAACCAATGTTATCAGCATTGGTTGCCATGGAACCAGTGGACTATTTTGTCTTTCTGAGGTGTTAGATGCATTTTGGGGAAAGGGTCCATAGACCCTCATAGTTGGCTTTTTGTTTGGGTGAGGCAGTGTTAGGGATTATTTGTTAAATATAACAAATAGTCGTGTGTCTGTTTGGTCCAAATGCTACACAATAGTGACCTTGTGTCATTCATCTCACACGATTGGTAAGAAATCCCCTTGTGATCTTGCTGTAGTCGTTGTAGAGCACAGACTTACTCAACCTTGATTACCACCAGTGGTATTACTACAGCTCAGTTTTATTTCAAAGTACTTCTAGTTTCAAGGTCTACAGGCTACAGCCAGTATTCTGTAGCATACGTATTGATTTTGTGCTAGTGCGGAGTTTGATTTACACACTTTGATCCTGTGTGAACCACCATCACAAGTAAAGCAGAGGAGCCAATAGTGTACCAATGAGGAAGCCTTTATCAGTAAAGTAAGTCTGCGTGAATGTATCATATGATTTTACCTGCTTGTCTTTGTCATTGTCTTTCAGTGCATGTAGTACTGTATATGCGGTATCATTCATAATTCCCATGCCTTGTCTGAGAATGTACCAACATTCACACCTAAATTATTTATTACGGTTTCTGTTTGTAGTTGTTTTGTGTGCCTCTGGAAGCCTCCACCAGCTGGATCCTGTAATGATTAGTCTAAAAATATCCCCATACGATTTCTCGACCCTGTTAAAGAAGTCTATTGTAAGATATAAGTAAAAGCGACTTAGGCAAGTCAATCCTCCAGCTGAGATGATACTGCATCAGAGATATTCCTTCCCTCATTTATTCACAGACTCACATTCTGTTCTTCAGCTTCTCTCCATGCAGACCGCATCCCCCGGTGTGAATTAGTAATGCTGTTTTCCTCACTTATTTCAGAGATGCATTTGTGAATTGCTATAAGTCTCTTTCACCAGGACCTGTTTTACAACGAAAGTAATGCCATGAGTTTCCAGGTTTGTTTTAATGGCACTAATGTGGGCTTTATTAGCATGTGATTTCTCACATTATGGATTTAAGGAAAACTACAATTCTAATCTTTTTATTTACTTTATTTTGTTTTTTGATAAATATTATTCTATAAATGCTAATGAATACACATAATAATACATATAATACATATAATACATATAATAAATCTCGGCCAAATATTGTCCTATCCTAACAAATCATACATCAAAGGAAAGCTTATTTATTATTAATCTCATTTTTTTTTTTTTAAATTGACCCTTATGACTGGTTTTGTGGTCCAGGTTCACATATTGCATTTTGTTTTGTCATTATCAGGATATAGGGAAGCAAGCTGACAAAAAAGACATATTTGCTATTTACTGTATGGTGACATGCTACTGTAGCAGTTGTTACCAAAATCATTAGCTGATGATATCATTGGTGGAATCAAATATTAGGTGTTAACATACTGCTCTAGTTGATAAGTTTGTGTTAGTTTAACATGTTGTTTTATTGTTATTATTAAAAATGTATGCACTAAATAAATACATATATAAAATTCTATGGAACACTGTTAGAACATATCTATAACTATAAAGTTATTTATTTAAACATGTTCAATAAAGTTGGAGACATTTTTGTTGCTCATAAAAACCTTGCAATGCTTTGCGAAAAAAAAAAAAAGTTTCTGGACAAATATAAATAAATTGAAACTAAAATTATGTTAAAACTTAAATTAAAACTCTTTTAAAAGCTTCATTCCTTCGGTCTTGTAAGGATAAAAGAAACTCAGATACTTTGATCTCCTGAGAAACAGACAATACAAACATACACGGGCATCTTGCAGGAGACCTCCTTCCCTTCTGGCCATTTGTTTCATTTTATATCCCTTCACCCATGCTTCCTTCTACTCAATCTGCTCAAAATGATTACATGAAAATGTCAATGCAAGTGAACTAACAGTCATGTCTGGTATCATTTGAAATGTCTCAGTGCAACTGGTACAATGGTCTCAATCTTACAAAAGTAGACTAAAAGATAGGATAGATCCTAAGAGTCAAGAGATATTTTGCTTACTGTAATGGGAGTGCCCTTTCCCAGGGTTCTTCATATAAATTACCTTCTGTTCCCATTGAGTTGTAAACCACCCAGGTTTGGGACCTGAGTTAATGCAAATTCCAAGTGCTAGTTCCTGTCTCTATCTCGTGGGATGTTTTATCTTGGTTTTGTATTTAAAGGATTGCAGCAAAAGGATCAGGGCGATTCTGTTGCCAGAAAACCGTTAGTGTGGTGTGTGTCTCTTCACTTCATACTATGTATTTTCTAAGGTCAGGTATGCATATTTTACTTCTTGATTCATCTTTGAGAATTTGATGTTTTCTATTGATATGATTTGATATGTATGAATTGGGTATGTAATTGGCAGAATACATATTTACCTGACTGATAATAAATTGTTACATTTGATTTTATTCGGTGTTATTCTGTAATTATTGACTCTAGTAGATTAAGTTTTATCCTTGTTAGCGACATGAGCACCCGAATGAAGGAGTACAATAATATTAAAGAATAAATAGAATAATCAAATGTGAGAATAATAATAATTAGAGACAGACAAACAACCAATTTGCCTTTCAACCTAAATTCGAGGTCATACTAAAATGGAGTCAGAATAGATCATTAAATGGAGTCAGATTTGAGTTTAACCTAAACTGAATAACTCTACGCGCAGGAAACCTTCAGCCAGCACCGGATACCTTCCTTGGACCGTGTGCGTGGATCTTACAGTCCGTTTAAACATCATCGTAGGATCAGAGCTGGAATCTAGAGAGGGTTTTGGTCAGTTTATGTTATAACGCACTTACATTTGTGTTATCTCATAGTTTTGATGACTTTATTATTATATGCGTAAAATAGTAATTATGAAGAATAAGTAGTGGTTTTGACACTGTAAAAAAAAAAAATCAAAAATGTAAATAAAACAAATAATTATTGAGGTTTTGATGTTCTACAAGAAAATATATTCAAAGATTTTATGTTTAATCCAGTGTTACTAACCATTTCTTTGTAATTGTTAGTGAATTTATTTATTTATTGAGTTAAAACTGTTTCTGCACCTTTTTTAGTATATGTTTTGTTTGGCAAATTGTGAGATTGATGTGAGATGTTAAAATATGTATTTTAGATGCGATTCAGAGAGGCATCTTATTGTATTAGGCCTGCCATTTAGTGACAGCAGGACGAAGCAAAGATTTGGTTTTGGCTACTCCTGTATTATTCTTATTTGTCACTTTTGTGCTAAAAAAAAATGCATGTTAATGTAAATGATAAGCTGTATGATTCTGTCTTTAGACTTCAATGAATTATATTTAAATTCAAATACATTGGCCTTATATATAAGACATATGTACAGTATCTGCAAGTGCTGTGCAAATATTGTATAGGACTAGTTTTGCTCTAACTAGATCACTAGATGATGTGACCATGATCATAAACATACTTTACAAATGCAAACCCAGTTTCTGTAACTTTTGAAATTAAGCAAGGAAGAAAATGCCTTTTAACTGCAATAACGTCTGTTTCTCTGGAAACGTACTGTAGTTAAATAAGAAGTCAAGAACAATCATTCACTTTGAATGTGGGTCATAAATAAATGAGGGTTTTGTGGTTTGGGGTCCATACATGTGATCAGCTATGCTCTTCTATCATGTGCAATAAAAAGGAGACACAGAAACAGATCTACCCACGAAGAAATTCATTCGGCCCATATGCTGCACATAGCGCAAATGAACTTACTGAACTTACCGAAAAATGTCACTCAGTGACATTACGAGCTTCTGTACTTAAACTTAATGGATAATGTCCTGGTAGAAATATCCTGGTATGTTTCTTACAGTATAGATGATGTTTCCCATCATGAGAAAAAAAAAGTAATGAATAATAATAATAACAGAAAATGTTTAATTGTCATGAAAAAATGGAGTAATAATATCGCTTATAAATATATCTTAGGGTCCAAAAAATACACTTCTTCTTATATGACTCTTACTCTTCTTCATGACACCCTTCACCCCAGCAGATTTATATGAAAATGTTTTAATATCTCTGAACATTACAATTTAACAGGCATTTTGCTAGGGTTACTGCACATATATATGTATACATACATATATTTAATAAGCAAATAAAAATAAAAATCCACATGGAAAGAAAGAAAAAACATAGAAACTGTATTTGTTTAAATAGTATTTTGCCATAGCACCAAATAGTATTTTAGTACATAACTGAAGATATGATGCACAGTACACTTTAAGGTATTTTAAAGGTCTTTTTTATAGCAAGTAAACTAAACTAAACATTGGCTAACAACTTTTTTTAGTTTCAGATCTATGGATGGTAAGTGCAACTTTTACTTTTATGTTACAGTATAGCTAATTTAGCTTTTGTTCATGTTGAAATGAAGTTATAAAAAGTCAATAAAATATTATATTTGTCACAGTCATGGACTTTCTGTTCCTTTTCTGTTATCCCTATTTGGTCATGTTCCGTTCCATTCCTCGTTTTGTTAATTGATTACTCCCCACCTGTTTCCACTCCTCTGATTACTTTCCTGGTGTTTAAAAGCCCTGTTTGTTTAGTTCCTGCTGGTCCGCTATTGTTCATGTTGATTGTTGATTATTGAGTGTTGCGTGTTTGATTTACCTGGATTATTAAAAATACCCTGTTAGACCTTCTTCTTCGAGCGCTTGACTCAGCAAGCCAGCCCGGGTGTGACAGAATAGCGGACCCTTACAGTTTAGCGGCGTTTTTTCTTTTCGTGTTTTTTTTTTTGTTTGTGTTTTGACCCCCTCTCGGAATGGAGATCCCAGGCGTCCGACTCCTATGCCTGGAGCAACTGGACCGTTCGCTGGAGGACCATACCAGGGACTTTTTCGATCTGGCGTGCCTTACAGACTTCCCGGACCGCTTGCTCAGTGCGTTTTACTATGCTGGCCTGAGCGAGCGGTGTAAGGCACGCCTCCCAGCGAACGGTCCCAGAGAGGATTTCGCCGTGTTCGTGGAGTGGGTGCTGGAGCAAAACGGATCTCCGTTCACCGTCTGCCCCCGCTGAGGAGGAGATCTCCAGCCCCACTCCCGACCCCGAGACCAGCCAGCCATCACCCCGCTGCACGGAGCTAGAGACCGCCGCAGCCGCAGAGCCCGAGCCTATCGCCGACAGGGAGGAGGAACTCGAGAGTGCGACTGACCAGGTGTGTGAGCCAGCAACCCCGTGCGTCGTGGGACGATTGGTGGAGATCGAGGGCGTGGAGGAGCGCCCCGCCCACACTCCTGCGACTGAGGGTGAGCTGCATGCGGTTTCTGGGAGGTATACAGAAAAACTTATGGATCTAATAGACTGGTTTGGGGAGGTTATTCCCGACCCTTCTGTTTCTCCGCTGGTTCCGTCCAGCCCCGACCCTCCTGTTTCTCCGCTGGTTCCGCCCAGCCCTGATTCTCCTGTTTTTCCGCTGGTTCCGTCCAGCCCTGATCCTTCTGTGTTCCCTCCCATCCTCCCTCTCCTGCCTCCTCTTTCGACCTGTCAGTTCCTCTGCTCCTCTTCCGCTGGTTCCGCCCAGCCTCGACCCTTCTGTTTCTCCGCTGGTTCCGCCCTGCCCTGATCAGCCTCGTCTTTTTTTCCGCTGGTTCCGTCCAGCCCTGATCCTTCTGTGTTCCCTCCCATCCTCCTCTCTCCCGCCTCCTCTTCGAACCTGTCAGTTCCTCTGCTCCTCTTCCGCTGGTTTTCCGCCCAGCCCTGATCCTCCTGTTTCCCCGCTGGTTCCGCCCAGTCCAGATCCTTCTGTCTTTCCTCCCATCCTCCCTCTCTCATCTCCTCCTAGACCAGTCAGTTCCTCGTCTTCATCCCCGCTGGTGCCAGTCAGTCCCGCAGCTCACCCTCAGTCCGCGCCATCTGGGCGCGGAGTTTCGCCGCAGGACTTCCAGTCACCACCTCCACCTGGGCGTGTGGATTCCCTGCCTCCGCCTCCAGCCTCCGAGTCCTGGACTCCTCCTCGGTCCTTCGACCCGGCGGCTCCGCCTTGGCTCCTAGCTCCCTCGTCTCCACCGTGGCCCGGCATCCCACCTGCTCCACCGGGCTCCCTCGTCCCTCCGGCTCCACCTTGGTCAGTCGTCGACCATCCGCCGCCTCGGGACTCCATTCCTCTGGCTTCGCCTCGTCGCTCCATCCCTCCGGCTCTGTCAGGCTCCTCCTTCCCTTCGGCTCCACCTCCATCCTCAGTCACTCCGGCTCCGCAGCGGTCTTTCCGGTGCCCCGCCTCCGCCTTGGTCGCCTGAGCCTTCTGCTCCGCCTTGGCCCTCCGGATCCTCGGGGTCACCCTGGCTCTGCGGTTGCTCGGCTCCGTCTTGGACTCCTCTGCCATCGGCTCAGTCTCCGTCAGTCGGCCCCCTGGTGTTGTCGGCCCCTCCTCCACCATGGCTCCTCCCACCGTCGACTCCACCATGGGCCGCGTTCCTGGCTGGCCTCTGGATATCCATCTGGCTCCTACTGCTCCGGGCTCCTCCATGGCTCCTCCCTCCATCCACTCCACCCTGGTACCATGCTCCATGCTCCTTCTCCATTGCCTGCCCCTTGCCTGCCCCACGCCCACCTCCTGAACCCCCACCCTCCCTCCGCTGGACTATCTCTTTCGGTGCGAGGACGCACCGTTTCGGGAGGGGGCGAACTGTCACAGTCATGGACTTTCTGTTCCTTTTCTGTTATCCCTATTTGGTCATGTTCCGTTCCATTCCTCGTTTTGTTAATTGATTACTCCCCACCTGTTTCCACTCCTCTGATTACTTTCCTGGTGTTTTAAAAGCCCTGTTTGTTTAGTTCCTCCTCGTCCGCTATTGTTCATGTTGATTGTTGATTATTGAGTGTTGCGTGTTTGATTTACCTGGATTATTAAAAATACCCTGTTAGACCTTCTTCTTCGAGCGCTTGACTCAGCAAGCCAGCCCGGGTGTGACAATATTGACCTCTAAGTAGCATTTGGGCTTATATATGAAGAAAATATATTGATATGGTATAGGCTTTTAGAATAAATAATGTTTGTATGAATGTATGTATGTATGTATGTTTTTGTCTTTAGGAAAAAAGACACTTGATTAAAGCAATTAATATTAAATCAAAATGTAAGATTTGAACAAAACCATAAATATAATTTTAAGTAAATAAATAAATAACTTTTTTTGAAACTGAGCAATGTTTTGAAAGTGCAATAGAGTTACATGGTTACGGCCTTATAAGATGCATACTGAAATGGAAAATATAAAAAGAAAAAATAAAGTTTAAAGATCTTGGCATGATTATGTTAAAAAATGAGCAAGGGCAATCCCACTGTATAGAAATATACTCCAGTGCTTAACAAGTCAGCGAGGACTACAGTCTCTCTCTCTCTCTGTTTTCTGTCTGTAAGCATGACCGCCAGTGTGCCCAGGTGATGAATGGGCAGAACTGGATAAAGTACACAGTAATAACCTCCAGGCAACTTGCAGCACAACGAGGCATGGGACGACAAATTTATCATTCAATTGTCTGAGGATTTTATCAACTAGGCCTTCCACTGCACCTTTGATTTATTTTACAATTTATTATTCCTGACCTGAGTGTGTGTGTGTGTGTGTGTGTGTGTGTGTGTGTGTGTGTGTGGCCAGTGTCACGGCTCCTCTGTGGATAACAGGTTAAAATAAAGCATGCAAACACCCAAACCAATGCTCTTCTCTCACACCTGGCGAAAGAGATCTATCTCTGAAAAGAAGTGTTAATAATAATGTCTGCATCCTACTCAAGCAGGACAAAATGCAGCAAACATATGTGAAGTTTGATTTTCTCTTCTTTACGCATCCTGACCAGACCAACACAGCAACATTGACTCAACCAGTGGTGTGATTTTAACCCTTTAATGTTCTTCTCACATGTTGAGTCACTGTACTTTATTTTAACCCTTTAACGTTCTTCTCACATGTTTTGTGACAGCCCTACGTGATATGCTCAATCGTGGTATGCCATGCTTTGTGAATTGTGTGCCCTTTCAGTTGTGTTATTTTAAAAATTTTACGTTCTTGTAAATTGTTTAGTAACTTTATTTGTTTATGGTAGAAGTAGTGAAACTAAGCTATATATATATATATTATATATATATACTATATATATATATATATATATATATATATATTTTTTTTTTTTTTGTAAATAAAACTTCATATAGGCCCACAACGAGAATGGACTACAAATGAGAACAGACAGATACTAAGGGAGAACTGAAGGCTTAGAAGCATGAACCAAACATGGGGAACTACAGGCACTTTTATACAAATACTTAATATTTCATATACAAATAGTTTTATTTGAGTGTGATTATATCTGAAAATAATAAGTTACATATAAGAGTTTGAGCTCTGTTGTTAATTTTAATCTGTAATATTATGTTAACATACCAAGTGATTGTATTTGATGATAGTGTGTTGCATTAGTTGGGACTTTTTTTTTTTTATTTGGGCTGGTGTTGGCAGATGTTATTGTGAATAATCAGCAGATAAATTTAGTATCAGGGCATATCTAAGTGAAATATCCTTTGAGATTATAATAGCAATGTTAATAAATCAACACTTGCATTATTAGTCCATGTACAAGGAAACATTACTTTCTGTTTACATTGATATTCACTGAACGAACAGGGAGATTTTCGTTTAAGTTTTGTATTGGGGTTTGAGGTTTTTTGTTAATTTTAGTGTTTATTTTTGTGTTCATGTGCCGCGTCCACTGCCTGCCAAATCTGTGCTGCGGCGTTAATGTGCTGCTTAGTGTCACGTTCAGTCAGCAGGAAGCGCTGGCCCTGTCCGCACTGCAGGAACAGCCTCCTCAGGCCCAGCGTGAGCTTTCTCTCAGAGGCTGGAAAGCGTGTTTCCCTCTCTCTGCTGTGGATCTGTGACAGCCAGCGGGGCCCTGGCATTGACCCCTGTAAATGGACGGCTGCTTGCTATTGAAAATGATGGGTCTTTCTTCGCCATATTTGAGTGTCGCAAATAAAAATATGGTTTAGCAGTGCTGCATCTATAGAGACATTTTGCCACAATGAAATTTGTGGAATTGTAAAATGACCATCAAGAAATAAACAAACATATCCACTTTGCATGAATATTTACAATGAACAGCACATTATTGTTTAGTCCAAAACTCTGAGCCCATATCAAATCTGAGAGGTAGGTTATGGCATATAAGGAAGATACATACGGAAGATTCAGTGTTACTAGGTCATAATCAAATGTAAACAAATTTGTTCTTTCCTCCTCTGAACAAAATGTAAGCAAAAAATGTTAGTTCCTCTAAACAAAAGGTCAGATTTTCTTGCCTCCACTGAAGCACATGATGCTTCCTGGAAACGTCTCAAATCACGCTGGGTTAACATGGATCACCAGGTTTTGTCCATGCCAGCTCAAGTGCTGCTGTCAAAAAAACAAAGGGAAAATATATGACATTCAGAAATTCACATTCTGGTACATTTTTATTTATTTTTTTTAATCAACTTTTCATCCAAATAGTTCAATAAAGTGTTTAAACGTAACAAATTAGTGCCCAAACCAAAAAAAAAAAAAGAAGAAGAAGAAGAAGAAGATTTAATTACAATGATAATTAAGTCTTTAATTGTGCAGGGGCATTAATTTTGCTTCAACATTTCGCCTCCTTAGGTCTAGAGCATAGAAAACAGAGGCTCCAGGTTGATTATTTTTAAAATTATGGTCATTTCAATCGTTTTTATGAAACAAATATGAATTATATTATAGTATAATAGTAATTATAGTAATTATAGTAAATGATAACAACCCTGGTCAGAATAGATTACTATTGCATTGTTACATTTTGATTTTGTGAATTTTATCTATGCAGCTATGAGTCAAGTAAGTGATAATGTACATCCAGCCGGTTGTTATCTCAGAATAAACCCTGACAGGTTGATCAGGACCCCGACGCGAAGCGATTTGTTTTTACCATATACTGTATGTTGAAATGAATGTTGAAGTCTTCCATTGTAACACGTGGCGATTAAGTGTTTTCAGTCACAAGATGGCACCAGACAGTCAACGATAGCGGAGTGTCTCATTAAGCATATGGTACCGGTCAAGATAATTCGTAGCACCTGGATGAGGGTAATTTTATTCAATTTGGCGACTGTTATCTGGGAATAGCATACCGCTGGCGCGATTGACCGATCAGAATCAAGTATTCCACAGAGCCGTGTAATAATAATTGATATTATTAGAGATAATATCGATGAGATAATAATTGTTACTATAATACAGTATATATATTTAGTCTTGTTTTGGGCTCTTATTTTGAAGATTATCCTTGTTCCATTATTCACAGTTCCTGTTCATTTCCTGTTTCCTTGGTTGGTTTTATTTTTATTTCTATATTTATTTTTAATTCAGCTCACCTTTTTGTAGTTTAGTTCTCATTACCTTGTTAATCCTTTTGTTTTCAGCCCTGGTTTCCCTGAGTTTCTTGGTCAGTACGCATTTTGTGCTGTTCCTGTTTTATTTTTTCCATTAAATACACTGCATTTAGATCATTTGTTTCCCAGCTTCTTTGTCCTTTCATTACACACAGTAGTGTATCAGTAGTGCAACACGTCTCTGTTTCGCATTTTCTTTGTCCTTTCATTACACACAGTAGTGTATCAGTAGTGCAACACGTCTCAGTGGCTCAAAATCCACAGGTCTTTTTTTTTAACATCTGATTTGTTGGACTGGTTCATTACCAATATGTAATATAGCAATTTGCCTCATTTGGAAACATAAGTTGTATGTTTTGGGGTGGATTGTTTGTGTGTGAATGAAGTTCTTTTGAAGTTGAGGAAGTGCAGGGGTAGAGGAAGTTCTTCAATGCTCTGTTGAAGTGGGAGGAAGTTTCATTTAATTGGATTTTGATGCTGCCTGTTGTCATGGCACCCAGTTTCTGTCATTTCATATAAGGTCTTTTTTCATCGGATGGGAGAAGAGATCTCAGGCGAAAGGAAATGAGCTTCCTGGAGGAGCAGCCTGCAATAGAGCAGCCACATTGATTGGGGGAAATGAATGTGTTTGGGCTCTCAACCCAATGAGTCCGAGCAGCACACGCTGGAGTGGCCACAGATACTCTGCCTGATGGCAAATGAATTAAGATAGGAAATGGAAGTGGCCTCATACAAACATAATCATGAGGAGTTCTTTAACTTTCCGGTGTGCCCCGTTGGGTTCCTTTGAATCCAAATAAAGTATCCAGATGAGCACTCCTCGAAGTGGACAAATAAAATGACAGCTTTTTACTGCAATATGTTCAAAGAATTTCCTGACTTCTTGTCAGTATTTTTTATTAGGATGCTGCTGTTTTTGAGACTCAAAACCTTTTCATTGGTACTGAAGATGAACACTGCATCCAAGATAAAGACAAGTGATTAATAACATGGGTTTTTCAAGAACAGCGCAGACTGTGATATCCAAAAAGCAGGTGGACAATGACACGTAATGGCTGTATATGGGCCCAAATATTGTACATATATACATTAAAGGACACTTAATATGTAAAATCCTTACACTCCCAAGAGCTCCATATTTAAAGCAATGGAGGACCCTGTACATCGAAAAATGTGCTACCAATGTGACGCGTTGGGAGTGAGAACGTGCTGATATCACAGTTTCCACAAACAATATTATGCAGCACGACTGTTTGCAACATTGATAATAATAGTAAATGTTTTACATTTCATCTTACTAAATAAATAAAAATATACAGTAAATAGTATGTATAAAATAGAAAACTATTATTGTAAATGTTAATATTATTTCAAAAATATTACTGTTTTAACTGTATATTTGCAAGCATTTTGGTAAGCATAAAGGCCCATTTACACAAAGGACCATGACTATAATGATAACAATAAAGACATTGTTTTAAAATTTGTTCAAATATACTAGTATGCACTAGTATGCATATACTATAATGCACTAGTCCTTACAATAAACAAAACGTTATTGTGCATTGGAGTGGACTGATTTATAAAATGTGCAGTTCTCTATTATAGATCAGTGGTGTGGACCCTAATATAGTTCTCATTAACTTTACAGTTAGCCTATCATTCTTGGTATGAATGGGCACTTAGAGACTTCTTTCAAAACATCCCAAACTTCCCAAATGCTGGTGTATAATGCAAATTGTAAGTAATTGTAAGTGTGTTAGTAAATGAGTGAATACTGTACAATATTGATGAAAACAGGTATTTATTTTACACATTTATTTTGCATACATACATATGTACATACATAAAATGCTTAAATGTAGTTGTGTCCTAATAAATCCACTTGCCAAGTCTGCAATCTGGACACAACAGCTAATGTTGCCGTTTTAATCCTTCTTAACCCATGAAGCAAAACAAGGTAACAGGACGCCAGCCTGTTCCCATGTTTATTCAAGCTCACAACAATTTAATCCCAAATCATCTTTGCTTTTTCAGCACGGCAATTTCTAATAGCTAATCATTTCCACTATGTTTGGCTAATTACAACTCATACAACGCCATCTAGCATAGCAGTTTGTTAATTAGCTGGGTGATATTCCAGGAATATTAACAGGGACACGTGGAGAGATTAACTGTCAGTCATTTCCGAATTAAACAAATGTCATTGGTTCCAGACGAATGTAAACACAGCTATCGACACTGGCAGGACAGTATGCATTTCTATCCGCTCACCTCAGCTAAGCTCCCTACTTATGAGGAGTTATGAGGATGACTGCTCCGGCAGGCAGGCAATAAAACACCACCGCCCTCACTTATGTAGCGGCTCCACGGAGCACCACTGCCCTTACTAATGTACGGCTGTGTGCGCATGCAAATAATGCGTGTCAGAGACAGCTGAATATCAAGCCACAAAGAAAACAAACAGATAGTACTTCCGAGGAATATGTCTTTGAAATACTAAGTGTGGCGTAAGAATGAAGCTGGTCATGGCTGGAAAGTGTCTTGTACACAGTAGGAGCTGTCAGTGAAAATCATTGTGCTTTGTCCTTGATGTTATTTCTGTGAGAACAGAACTCTTTGCGGTTAAAAAAAATGAAAAATCTGGAGCATCTAAATTTAGAATCGTGATGTTGGGGTTAATCACCCACCAACGAACACAGACCGAGGATTGCATTCAGAGGAAGAGATAGCAGCATGCCAAGGAAAAATTGATTTGCTCTGTTTCTGGTGACAAAATCACTTTAATATCTGGAATGGATACAAATTTGGGGATGTTTTTTTTTTTTTTTTTTTTTTCAGATTTGGATGCTAAAATGAAGATTTATTTGCAATAAGTAAGAGGCATTCAGAAGCCATTACATCTCAGTAAAAACAGCATGCAAAGAAAATAAAAACGTCTTTAATAAATGTTTCTCCTAGACAGCAATATGACTAAATAATGCCATCCACATTCTGTTTATGGCTTTGTACTCTTAATGCATGTCAGCAATTGTCTCATTTCTGTCTATATTAATCCTCCCAAGAAATTTTGAGAAACATCTGAGTCAAACTTCTGTACTCTGACATATTTCTAAGTTAAACAGGATATTCAGCAAGAAAACAAAATGTGGGGCTGGATGGATTTTATCTGTCAGAAATTGTCTGGATCATGAAATTGCCGATTATATATTAGAATGGAGCCAAAAGGAGTCATTTCAGAGGCAGAACAAGTTTAAGGGCTCCTTTATTTTAATTCATCAAAATAAAAATGCAATATTGTCATTTTCAGATCGCAAAATATATGCACTTAGTGCTTCATAGCGAGGCTTGCCACTGTATTCATTTACACGTGAGCAGCTCATGATTATGATGATATTGTAATTTAATTGTAATATTATAATATATATATCTATATATATATATATATATATATATATATATATATATATATATATATATTGCAGTTATTTTTATTTTAAAAAGGTTTTAATTGTTTTAGATTTTTATTTAGTAAAGAACAATAATCATCTTATAATTAATAATTATAATTATTCACAAATGTTTTGCCAAAACAGAAAATGCATTCCTACAAACAAAAACCCATGTTTTAAATTGCACTTGCGATTTTTCATCAGATAAATCACATTACATTTTGTTCCTCAAATCATGCAGCCTGAAATCTAGTAAAAGATTAGAAAGATTGTGTTTTGCTTTTATTAATTGAATAACACACATGTACAATCAGACCACTGGACATTAAACAAGAACATCAGATCAGTTTTATACTGACTTTAAATGGAATTTCATTGAGATAATCTATTAATTATATAAATATAACCTCTAGTACTACTCCTGATCTTTGAATCCTAAACAATAAATTTTTCTCTGGGAATATAAACCACTTATGCATCCAAAATCGCCAGCAAGACACAGGCAGGAGTTTTAGTCAATGTGCAAAATTCAAATGTCTGTACATGACACATCACACCATGCCTCAGTCCAAAACTGTCAATGTAACAAAATGCCAGTGGTGCTAAATGTTGATTTCAAGGAGGTAGAGACAGGTAGAGTTATTATTACACTCTTAAAAAAAAAGGTTCTTTATTGGCATCAGTGGTTCCACAAAAAAACCTTTACCATCCATGGAAACTTTTCATTCCACAAAAGGTTCTTTACAGTGGAAAAAGGTTATTTAGATTATTAAAATGTTCTTCACACTAAGAAAAAATGGTTCTTTTAAGAACTGTTCACTGAAAGGTTCTTTGAGGAACCAAAATTGCATCACTGTGAAACCCCCCTTTTGGAAACTTTATTTTTAAGAAAGGAACAGTTGACCCAGAAATGAAAATTTCCTCACCCTCAGTCCATCTAAGGTACAGTATATTTCTTTGTTGTAACAGATTTGGAGAAATGTAATGTTACATCACTTGCTTACAAATGGATCGTCTGGAGTGAATGGGTGCCGTCAGAATGAGACACGTAGCTTTCCACTTCACAAGACATTAACTGATGGACCGTGTTGATTATTTATGAATTATTTTGATACCATCTGCCAATCAGCATGCATTTACAGCTCTGAAGATTGACACAAAACTGAATTTCAAGGCAGCAAAATTGAATTTAATGTGGAATTACCAAATTAAATTGCAAAAATGATGGCTTATTTCAAACATGTTTCCTTCTCAAACACTCCAACTGCACAAACTCATATAAATTTGATATGTCGGGCTGAATGACATTTTCCTCTGGCGTTTATTCAAAAGTAGTTTGTATATCCTAGAATTTGTTTTACAAGTACCTAAATGTCACAAACTTTTTTGGAGGACTGTTAAAGCAAAATGGACTCAAAAATGAAAATGGACTGTTATTTTTATGGGTTTTGCTGATGTCACAGCTCAGTGTAATCTCTACTGTGGGGCTGTGCATGTTCTTGTGATGTCATCTGCAAATCAGCATGCATTTACGGCTCAGATGATTGACTCAAAAGTGTGCAGGTTTTCAAACAGGTTTCTCTCTCAAACACTCCATCGGCGAAAACTCACATAAATTCGATATGTTGGGCTGGCTGAAGTTTTCCTTTGGCATTTATATAAAAGTAGATGTATATTCTAGAAGTTACTTAAAGCATAAAGGGCTTTAAAAGCATGAAATAGACCCTTTTTCATGTCTGCTGACGTCACAGCTCATCACAGTCTCTATTATGGGGCTGTTCTCATTCCTGTGATGCCATCTGCAAATCAGCATGCATTTACGGCTCAGATGATTGACTCAAAAGCGTGCTCAGTGAAGTGAATTCCCATGAAGCAGGTCACACAGGGGAGGGGTCATGAGACAGCAGAACTGCTATTGAGACGATGAGAAGAGCGCTAATGGCGAGCTTTCTCAGGTATTATGGACTTCCATGATCGCGAGACTCAAATAAACAAAAGAGGGATAGGAGAACATATCCCAGCATTTAAAATATTACACGTTTCTCCTTTTAAGGATAATATCTGAACTCTAAAATGTGTCAGGCTACAAAAAAAGTCAACAATGAAACTGCGAAAGTTCAAAAGCGCTCTGAGAAAGTTTATGCCATTGGTGGCCGAGAGCCCATTTATCTTTAATGTCGGGGTTGGGGCTGACAGTGTGAACAGAACAGGGAGCACAGATTCACCGGGCTGAGCAGTGCTTGAGTGAAGGGAGTGAGCCGTTGCTGAATATGGGGGTTATTCTGAAAGATTGATGAGCGGAGGAGGATGATGGTTGGGTTAGCAGTCTGAAAAATTGGACTAATCCATCCAGGCTTCCTCAACGGATCAGATCAGTGCCGTCTCCTCCACAACTTCCCATCACAGCATGCTGTCCTGTTAAAATAGCTCTCTCTCTGGAGGTTTGTGCATGTAAAGCACTCCTCAGTGCCAGACTTCTGAGCTTTCTACTTCCCTTCGTGCTCTAAAACTGCAAACAGCTTTGTTTTAAACCCATTTCGGTCTTATTCTTTTCTCTCTCTTTGTTTTGCTCTCTCTGTAATTCATACACACACATAAACAACTTCCCCTCCTGTTATCGTCATTTAGCCTGGTCACGAGTGTAATTCTGGGGCCAGAGTGCCCCCTGCTGGCGAGGAGTGGGAGAGCAGACACCGTGCTCCACTGCTGTGAGAGAAACCAAGCATGAAATCACTCTGGCACCAGGCCTGCCAACCTCAGCCAACGGCCCTCTTCCTGAGCGCCATCTGTGGCCTCCAAGGGATGAGAACTGGACGGCTGGTCCAACTGGGTTCCATATCCATAAACAGAGCCCTAAACCTGAGAGAAAGGAACCACACAGGGCACAGCTCAAAGACTCTTGCTACGCATGCCTGGACATGCCCTTTCAGGATGTGTATTTCACATCTGCATTCCTGAATCAGGATGACTGGAACTGCATTCGTTTACAGGGAGAGACCCTTATGAAATATATAGGTCTACAAGCTATGGCAATACTATTTCACGTGTTTTATCTAGGATGAACTACAGTACAAGGGAAAACAGTTCTGGGATAGGCATGACAGTGTGTGAGTGTTACCATAGTATCCATGATATAATAGTTTTTGTTAATATTTTGAAATATATTTTACAGTTTATTTTATAGTTTCCATTGTAATTTTCATTAGTTTTAGTAATTTTATAGTGTTTTGTCTTTTTTATTAGTTTTTATTTTTGTGGGTTTGTGTTTAAATGTATATTTATTTATTTATTTATTTATTTATTTATTTAATTTTAGTTTTTAGTTAATTTAGTTTTATTTTAGTACCTTAACTTAAACTAAAAGAAAATGAAAAAGCGGAAATAAAATAAAGTAGCTAAAATAAAATAAAATAAAAAATCTTTTTTCTTTTATTTTATTTTATTTGTCATTGTTTTAGCTAACAATAATAACCCTGATGTTATTACAGCTAGGAGTTTTCTGTTGCCTTGTGGCTTATTTATCAATGGCTTATGACAGTGAAAACAGCACTTTGATTAAACACCCCACTATTCAATAGCTGATTTACAATAACACAATAAAAAATCTGAATTCTTCTGCCAAGCAGTATATTACACTGGAGTTGACAAGCAACATGGCATTCCTACAAAATGTACAAACAGAGGTGTGTTTTTATTGGCATCTATGGCTTGATGAAGAACTTTTAACATCCATAAATACATAAAACCCAAAAAAGAAAAATCTTAGACTCTCTTAGACTGTAATCTGTCCTGGTTCCAACAGGTTTTGCTAAACTATTATCAGTTTTAGAAAAATAACAAACCTTAAATCAAACTATTACAGTATTAATTGTTTAACATGTAATTAGTGTGTCTAGAGTTGATTTAAAATTTGGTCACCACTTATGTCATTGTAAATGAGATCTGTGGCTATTGAGTCCCTAATGAACAAAACAGAGGTTTCAATTCAACAAACGGATTGACTTTCATTATATGAACAAATATACATTCTGAAATATTGTCCAAGTAAGAAAAGTCATGCAGCACTTGTTTGGAACAACATAAGTAAATGATGACTCTGGGTGAATTATTTCTAAAGTGATTGGGCTGCAGCATACACAAAAAGCCACAGGTGTATTCATCAATTCAACTGATTTAGTATCATATTTTGACCATTTCTTAGCTGATTATTAATCTTTAAATCCAACAATCTCAGAGTATTGTGTCCAAAAGTCCTGCACACTATAAATTTAGACACTATTAAGTTTGTATCTGCATTGTAATTCTAATTTATTTTTCCAATCTGAACTTTAAGACTCACTGTTTGTTTTTTTCAACAACTCATATGGTTATTATGTGGTATATCTACATTGGTTGCTATAGCAATAACGTAGGCATCAACATGCTGACCCAGTTCTTGTCACTTTCTCCTATCTGCTACAACTGTGAGTGCAGAGAGTTGGCAGTATGGAGAGAGGTGACAGAAAACAAGACATTTGCACATTGTTTATCAACACGGTGGCATAAAGTTACTGTGCTGAAATCACACGGCATTCTGAATGATGAGGGACTAAAGCATACCTCAGAAAAAAACAAAACAAATATGAATCTTATTTCAAATGCACCTAAAAATGTATTTGCTAAGTCAAAAAATGTGCCAATGTTTTCCTTTGCTGAGTCTACATAAAATAATCATATTCAAATCAATCAGGGAATCAGGAAATCAAGTTTCAGCAGTGAGCCTCTGCTGGTAGACTATTGCATGGAATTTTAATTAAAGAGTCAAAGTTGATTGGATGAGCCGTGCTGAAAGCCATTGTAAAATTAATATAAATACACAACTTTGACACACGTTCTATGTTATTGCACCAAGCTGTTACTTTGGCAACAGGAGAGCTAATGAAAAATTAATTTAAAAAATGTAACTCTTTATTGCACATTGGTGTCTCCTTTTTATAAAAGTGACAAGCCACTCAGTGACACTGATTTTACCATGGGTAAGAGGTGTTTTTAGGCACAGTACAAAGAGTCTCTCAAGACTTACAGCTTCAATAACAGTCAAATCAGCTTCACAATCACAGTCTGTGGGCATCAGAATGAAGAACAGATTGCTGTGGCCATGAATGTTAGAAAATATTTTTGGAACCAAAACTGTACTAGCTGGCAAGAACATAAATTCTGCATAATTGGCAGGAATGGGCATAAATGACTCAGACTTAATGCGCCTCAGCTTCCTGT
Source organism: Cyprinus carpio (assembly GCF_018340385.1). Taxonomy (NCBI): domain Eukaryota; kingdom Metazoa; phylum Chordata; class Actinopteri; order Cypriniformes; family Cyprinidae; genus Cyprinus; species Cyprinus carpio. The sequence goes on from NC_056612.1 coordinate 4,162,358, forward strand.
TAAAGGAAAAGACTCCAGGGAGATCCTTTAGTAAGAATTTGCATTTTTAAATGATTTTACAGCGTGTCTACACAAAACACCACTCATCAACAGCACATGGTTTGTTTAGCACAGGTAGAGGTCAGAGACTAAATTGATTTATCAGTGCTAGAGAGTATGAATATAACTTTCAATTTAGTTTCATTAGTTCATTAGATAAACTACCAAGATAAGCATATTAGATCATTAGTTCATTAAATAAACATACCAAGGTTGAGAATTAACACTTAGCATGCACCAAAAGCAAGAAAAAAAATCTGGCTTTGGCAAGTAAATAATATTACCTCAGTTGCCAATGTCAGAAGTTTATTTATTTATTTATTTATTTATTTATTTTCAGTATTTGTCAGCTGCAATTAGCTATACTACCTCTACCTCTACTTATTTATTTATTTTAATTATTATTATTATTATTATTATTATTATTTTATTATTATTATTTTATTATTTTTATTATTATTTTGCCAGTCTTTCCTACAGATATTTTATTATTATTATTATTATTATTATTATTATTATTATTATTATTATTATTTTCTCTCTCTTTGTCAGGTTGTAGTGTAGCAACGGTTAGTCGTGGCCTTCAGCCATGGCACACATAAAGCATGTTTGGAACTAAAGCATTAGCCAAATACCACTCGAGCATAGTTGAAAATGCACAATAAATCGGTGACACGTTACATTAAGGTTCCCTTTATAAAGGCTTTATAAAGGTATTCATAAATGATTAATAACTAATTTACAAATGCATTATAAATGCATGAACGTGTTATAAAGGCCTTATAAATATATGTATTCATACTTTACCACTCAAAACCAGTTTACTTATTTTTTATGATGCTGCAAAAAAATGACTGTTAGACCAAGTCTGAAGGGTGTTGTATTTATGTTTTTATCATGACTTGTGTCACTTTTTGTACATTGTTTCTTACTAGAATCTACTCTGTACCGTACCCCAGATTCTCTGCAAAAGTTCATGATGAACACTTGTAAACCATTTATTAATAACTTTAACACAACTACTTGAAGCAACATTACTAAACATAACTGTACACGAAAAGTGGCTTATATAAGTAAGCTCACATTAAACAATTTTAAAAAAAAGCATCACATCTAAACAACAAAAATAGTTGATTAATGCAAGCTCAATAAATGCATCTAAATATTTTTATTTTATCTAATTTAACACTTTTGGAATAATCAATAAATCAATGACCAAAAGCACCATTACAGAGCTTTATCATATTAATAAGCGATCAGTAATTATTTTTGATATTATGTTAATTCAAGATGCATTTTCTACATCAGAAAAAATTACATAAGGTATTTATTCTTGTTTCCATGGGGAAAATTATTTAACTAATTGTGAAGTCAAATTCTACATCCTGCCAGATTGATCCTACACCTACTGTTTTGCTTAAGATGTGTGTTCCTGAGGTTGAACCTTTCATAACACATATTATTAACTGTAGTTTAGCATCTGCCATAGTTCCAGCAGAATTAAAAATGGCTGTGGTGACCCCCACACTTAAAAAAACGGCTCTTGACCATCTAGACATGAACAATTATAGGCCATCTCAAATTTACCATTCTTAAGTAAAATTCTTGAAAAAGTTTTAGCTTCACAAGTGAGATCTTACTTATATGCTAATGGCCTTTTTGAACCTTTTCAGTCAGGATTCAGTCATCACATAGCACTGAAACTGCTCTTCTTCATGTGGTTAATGACATTCTTCTGTCTAAGGATTCTGGGTAAATAAACATCTTGATTCTTCTAGAGCTAATAACTCATCTCTCATCTTTCTGATATCGGTATCACTGTTTCAGCTCTTTCCTGGCTCATTTCCTACATCAGCGATAGGAAATATTATGTCACCATACAAGTGTATAAATTTGTCATTGCTCCAGTCTCACAGGGTGTTCCTCAAGGTTCAGTTCTTGACCCATTTCTGTTTATCATTTATATATATCCACTTTGTGCCATCATAGGCATACATGAACTTCAGTTTCATTGCTATGCTGATGACATTCAAATTTACCTAACCACCAGCTCTGATAGGCCATCATTGCCTCACTCACTTACTGCATGCATCAGGGATATCAAGCAATGGATGTCTTTAATTTCCTAAAACTAGATAATAACAAAAGGGAAATTCTAATAATTGGCTTAGTCAGAAGGATAGACCTTACATCAGTTACATCAGTCAGAAGGATAGACCTATCCTGTGAAATTGATGCGGTTCTTGTTAAGCCTTCTCCATCTGTCCGTAATCTTGGTGTCTTATTTAACTCATCTCTATCTTTTGCCTCTCACATTTCTTCTGTTTTTAAAACTTATTTTTTCCATCTTCATAATGTTGCACGTCTTCGATCTTCTCTGACTCTAGCTGATACTGAAACCTTAATTCATGCATTAATCACTTCATGTCTGGATTATTGCAATGCTCTATTTCTTGGTCTGCCTAAAAAACTTATTGCAAGGTTACAGTATGTTCAAAACTCCACAGCAAGAGTTCTCATCTCCACCAGGCGTTCTGTTCACATTACTCCTCTACTGCATGATCTTCACTGGCTACCTGTGGCATCACGTATCCACTTTAAGATATTGCTTCTAACATTTACAGCATTAAATGGTCTTGCACCTCCATATCTGTCTGACCTATTGTACTCTTATTCTCCTGCCCGGTCCCTCATATCGTCTGAGCTAGGTCTTTTGTCCATTCCTTGTTTTCGGCTGTCCACTGTAGGTGGTAGGTCATTTAGTGTTAATGCTCCTAAACTATGGAATTCACTACCCCTTACACTTCGTAATATATCTTCTTTGTCAACCTTCAAGACTCGGCTAAAAACGTATCTTTTTATTATGTATTTTGGACAGAGCCGGACAGTAACGGAGTACATTTACAGTACTTGAGTACAGTACTTAAGTACAATTTTGAGGGATCTGTACTTTACTCGAGTATCATTTTTAGGGAGTACTCATGACTTTACTCAAGTACATTTGAGAGGCAAATATTGTACTCTTTACTCAGCTACATTTCTATCCATAACCATAAGTACCCGTTACTTCTTCGGGCCCGTCCACACGGAGACGGAGCTTACCCCAATCCGATCTTTTTTTCCCTCGTCTCAAGAAATATCCGCGTCCACACGAAACTGCAAAACGATGTAGTATACATGCTAGACCAGCATGTGGCGCTGTAATTCTGCCACAGAGATACACTAAAAACGGAGAAGACTTGGACTATGCTCATAAACCTTGCGCGTGGTACACAAACGAACATGGAACAATTCATTTATTAATCTGTGTTAATGTTAGTTAATAAAAAGACAATCGTTCAGTGTTTGTTCATGTTTTTGTTGCTGTTACGTGACGTAGCGGTGTCTGATTAGGGCGAGACGTGGGCTGATGACTTCTTCATTTCAGAAAATATACGGATTCGCCGTCCAGACGAAAACGCAAATGCGGCGTTTTAAAAAATTTATCCACTCTGGGACCCGGTTTCAAAAAACATCGGTTTCACTCTTCCAAAACGCCGGATTCCGTGTGGACAAAACGCCTATCCGATAAAAAATTTGTGCAATTTTGTTGTTTCCCTCTCAAATGTGATTGGATTGTGCAGGCGCCACTGATTGGGACACAGCCTATCAGCAATCACATTCAGATATCCGCCAAAGACTTCATGACATTTGATTGAATTGAAGTACAGTACACACACACACACACACAGAGTTGTCACACATAGATTGTGTGTGAGAATGGTGTTATTCAACTGAAAGTATTTTCTCCTGCCTTTGCCTGTATGTCTGTGAGAGGAAGGGGCTTAAAGTGTTAGTTCACCCAAAAATGAAAATTATGTCATTAATGACTCACCCTTATGCCGTTCCAAACCCGTAAGACCTCCGTTCATCTTCGGAACACAGTTTAAGATATTTTAGATTTAGTCCGAGAGCTTTCTGACCGTCCATTGAGAATGTATGTACGGTATACTGTCCACGTCCAGAAAGGTAATAAAAATATCTTTAAAGTAGTCCATGTGACATCAGAGGGTCAGTTGGAATTTGTTGAAGCTTTATTCAGCATTGTCTTCTCTCCCGGGTCTGTTGTGAGTGCATTCACCGCACTGCAGTGTAGTGATATCCGGCTCACGAATGAATCACTCGATGTAACCGGATCTTCTTGAACCAGTTCACCAAATCGAACTGAATCGTTTGAAACAGTTTGAGTGTTTTATAAGCATTAATCCACAAATGACTTAAGCTGTTAACTTTTTTTTAATGTGGCTGACACTCCCTCTGAGTTCATATAAACCAATATCCCGGAGTAATTCATTTACTCAAACAGTACACGGACTGAACTGCTGTGAAGAGAGAACTGAAGATGAACACCGAGCCGAGCCAGATAACGAACGAAAGATTGACTCGTTCTCGAGTCAAGAACCGGTTCAAGAACTGCCTTCATGTTAAATACATGAAGTACTTTACCTCATGTATTTACCATGAAGGTGTTTCCATGTACTTCAAGTATATGAAATTTCTTGTTACATGTTCTACATGCACCACATTGTTTCCTTTTATGTAATATAACATTTGTTATAATAAAGATAAAGAAAAAAGAAACATGAATAAGTCTCATTATTATCACAATAATTCTTATTAATAATTATGTATTATGTATTTACTTATGTGCATTTAACTTGCCTCTGACCCGCCCCAAACCCAACCCCCATCTGTCGAGTCCCGCCCCACGCGTTCACAACAGACCCGGAAGAGAAGACAATGCTGAATAAAGTCGTAGTTTTTGCTATTTTTGGACCAAAATGTATTTTCGATGCTTCAAAAAATTCTAACGGACCCTCTGATGTCACATGGACTACTTTAAAGATGTTTTTATTACTTTCTGGACATGGACAGTATACCGTACATACATTTTCAATGGAGGGACAGAAAGCTCTCGGACTAAATCTAAAATATCTTAAACTGTGTTCCGAAGATAAACGGAGGTCTTACGGGTTTGGAACGACATGAGGGTGAGTCATTAATGACATAATTTTAATATTTGGGTGAACTAACCCTTTAATACTGTCACTCAAATTAGCTGAATTTTATTTTTCCTTCTTTGTAAACTGACCTAAACACAGCTGATTAGCTGATTTTCTTTAATAATTATTATTTTCTCTTCTATGCTGCGTGTATAACACGGTCAGGTTCAGAGGTGTGTCAGAACATTGCTATATTGCCTTCTTTGCTGATTTAGGTTTATTGATTTGTTTGATGAAAAAACAGAGAAACTCACATGTACACACAATTCTTAGCTGAATTTTCTTTTCTGATATTACACATTAATGTAAGCTGAGCATTTGCTTTGATGTTCTTGAGTATGCAGTGTGTTTAGCACAGTCAGGTTCAAATGTGGGTGCAAAAATTCCATTAAAACTCTAGAAGAGGTTTGTCAGAGCGTTGCCATTGTGCGCAAGTGAGAAATGTTAAATAAAGCAACATGGTAAAAAGATGAAAATGACTTGATTTTACTTTCAATTCCTTTTACATTCTCCAAGGTATTAACATTAAAATTTTTCATAACTCCATGTAGGACGTTTCTGTACATAAATGTAAGCACTATGGCAGTAGTAATGCAATATTTAGAAAATGTACTCTTGTACTCTTGATACTCAACTACTTTTAAAAACTTACTTAAGTAGACATCTGACTGTAGTACTTTTACTTTTACTTGAGTAAAATTTAGCAGGGGGTATCTGTACTTTTACTCAAGTAATGAAGCTGTGTACTCTGTCCGCCTCTGATTTTGGATAATATGGATATATGTGGCCTTATGTGTCTGTACTGTGTATGTGGGTGTGTAAATGTCTCATATTGCATTACTGTATGTTAAAGTGACCTTGAGCTATGGAAAGGCGTAATATAAATAAAACTTTTTCTTCTTCTTCTTCTTCTTCTTCTTCTTCTTCATCTTCTTCTTCTTCTTCTTCTTCTTCTTTTTCTTAATTATCTGCCAATGGGTTAAGAAATAAAAAAAAATATTTTTTCCAATTGCATTAAGATTATTTTCTTACAGACAATTTTACATGCTTTTAGTAGAATGCACTTAAAATGCACTTAAGTGAACTTGTTTCCCACTTAATATCTTATATAATTTTTCACCTATAGAAAATGCATCTTAACTTAAAGGGATAGTTCACCCAAAAATCTAAATATGATGTTTATCTGCTTACCCCCAGGGTATCAAAGATGTACTGTAGGTGACTTTGTTTCTTCAGTAGAACACAAACCAAGATTTTTAACAAAAACCATTGCAGTCTGTCAGTCTTATAATGTAAGTGGATGGGAATCACGGCTAAAACATACAATAAAACGAAAAGAAAAAAAAACATACACAAACAAAAATAAATTAAACTCTGCGGCTCGTGGTGATACATTGATGTGTAAAGACACACAAAACGATTGGTCTGTGCAAGAAACTGAACAGTATTTATATCGTTTTTTACCACTGATTCACGCAATGTCCGAACTGTTAGAACTCTCCTGAGCACGTCCTCCTGAGCACGTCCTCCTGAGCGCGTCCTCCTGAGCGCATTCTCAGGAGCAGGCAGCCAGGCACGTGAGGCGTCTTCTTCTTCTTCTTGCTTTATGGCGGATCGCAGACTTACAAGTGCATTACCACCACCTATCTCTCAAGTGGACCATTGACACTCTATCTACAATCTCAATTAGGATGGTCAATGGTACATTTGAGAGATAGGCTTCAGTAATGAGTTATCTCTCTTTCAGAAACGGGCATGACTTGTCAGGTTTGATACACCTCCCACTCTGAAATGTAAAACCCATAGTTTCCCTCATTTCAGGGTTAACATAATGAAAATGGGCCCCTGCTCTGAAAGTCATTTTACAATTTCATTTTAGAAAAATTATCATCTGATATGCACAGAATCTCAAAAGTCTTCACTATGACCTATCAAAATAAAAGTTCAGTTTAACTGGAAGAAACTTTGACAGAAATGTATTACTATTGTAAAGTAGAATGTATATTTGACAATGTAATAATAATAATAATAATGTTATTTTTTAAGGAATAACGCACAATTTTTCTTTCGTGTCTTAATTTTACCAGTTAATCTCTGTTGTGCAACAAAATTGCAAGGAAATGATACATTTTCACTTGATTATATTTTAAATTATTAAACTGTTAATGTTTTAAGCTTTCACTGATTTTAATAAAATTATATTAAATCACAAATGCATAAAAATAAAAACAAACAATGCAGAATTCCTGAAAATATAAAACCTTAGAATTTTTAAATAAATTATTAAATTGTTTAGACATGTTTTTTGATTATTAAAGTTTTATTTAACCACTAAAACAGTATCCGGCTAAATTAAAGTGGGATTTTTAAAAAAAAATACATTTGTGAGAAATAAAACAGATTGCATAGGGCCCTAATTTTATTTTTATTTTTTTTATTAACCATTAAAATGAAATTAAATGAAATTTTAAATGGGAAAATAAGAAGAAAACAATTTCAGAAAGATTTCATAGGGATCTTCTTTTGTCAGCAGTAGCACAAAGCACAATTGCAAAACTGCCTGTTATGAATTACAGCACTGCAACCAGTGCAAAGAGAAAGGGCTTGATGATCTTTGCACTCAGTTGCTTAATTTGATCCATTATGGCTATGACTTGATGAGAAAGACCTGTCTGACCCCTTGAGAAGGGAAATGCATGGCCATAAAATGTTACTGATGAGGTTACAGTGATTAGCAGTTAATTGTTGCAGTTTGTCATGAACTGCCACATGCAACAGACAGAATAACATAAAAACAGATTTAAGGCTGGCAAAACCTGTGAGGCAAAAATCACAGATGCAATGGCAAGAATTAAACTAATTATCATCTAAAACCACCTAACAAAGCCCAGTCCTGGAACCATTAACTGAACCTAAATCCAGGCAAAGTGTTATCCACAATACCGAAATGATCTTGATATCGAGCAGGATACTTGACAGGCCACCAACTGTCACAGTCATAACCCTGATTAATCTGTGCACACAAAAAACATTCCATCTGTGGGATACATTTGTGTCAGATTCATAACAGTAATGAGATCAGTCAGCTGTTTGCCACTAGAGGTCACTGTCACCAGATTCTCATCACAATTAAATGTAAACACTGTGTCACAGACGTTATGTCTATTTTTAGTTCTCTTTGTTCTTTGTGAAATCTTGTCTTTGGTTTCCATTGCATGTCTCAGTGTTTATTGTTCCTCTGCTTCATTCTGATATTTTGCGGTTGTGATAATTGCTGCCCTTCTTTGTTAAAATTCTGAATACCTATTAATTTTACTTCCAGAATTTTTAATGAATTATACTATCATGCCCTTATCAAGGACATAAAATTACTATAAAGCCACATTCACACTGCACATTTTCAGAAGTAAAAATCACATTTAAATGCAAGAGATCCCATAAATTACTGTTTGATGTGAAAGGAACACAGTCATTTCTGCAAATACTAAGGTCAATATATTGGCCAATTTTGGGCATTTGTAACAATTATTCTCAGTCAATATGTTATGTTATGTTTGGTCAATAAACCCCAAGGTAAATTTCAGCCAGATTTTATTATCAGCATGTACTCACTATGCTCAGCTCACAAAAGCACCTTAAATGAATTTGTAACTTTTTACAGCATGTTTTCGTGCATGCTAAAAAAAGGAGTATATTTTGAAAGCCAGTGAACCAGAATCAACAAAAGCACAGACTCTTTTTTACCCAGTTTAGTAAATCTGTCCCTTTGTGTCCTATTTGTACGCCAAGCATGCATGACAAAACAGAATTTTACTTTGGGCTGAAGTGTCGAAAGAATTTCTTATCGGTTTGATGGAAATCTTTGCACTGCAGAAGTGCAAAGTTGCATTTAGATTCTTTTTATTGCAGCTCAGAGGTGGAATGAATGCATTTACACTGAATTTTCAATTGCATAATGCTGTGAGATTGTTTGTATTTTATTTAAACATTTAATTATGAAATGGCAGCGTTCTTGCTTGTGTGCTTTAGCTAAACTATATCATTACATAGAAATGTAATAAAGACAAACATATGGGGGAAAATCGCCCCATATATCTTGAGGTTTGGGGGCATTAAAATAGGCAAAATCAAACAGTGAATGTGAGCACTAAAGGTGTGTTTTTACAAACCGAGTGAAATGCTCAATGTCAGCTCGCACATCGTTGCAATTCTGTGTGACTTGTGCTTTTTTGCATCACTAAACCATTGAGGACACTTAATATTTGGCAAAATTACTGACCTGGCTGCCTGGGCACTATTGGATGAACTAAAATGAGCTGATGATGACATAACTGTTTTCTTCAGAGCTGCTTTATAGCTGAATTGAACTCATTCCATACAAAATGCTGGGTTATTTTACTTTTTTAAACCAAAAGCTGGGTTCAGCTTGTTGGGTCATTTTATTAGGTTTTTTTTATATATATATTTTTTACCTAGGTGCTGGGTAGTTTTTCTGTTGAGTTATAGCTGCTGAGTTACAGTCAGAGCGTGGTATTTATAAGTCCACTACAGGAGCGGTTCTCAGGGCCACCGCCAATTTGGTGCACTTCTCCAGCGAAATACAGGTTTGTAAACATTTTATTTTATTTCTAAAGTCTTTACTTTGGTGTAAATTACATTATTTTATGCAATGCAACAGCACGAGATGTCAGTCAGCTGTGTCAACTGCATCTTTCAGCTACGAGTGAAATGCAAGGCCGCAATCTGAAATTCACAGTTCCCACATGAACAGCAGCCCTTAACTGGCTCAGATGTTGGCGACACACAGGCACGAGAATTAGCACTATTTTGGTGAAAAAGGATTAGAGAGAATGGTTAAATAGACTTAAATTAAAATGCTACTTTTACATTTTTTTTATTTTGAAAATGTTTGTTAAACAAGTTTAAATGTTTGTAATTTTGTAAATTATGCTGTATCCACCTGAATAAATTCAGTGACTTGTATTTTGTCCATGGGTGTTCTTGCTTAATAATAAATGTTCATCTTTTGATTATTGCTGTTGCCTCTAGTAATTCTGTGTGTGATTTTTCATTTCCAGCCCATTTTAAGCCAGCAATATAATATTTTTTTAAACAATAGTTAACTTAAATAAAACAACCCAGCATGCTGGGTAAAAACATTAAACCCAACCAGCTGGTTCAAAATAACTCAGCATGAGTTCTGTCCGATATTTACCAAGCACTGGGTTGCCAAATAACCCAAGTTGTTTTTATAACTGATGGACAGTTATTGAACTGCTCTGAATCAACAGCACTGATTTCAACTGAATAATGACCATTTATTATTGTCTTTTTAGAGCTGATTTCCAGCAGAATTGAATCCTGTTTGCATTATTGAATCATTGTTTTCTTGTTTATCCCTGTAAAGCTGCTTTGAAACAATCTGTATTATATAAAGTGCTATATAAATTAAAGTGACTTGACCATCGATGGGCAAAATAGGAAAATTTGTTTTAGAATTGCCTTCAGAAGACATGGAATAAAGCCCTTGAACCCTATCTACCCTATCTACCTTTGGTTTCCAAGGAAGAAAAATAATCATATGGGTTTGGAACAACATGAGTTTGTGTAAATTATGGCAGAACTTGTAACTAAAACTTGACTGTAAGTCATGTGGACATAGCAGGCACACATAGAGCTATGTGTTATATCTTTGCGTTTGCCAGCCTTTAGTACTCTTGATGATTTCCCAGCTCTGAATAATTAGGCACACAATATTCACAGCCAGCGAGAGCTGGTGGGCGGCAACACCATCATAATGCACGTTCACTCTCAACTCTACCCTAGTAGCAGAAGAGGTTAAATGAAGCTTTGCCCTGTTCATATGTGTCTCCACACATTTTAATTTCCAATGATTTGCGAGTTGGGTCAGAGAGTGCTGCATTGGAATTAATGTATTCCAGCTCTTCTTCAGCATGTTGGGTGCCCACCGACCACGAGGATTTAACTGGGTCATAGCCAGACCCCATCACACCCCAAGGCCATGTTTCACAGAGCTCTTCATTTAGACAGAGTTTCAAAGCAGCACTGGTATCAAAGTTCAAGTTCACACTAGCCAGTGAAAGGCATGAGCTGTTTCCTGCAATAGCTCTCACCCGACACTCAGAACCACTCAAACAAAGGGCAGGCGCTTTTCAAATACATATAATTTCATGGAAAGGGATAAAATGTGTGAAAATCCCTAGCTTCATAGTGCACGTCAATTACATACCGCAGGCCTAGAAATCGCACAGCATGTATATTATGTGGCATACAGTATACAGCCTTTTCACCTTTCAAGCAAAAGAAAATATTTGCAATGTGATGGCTAAAACAATTATTATTCAGACCACAGGGAAGGATGAATTATGATATGTGCCTTGTATTGATTTCACGGCTGACAGACCACCACCTTTAACCAGTGAGAAGCTTGCAGTTTTCCAGAGCAGATGATCTATCAAAGCAGTAATAGAGTAATTCTCCTTTTTAATTGGACAATGTTAGACTGGCGTGTTAGTCTCGCCGCTGAAATGCCTTTTTTCATGTAATCTGTAATTGAAATATGGCATTGCTACACAGACAGCCAGGTAAGAGACGCAGCCGCATCCAACTTGCAAAGCTGGTTTAATTACAGTGAGCTTGTCTGCACATGGTATGTTTTTATTAGTGGTGTTTGCAATAATCGCCTTTGATCATACCAGTGGAATTTATCGTGCTTGTAGGTTTTTTTTTTTTTTACCAGAAGTATCATGTCCATTAAATTTATTTGTAGCCAAGTGGATTTAAATACAACTCTGTAGGAAAATGTATTAAAACAAAAACAAAAAAGGTTAAAATAGTAAAATAAATAAATAGTTACTGTTACAATCACCAGCTGGAGTGCCCATGGACTCCATTAGAGAGCATCCAACTCCATTAGACTTTTGCCCTTATACTCTGAAGTTAATGGTTCATACAGCTTGTACGTTCACAATGGAGCAGTTCACAGAGTTTTATTTTAAACTTGGTTTCAAATAGAGTCAGCTTTGCATATAGTTTAAGGCACAGTTTAAGGACATTCTAAAATGCTTAAAGGGTTAGTTCACCCAAAAATTTAAATTCTGTCATTAATTACTCATCCTCGTGTTGTTTCAACCCTGTAAGAGCTTTGTTCATCCTCAGAACACAAAGATGTTTTTGATGGAATCTGAAAGCTGTCTGACCCTGCATAGACAGCAACGCAACTGAAATGTTCCCAAGTCCAGAAACGTAGCAAGGAGATGTGTAAAATAATCCATGTTACATCAGTGGTTCATCCGCAATTGTAAGAAGCTACGAGAATACTTTTTGTGCTGGTTAGAAGTGGGAAACTTCTTGGAGGAGTTGGATGTGTTACTATCAAAATTTCATGAGGATGGTACTGCTCGGTGACTTCAACATCCACCTAGAAAAACCCCAGGCTGCTAACTTCAACACTCTGCTCGTCTCATTTGATCTCAAGTGAACGTCTACTACAGCTACTCACAATTCAGGTAACCAACTGGACCTCATCTACACACGCTATTGCTCCACTGACAATACTTTAGTTACTCCACTGCACACCTCAGTCCACTTCCTCATCACTTCTAACCTCAGACTTACTCCTGACACAGCACACACTCCTCCGCAGGTCACCGTTCGATGTAACCTACGCTCACTCTCTCCCTCTCGCCTATCCTCTATGGCTTCATCCTCACTTCCTTTACCCTCTCAGTTTTCAGCACAGGACACAAACAGTACTACTGACACTCTTTGCTCCACTCTAACCTCTATCTTCGACAACTTTTGCCCACTGTCATCCAGACCAGCACGCATCACCACCTCTGCCCCCTGGCTGTCCAATGCTCTCCGTGAACATCGCTTTAAACTCTGGGCTGCAGAGAGGAAATAGCACAAATCAAAAACTCTACCGACCTCAGTGTGTATCAGTCACTACTCTCTTCCTTCTCTGCAAATGTCTTCACAGTTAAAACAACATACTACCACAACAAAATGAACAACTGTTCTGACTCTCCCCACACCACAGATTGATAATAACTTCATAATGACTAATACACACTCTCTCTCCTCCTTCTCTCCACTCTCGGAGACGGACGTTTCCAAACTTATCCTTTCCAATCATCCTACCACTTGTCCACTTGATCCTATCCCTAGTCACCTCCTTCAGTCTATTTCTTCTTCAGTCATACCTTCACTTACTCACATTCAACACCTCCCTTCACACTGGTACATTTCCCACAGCATTTAAGCAGGCTCAGGTAAGCCCACTGCTTAAGAAACCCTCTCTAAATCCAGCATTTTTAGAAAACTACAGATCAGTATCCCTTCTTCCATTCATTGCAAAGACACTTAAGCGAGTAGTGTTCAACCAACTCTCTATGTTTCTTGTACAGTACAACCTCCTGGACAGGCAAGAGCAGCTTCCAAATCCACAGTACTCATCTTGCTGGATCTGTCTGCTGCTTTTGACACAGTTAACCACCAGATTCTCCTGTCCACCCTCAGAAAGATGGACATCTCTGGAACCGTACTCCTGTGGTTCTAGTCCTACCTCTCAGGTAGGTCCTTCAGGGTGTCTTGCTACTGGGGTTCCTCAAGGCTCAGTGCTTGGACCACTTCTCTTCTACATCTACATGATGTCATTAGGATCTGTCATTCAGAAGCATGGCTTTTCCTATCACTGCTATGCTGATAACATTCAACTCTACTTCTCATTCCAACCAGATGATCTGACGGTAGCTGCTCACATTGCAGCCTGTCTGAGAGACATTTCTAGCTGGATGAAAGACCATCACCTTCAGATCAACCATACTAAGACAAAACTGCTTGTGGTTCCGGCAAACCCATTGTTTCATCATAACTGCTCTATACAGCTGAGTTCATCAACCATAACTCCTTCCAGGACAGCCAGAAACCTAGGAGTTGTGATTGATGAACAGTTAAGCTTCACAGACCATATTGCTACAAGGGCCCGGTCCTGCAGATTTGCCTTATATCTTACCTTTATCTTGTTCTCTCCAGACTGGACTATTGTAATGCTCTCTTGGCGGCCTTCCTGCATGTTGTATCAAGCCTCTGCAACTGATCCAGAATGCAGCAGCTAGAGTGGTCTTCAATGAGCCAAAAAAAGCTCACGTTATTCCTCTCCTCATCATGTTACACTGGCTACCATTAGCTGCTCATATTAAATTCAAGGTACTGATGCTTGCCTACAAGACAACCACTGGCACTGCACCAATATACCTAAACTCGCTATTTCAAACTATGTGCCCTCCAGAAGCTTGCATTCTGTAAATGAATGATGCCTTGTGGTGCCATCCCAAAGAGGTTCAAAATCACTCTCACAGACCTTTTCCTGGACTGTGCCCAGCTGGTGGAATGACCTCCCAATCTCAATTCAAACAGCTGAGTCTTTAGTCATTTTCAAAAAACATCTAAAGATACAACTTTTTCGCCAGCACTTGACCAACTAAAACACCATAGCTACGTGTACTGCGCTAGACTAACTGAGACTTGTCATGGCACTTATATACTGTTGTTGTTCTCTCGTTGGTCTGATTGCTTCTATCGTTCTCATTTGTAAGTCGCTTTGGATAAAAGCGTTTGCTAAATGATTAAATGTTAATACTTATAACAATTGTAATATTAATAACCTTATTAACAGCATTACTATTAGAAATGCAACATTTCTCCCCCTTAGAAAACCATTAGGCTACAGAAAATGCTTAAAGGAGGCTCATGGCGAAGATGGTAGGCTAAAACCAAAATATGGTACGCAGTTTATTAATAAAATATACTCTTTTTTGCACAGGAAAACAGACAAGCCCAGAATAGCTATAAACAAGCCAAAACCTAATTTAAAGCGAAACCGAAAGTATGGGCTCACGTACTGCTGTCATTCAGCACAGATCCAAATGTTTCCATATTCACAATGTATTTGAAGCAAAACCATTACTTATTAAATTAACTGGGCTTTGTACGTTCCGATATCGACGGGGCAAAAATCATAATGAAAAAAAACATGCTGCATTGGAGTGGACCGGGGCTCAAGCTGTACAGCACGGACTATACGATTATTTAAATTGACTGCGTAATATTTTATCTGTATTGGTGATTCTATGTAGTTTCCAAGTTTACCCTTTCTGTGTTTCCTAGTTTACCTGTGTTTTTGATCCTTGGACTGTTTCCTTGTTTTTTGATTGTTTGCTGCTTGCCCTGACCATTGCCTGTATATTGGATTACGTTATTGCCTCTGCCTTGGATTACACTGTTTGCTGGTGCTCAACCCTGCCTGTTTTGACTACGTTTGTGAATAAAGCCTTGCATTTGAATACCCAACTCTGTTGTGTCATGCACCCCATGTTACAGTTACATTTTGACATTATTACTGTTTCGATCTAAAGACTAATAAAGACATTAACCCTCTGAGGTCTAGGGGTTTTGGGGGCCTGGAGAAGTTTTGACATGCCCTGACTTTTGTGCTTTTTTCAGTTGCTTCTAAACATATACATGGCTAAAGTCTGAAAACACTGTATTCAGTACAAACTGGGCTACAATAATATGTAAATAGCATGTATGGACATGTACATGATTTTGTTTTTGAGAAAACAACGTTTATGCGTGGTTAGTGAAAAACTAACATTTTGAAGTCACTGAAATAAGGTCATAAGACAAAAACACATTTGTTCACAAGACTGTCAAACCTGGAGCTTGTAGCCTAGAATAATATTCTAAAGTCAGGATTTTGTGTTTCTCTTTAGGTTAATAATATAAAAAGCACTTTGATGGTGGGTAGAAAAAACTACACAGTCAATGTAAAAGAAAATTGAAAATTCTCCAGGTAATGTTTTACACTTTATATTTCACTGTCTTCATGCATATTTAAAATATATATCTGGGGTTCCTATATGGTGTTTGTTTGTGTGTGTGTGTGTGTGTGTGTGTGTGTGTGTGTGTGTGTGTGTGTGTGTGTGGGGTACAACGGGGCTAAAGGCCTGCCTTAAGAAAAAATGTGCCATTCACTGCACCTAAAACGTATAATTGCAGAAAAAATATATACGTTGTATTGAACATGGAGCAACAGATTTTGTGTGAAAATAAATCATTCAAGTTGTTTATTTTTTTAAAAATCTTATAAATGTATTAGGTGGCAAGGGAGGCCTTTTACCCCAAACACGGGGTAAAAGGCTCACCAGCATGGGGTAAAAGGCCCACGGTATTACAAATACAAATACTTCAGCTAAAATAATGTTGTTGTTTTTTTATTTTATTTGATTTTTTTTATTTATTTTTTTGTTAAGTTAATACTTGTTCAAAACAATCACTTTAGCAAAGTTTGTACAATTTTTTGCTTATTTTGAAAAATGTATTCCTTAATTACTTTTTTCAATAAATATACTGTCATTAAAATATTCTAATATAAAAATACATTTTAAAATACAGAAACAAAATCGTTTTAAAGTAAAGATTCTGAAAGTATTGAAGGAGATCCAATAATAATTGAATATATATTTACAGTAGTAACAATAAATGATATTTTATGATATGATATGATATGATATGATATGATATGATTTTTAAATATGATGGTTTCATTCTAAACATGGTGATTATCTCTAATATGGACACCAAACATAATATATTTACCATCTTAATCTAACCATGTCATGTCAAAAAATGGAAAAGTGAATAGTGAAGTCATGTTAATTACTGTGCACGTTTAGCGCCAATAGCAGGGGTGCTTTTTACCCCAAATACCATAATTTTACATATTATTTGCTTATTTTAAAACTGTTGCTTTGATTATCGTAAAACTGAAAATCATAAAGAAGACCTTTGTCTCAAAATATATGCATTAATTTTAGCCATTCTCATTTGATCAAATCTACAACACTCTAAAAAAAAACATCAAATATTGGATCCAATAAGTACAGAATCAACTTTTGCACTGCTTCGCACGATAAGGATCAGACAAAAATACACGAGCATCTTGAAATGCAGATGTTTTCGAAAGTGCTACGCCACGTTTTTGTGCCATCTAGTGGTTTAGATGAAAATAATATCAAAGACAACTTTTACCCCAGAGCGCCTTTATCCCCATTGTACCCTATATGTATGTGTGTATACAGGTGCATCTCAATAAATTAGAATGTTGTGGAAAAGTTAATTTATTTCAGTAATTCAACTCAAATTATGAAACTTGTGTATAAAATAAATTCAGTGCACACAGACTGAAGTAGTTTAAGTTCTTTTAATTGTGATGATTATGGCTCACAATTAACAATTAACCCACAATTACTCACAATTAACCCACCAATTCATCTCAACAAATTAGAATATGGTGACATGCCAATCAGCTAATCAACTCTGCAAAGTTTTCCTGAGCCTTCAAAATGGTCTCTCAGTTTGGTTCACTAGGCTACACAATCATGGGGAAGACTGCTGATCTGACAGTTGTCCAGAAGACAATCATTACATCTTTCACAAGGAGGGTAAGCAGAAACATTCACTGCCAAAGAAGCTGGCTGTTCACAGAGTGCTGTATCCAAGCATGTTAACAGAAAGTTGAGTGGAAGGAAAAAGTGTGGAAGAAAAAGATGCACAACCAACCGAGAGAACCGCAGCCTTATGAGGATTGTCAAGCAAAATCGATTCAAGAATTTGAGTGAACATCACAAGGAATGGACTGAGGCTGGGGTCAAGGCTTCAAGAGCCACCACACACAGACGTGTCAAGGAATTTGGCTACAGTTGTTGTATTCCTCTTGTGAAGCCCCTCCTGAACCACAAAAAACGTCAGAGGCATCTTACCTGGGCTAAGGAGAAGAAGAACTGGACTGTTGTCCAGTGGTCCAAAGTCCTCTTTTCAGATGAGAGCAAGTTTTGTATTTCATTTGGAAACCAAAGTCCTAGAGTCTGGAGGAAGGGTGGAGAAGCTCATAGCCCAAGTTGCTTGAAGTCCAGTGTTAAGTTTCCACAGTCTGTGATGATTTGGGGTGCAATGTCATCTGCTGGTGTTGTCCATTGTGTTTTTTGAAAACCAAAGTCACTGCACCCGTTTACCAAGAAATTTTGTAGCACTTCATGCTTCATTCTGCTGACCAGCTTTTTGAAGATGCTGATTTCATTTTCCAGCAGGATTTGGCACCTGCCCACACTGCCAAAAGTACCAAAAGTTGGTTAAATGACCATGGTGTTGGTGTGCTTGACTGGCCAGCAAACTCACCAGACCTGAACCCCAGAGAGAATCTATGGAGTATTGTCAAGAGGAAAATGAGAAACGAGACCAAACAATGCAGATGAGCTGAAGGCCACTGTCAAAGAAACCTGGGCTTCCAGACCACCTCAGCAGTGCCACAAACTGTTCACCTCCATGCCACGCCGAATTGAGGCAGTAATTAAAGCAAAATGAGCCTCTACCAAGTATTGAGTACATGTATAGTAAATGAATATATTTTCCAGAAGGCCAACAATTCACTGAAAATGTTTTTTATTGATCTTATGAAGTATTCTAATTTGCTGAGATTTTTTAAATGTGAGCCAAAATCATCACAATTAAAAGAACCAAAGACTTAAACTACTTCGGTCTGTGTGCACTGAATTTATTTAATACACGAGTTTCACAATTTGAGTTGAATTACTGAAATAAATTATTTTTTCCATGACATTCTGATTTAATGAGATACACCTGTGTGTGTGCATATACATATATATATACACATATATATATAATAACATTTCTCATTTTCATTTAGTTTAGCTTTCAAATTAAAAAAAAAAAATCTTAAACTAAAATGAAAATGGAAAATATATATATTTAAAAAAAAATGATTATTCAAATGTAGAAATATTTATTTATTTCCATATTTTGATAGTAATAGTAGTACCACTAAAAAATAACACTGGTCTGAAGATTCAAAAAGTCTGACAACTCCTGGTCAATAACAGTTTACCCAAAACTTTTTTTTCCCCCATGGAGCACAGAATGTCTTATTTTGCAAATGTCCAAGATTATCTTTCACATACCGAAAAAAAATAAAAATAAATAATAATGTGTATTGTGGGCACTGACTGCAAAACTCAGTTTTGATGGCTTATTTAAAAGGAATGGGAGGCTTTAGTAATATCTATTAATAAAAGGCATGCTTTCAGTAATGACACGGGATCCTGTATCACAAGAAAACAATCAGTAGATCATAAATTATCATTTACAGTGTAACAGAATTAATGAATTGAGATACATAAGACTGGCAACTACAGACAACACTATGGCAAGCCGTTTTAGCTTAAAATATTCCCAACGTTACTCGTCGTAATTACATTTTTACTAGTAACAATTCAAATTAGAGAGCTCTTTTATTGTAATTATAACTAGTAAAAATAGATTTGGAGATTTTTTTTTTCTTTCTTTTTTATGGTGAAAAGCACATTTTCTTCAGGAAAAAAGGGTACAATCAAGATTTGCTGTATACATAAAGTAAAACCTAAATAGCAAATATGAAAATTCATCACAGTGCTGATTTTTGAATATTAAGCTTATTGGGTTTCATTTAGATAAATGTAGTTAAAAATGTATAAGCTTTTGTCCTGGCGATCAAAAGTGTCCAGCTCCTTTCTTCAGTTTCTGCTGAAAGCATTTGTGCTCAAAGCCACCTCCTGTTGAAAAGAGAGATGAGAAATGATGTTCTCTTCCAGGCAAATGAAAATGACTCCACGTGAAGTGAGAATGTTTAGGCTGCCCTTTGATCAGCTTGAAATGCTGCCATTTATGTGACATCCAAGCACTAAATGACAGTGACAAATGAGACACACAGATAAAAAGGTGGTGGATGATTGCCATGCTTGCAGACAGACGATAATGTTATGTAGTTTCAACATGCTCTTTACATCAAAGAAGACGAAAAGTACACTAGATATTGAATTCTGCAGCCCAATAAATTGAAAGAATTACAGCTCTCTTGGTGGCTTAGGCTGTTTTCTTAACTGAGTAGTCTTCAGTATCAATAAATTATTTTAGGTGAACACAGTAATGTGATGTTGCCTGAAGCCGTGCACATTATATTGCAGAAAATGAGATATGCTCAGACACTTTCCGCTCCTTTATTTCATCGGTTCTTTTAGCATCTGAATTGAGGAAGAGTTGTCACTTCTAATGACTGTCAATAAATGTTATCTTTCTCCTGTACAAAGACTACACACAATATTCATCCATCTCAGCAGACTGCTACTGGCAATTTCATTGAAAACCTCTCCTATTGTTCTCTTCTAGTCCAAATGCATGCTGGGAATAGAGGAGAGATGTGGGGTAATGTCTTCTCATCACTCATGTATATGAACTTGGGATTCCTATGGTGGTTCTTCTGTACAATCAGATTGTTCCCTACAAGGCAGTGTGTTTCAGTCCAACACACTGCCCAGCTGTGCTAAACAAGTGAAACAGGCTTAAATAAATAAAGATGGGCCCACGTCCCTACAGAGGATACACAGTTTGGAGAATGGATGGATGGATGGATGGATGGATGGATGGATGAATAAATGAAGATGGGCCACCTTATTCTATATTAGCTATATTAGGTGCTATGACTTGACATGTATCTATGTAAATCAAACCCCACTAGATCAGTGGTTCTCAAAACATTTTGCCTGGAAGATCCCTGGTATCCATAACAATTTTCAGTATTATAGCTTTTTATTAGCAGAAACAGAGAGCATTGCTATATAAAATGAATGAACTATGATTCATTTTGTAATTCCAGAGGTTTCAGGAATGGTATACTATTCATTTTTGAAGAAATTTTGGATCACTTCCTCACCAATGCATCCTCTGTAGTGAATGGGTGCCATCAGAATGAAAGTCCAAACAGCTGATAAAAACATCACAAGTTATCCACTCCACTCCATCAATTCACATCTTGTGAAGAGCAAGGCTGCATGTTTGTAAGAAATAAATCTGTCAAGACGTCTTTAGCTTCAAACCGTTGCCTCCATAATATTTTATGCATAATATTGCTTTCTCCATGGACATATTTTTTACGAGCTAAAACAGCTCTAAACAAAGATGTTGGTGGATTTTGATATGAGAGGACAACAAGGATGGACTTTTTCTTAGGAGTACACGTTATTATGGATTATGGACCCGAAGTAAAGTTTTTATTATTATTATTATTATTATTATTATTATTATTTCACATTATTTATTTTTATTTTTTATCAGCTGTTTAGACTCTTTTTCTGACGGCACCCATTCACTGCAGAGCATCCATTGTTGAGCAAGTGATGGAATGATACATTTCTAAATTTTCCAAACCTGTTCCCATGAAAACACAAACCCATCCACATCTTGTATGGCCTGATGGTGAGTCATTTCATTTTTGTTATTCCTTTAATCAGAAAATATTATTTGCTTTATCTTGTCTTTTTTTCTTCTTGACTAAAGATGGTAAAGTACAAAACTGAGACAGCTCACTCTTCCTATACAGAAAGCATGCAGTGTAAATTTATTTCTGTGTCAATATTAAATAGATGGTAAAAACATTTTTAAATGTCAAAACACATATAGACTGTTAAAAGAGAGAATTTTACATTATTTATCGAAACACCCTCTATATTAGCACTGCTTTGTTCACTACACATATGACATGTCCATTCTTACACACCTTTACTAGAAAAAGTAGTTAAAAAAAAAAAACCGCAAAGCATGACTAAGGGTGTTGATTCAACTCACGAAAGAGTTTGTATTATTAAGTGTATAATAACCAGTCGGTCTGGTTATGAGTATAAACGTGAATTTAAAGACAGCTCAGATGCTTATTTGTGAGGTTCTGGTCACACCCGTGATTTCAAACACTCACAGCAGAAGATAATTTTCATTATGAACGTACAAGAATTCAGATAGGACTGGATTTGAATTGCCAGGAGCTCAATGCTATTTCTCTAATATGCACATTTCATGTACAGTACACAACTGCTGACATATTTCAGAGCACCAATAACCCCAACTGATGCTGAGGCATACCTTCTTATTTTGCAAGTTACATTTGTAATTTTTACAAGTTACAAGCAATTCAAAATATAAAGGAATATTTCACACAAAAACATGTGAACTTGCAAAGGAGAGCAGTGGTGGCTGCCACAATTTTACTGTAAAACTGCTTAAATCAGGTTTTTTTTTTTTTTTTTTTTTTTTTTTTTTTTTTTTTATTAAACTGATGTATTATCATAGTGAATACACCCAAATTGAATATTAATTAAATTACCCCCTTTTGTGTTCCACAGAAGAAAGTAATAGGATCTATCTTCTTTTGTCCATTTTAATATAGGCTGGAGTTTTGTGACCTTCATGAGCATAAATTTTTACAGCATGATAGAATATCATTAAAGTACAGATAAGACAGACCATTTACAGCTTATTAGCAGCATCTGTCTATAGTTAAAGCGATTCTTTCTTCTGCTGAACATAAAAGAAGACATTTTTAATATATTTTGTCAATAACCAAGCACAGTGTGAAAAAAGTACAAGAAAAAAAAATAATACTATTAAAGTCAATGGCAACTGTTTAGTTACCATCAGAGTTCCTGTGAAATCAAACAGCGGTTCAGTGGAAATGATAAATCACCAAGGCAGTGGCAGTTTGCAAAGGTTAAGTGGATTTCATTCATTTGCCATATTGTCCGTTAAAGATTGTGGGAAAATTTAATCCCATGATCTCGAAAATCAACATACAGCAAGGAACCAGTAGTAACATAGTTTGCACTCTATGTGATTAGATGAATTTTGAATGAAAAATGATAATGACCTGTATACTGCAGTGCTAATGAATATATCAGCACACTTTTTTCTTATTTAATATGAACTTCAGAAAATCTTCAGAAAAAGTACCACGTCCCAGCTACTAAGGTTGCACAAATCTTTCAATTACTGACATGGGTGAGTCATAGTTGCTATAACAGCTTTTTGCAATATTTTCATTTATTTTGACATCATGTTACTAATTAGCTTACCATCACAAGATCAAGATTAATTACATAAACCTGGGCTCTTACACACTCATTCTCACACACTATGCACAAACCAATGTTATGGGTAAGTCGGTAACATTAATTAGTAAAAGCATTACATGAAAAAATAGGAAATGGCGTTTTAACATTTCTTTAGCACTTCTTCATTTTTATTTGAAGATCAAGAGAGCAGCACATTCACATGTTGATTAATCTGACTGTCCTGGGATTGATGGATCTTGATTAGATGAAATCCAAGCAATAGACACATGGTGTACTAAATACATTTTGGTAATGGTTTTTCAATGGTTCTCTATTCTATTGTATCTGAGATAAATGAGATACTAGTAAATAAATCTACAACTAGTTTGCCGAATTGAACCAACAGAATAATAATAATAATAATAATATTAATAATAATAATAAAAATGGAATTGGAAAACCACACTGACAAATGTACAAGTTGGAATAACAAAAACTTTTTACATTTTGTTTAGAACCTCTTGAAGATTCACTTTTTAAAATAAAGGTTCTTTATTGGAATTGATGGTTCCATTGAGAGCCTTAAACTTATAGAATTTTTTTTTTTTTTTTTTAGCAGAAAAAGGTGCTCGTTTAAAAAATTTTTTTTATAAAGGTTCTTTTTTGGGGAACCAAAAATGTTTCTAATATTGCATTGCTGCACAGTAAAAAATGGATGCCTTTAACTGTTACCTTGAGAATTTATTTCTCAAATAAATAAAACCAGTTTACTTAGATGCTACCATTTTTAGGTTATAATTTTTCAGTGCAAAAATGCCATTTTGGAATCTTTATTTTAAGCTAATTTTTCCAGGGCTACAAAAAAGGCTATTTGGATTGCAAGAGACAACCCCCAGCCACCAGTCACCAGTCGACCCTTGTCAAGGTCATTGTCTGATGCACAGACTGGGTAGAACAGCTTGCTGCACACAGTAATGACCATCTCAGCTGAGAATGAGATGCCTACGCTGACTTTTCTTGCATTGCATGGTTATGATTCTATGCAGCATAATACAGCCTGCTGCATACAGGACTTAGATTCCAATCTATCGGTCAAACCATGTGGACAGAACACACCTGAACCCAACAGCGGCTCATCAGAGTGAGTCGCACCAGTCCCAACAAATGTCCAGTGCTGGTTTCTGCAACGACAATCTAAGTACAGCACGCACTCATGATGACATATCTTCAGTGTCTGTTTCCATGACAACCTATTAGCATCAGCACTGACATACCTGCCTGCACCTGTTCACTGTGCACTTTCACATCACACATGATCTCTCATATTAAGCTACCACAACTGGTTTATTTTTTAATACTTAAATCATTTTAATATGTGACTAATATGCTACAGTGGCGGCCTGTGAGGGAATTTTTCAAGGAGGCTTATATGTAAATAACCAAACCTGATTGCAGCACGTTTAGCTAGGCCTGTACTATAATCTTTCCATTCACCAGCACAACACAATATATTAAACTGATTAAACAAATTACAGAATGTCATATACATACAACTATTATACGTAAATACGTGAATGGAGTCAAATACCTCACCTGTTTGTCCTTCACAAATTCGGATAAATGTGAAAATTTATCAACCTTGTTCTTGTTTTACCTGCTAACAGGTTTGATGGAACACAAGCGTGATTCTGAAAGATGCCTCTGATAATGAAGATACAGAAGGAACCACTGATAATTATTGACAAATGGGGCAAATTTAATTTAGCATCTCTTAATTATTTTTCGGTGACAATTTGTATGGAAGCAATGTTGTGTAATTTTAATATACATTCTGATTGGTCGGTTTAGTAAGGATAGGTGGTTTCTGTTAGCTTGCTCTAGTGAAGTGATTAAAACTCAAGAACTTTATTTATTTCACGTTTTTGATGTCTCACTATTGGTCATTTTTTTTCTTTCCCGGAGTGGTACATTTTATCCCTGCTTCTGACCAAATGGGATGCATTTCCCATTTCTGACAGTAGAGGGTGATGTAAGTTTACCAACAGGTGTTGTATGGAAGTAGATTAGACTCAAAAATAATTCATGCAAAAGCCATGATGCACACATGCATATCCTAATTCACATGCATAAAACCCAATTCTTTTGCACAATATATATATATATATATATATATATATATATATATATATATATATATATATATATATATATATATATATATACTGGGAGAACACTGCAATAAGCCTCTTGTCAAGTCAAGTCATTAAGTCATTTTTATTTTTATAGTGCTTTATGCAATATGCAATTGTGACATAAAGCAGCTTTACAAACAGGCAAACTGTGTGTTTAACTTACCTGAAGTACTTTCCTGATCTCCTTCTTTGCTCTCCATTGTCAGTCTCCCTCGTTGTCTCCTTCATTAAGTTCCTGTAAGACAATTATAGTTAATACTGAATCTACATGCCAAGAATGTGCTGTTTGACCTTACCTGTGTGCGCTTGCTCATAAATGCCTGCTTTTGGGTACCAAATATCTCAGTCTGGTAGTTCCTAGCAACAATATCAGCAAGCTTGGCTGTGAAGTGTAAATATTTATAGTTTATAATGAAAATAATTTTTAATTTTATTATTTTTTTTTTAATTTTTCCTTTTTTTTTTATAATTTTTTTTTTTGTTATTTTTTTATTTTTCCATAGTTGTTTCTAATATAATATTTTTATTTAGCACTACTGTTATTTTTATACATAAACTTATATGTTCTGAGTTTTGCTACTAAAATGGTATAATTTTGGGTGTTTTTTAAAGGTCTAAATTCTAAAATATACTGTATATTTTATGTATTTATTTAAAAAAAAAAAAAAACTAAAATGACTACAGAGAAATCTAATTATTTCTGGATACATGTGTGTGTGTGTGTGTGTGTGTGTGTGTGTAGCTCTGTACGCTGTTTGCGTTGCGGGAACGCTAAACTAAGGGGAAACATAGGTGGAACAGACTTCAACACAACACCTGCTTATAAAAACATGTGTTACAGATTATTCTTAGCTGAAGGATAAGTAATTGGATTTATGTGATAGTATAACTTTATAAATGCCAGATCAACAATTTTGCTAGGCCTAGCTATTGTCGTCCTCAACAGAGATTATATAGTCAGAGCAATGTTTTGTCGATGAGACCAAGACAAATATGTATTTTATCTTGCATTTTAGATTTTATTTTGCAAGAAACCTGATAAATGTGGGCAACACTACACCTTATCCTGGAATAAGATGGAATAATGCACATTTGAAGGGGATAAATGGTTAAAATCTTTAAACCTCATTGACCATATAGTCAATAAGTTCATTGTTTTTTTTTTTTTTTTTTTTTTTTTGTTTTTTTGTTGTTGTTGTTTTTAAATGTATTTATCCAGTTTTGAGTAAAACATAGTAACTTCTGGTATTTTGATTAAATAGCCTATACTGATTTAAGAAAGATTTGTTAAAAAATAATAGGAAACAGTATCTCGTGCATTTTATCAAATTGAGAATTCTGTACACACAGAACATTTCAGCACTTTGCACAGTTTTCACACTGCAGAAATAGTGTGAGCACTATGTTATTTTGGACAGCTCTGTTCAGTAAGGAAGTGCAACCATAGACTGTAAAAAAATATGGACGTAGTGTCCGTGACGTCACCCATAGACTCCTCAATAGCGGTTTTGAAGCTCAAAGTGTGCAGAGCGGGCCGTCGCCATCTTGGCAGCGCGTCACCGCGTGACTCTCCCGGATAATCGAAAATGGGCAAAAAGGCGGGAGCTGGTTGCTGAAGCCACGCCCACCTAGCGCGACGGCATTGTCAGCAGCGGCAATCCAGATGTTGGTAGAGTGTCCACGCCCTTAATTATGCAGAACTTTAAGGCTTGATAAAATTTAAACGGATGAGTTATAAAAAAATTCACCCCCCTCACAGTTGTCATGAAGGGCAAAATTAGCAATATAGACCAAAATCATTTTTTGAACCAGGCTGTAAACATGTTGTGTTGTTGGTTTTACATGGGGAGTCTATGGAAATGATTATCTTTTGCAGCCAGCCTCAAGCGGCCAGTCGATGAATTACAGTTTTAGTCACTTCCTTATTGGCTTCACGAGAGAGAGCGCGAGGTTGACGCTCGAGTGCAACACAAGCTGTTTAAGATAACTTATGGATCATAGCCAATTCTGTATCATATACTTTTACTGCCCTCTTGTGTTCATTATAATAGAATTCTTTACAGAGGAAGCACCTCTGTAAAAATGCATATTAAAGCGCTGATGTGATTTTTTTTTTTTTTTTTTTTCTTATGTTATGTTATGTTATTGGGAATGCATTTAGTTTATCATATCAACTTTTAATGTTAGGCTTAAAAAAATTTAATGTAATCATATTACATGTGAAGATTTTGTGATTGCAAAACATTATTAGAGCGTAGGTTAGTCTGGATCAGATAGTTAATTCTGAAAAAAGAAAAAAGAAAACTCTAGGATGCTTTTGATTTTATATGTTAGACCTAATTTAGTGACATCCAGAGTGTAACAGTGGCTAATTGCTGGATATTTTACTTCAAGGTTGCGCTGACTTTATCCTGATGGAGCAAACGCTGCAGGTCCAGCCTCTCCTCGGATCTCTCTGGACACTGGTTGTCATGGCAGCTGTGTGCCGGCGGGGGTCAGCGGGGAAACTCATCTCTGTTTGCTGTAGCTCATTGCCCCGCTGTAATATCAGCGCCGGAGACACCTGGGCCCGCTGACACAGGACCTCAGAGAGAGCAGTGGACTGGCAACCCCCAGTGATTGCTTTCTCCAGCGTCCGGAACTGCACTCAGTACACACCATTAACCTGTGGCTCACGGAGCAGGACATATTAGTAACCTCACTCATAATAACTTCCTCAAGACGCACACACAATAGACACTGACCTGCAAAGAGTCAGCAAACCACTGAAAAACAAGAAGGCACCGAATTGTTTTTGATTTGTCCTGGAGCAACCAAGTGGAGCTAATCGCCAATGTCACTTTGGTGACAATAAAATAATGGCAAGGCATTGCATTGCACGTGTTGACAGGTTCCTAAAGTTTTCTGATTTATTTTCTTTATAGGTCTCTATAAAGGGTGTGTGTATGTAAACAACAACATGTATCAATCAATAATGAAACATATAAAAGATTTTATGCACATTATATACAATACCATGCTATCAATCATAAATGCTTACTTTGATGATATGTACTGGTCAGTTAGGTTTGAAACCAGAAAAAAAAATAATAATAATTATAATAACTAAATAAAAAATAAAAGTATTAAGCAGTAATAATTGCACAGTTCGTAAAAAAAAAAAAAAAAAAAAAAAAAAAAAAAAAACTTGATAAAAAAAAAAAAAGTAAGAATGTGTAAAACTTGATACAGATTTTTGGTGGTTTAATTCAGATGTAGAATGTTTATGTTTGGTCAACCCTAATAAACAGCTCTGTCATTAACATACGGTGCGTTAAATACAATTACAATATGCTTTCACAGACTAAAGAGGGGACAACTGAAGGAAAACCCGTGAGAGAGGAGAAAACCCTTGCGCAATCACATCTTACCTGTATTTTGATTCTTATCACTCTTTCTTCAAGTGTAATATTACCCACACTTGCTTTCATAAAGAGCATTATGTCATGATCATAAAATATGATATACTGTATGTTCATAAAAACACCTCCCACATTTCTTTTAGACTTGTTTCGCAACCATAAATGTAAATTCATCACCCATTTATGATTGAAATTATGCAACACAAGAGAAGTTGGAAAAGACTTTGTTGTGCTTAATTCAAGGTAGGTACTTTTTTTACTTATTTGGTAATTGTCAGTGTTTTTTATTTTTTATTTATTTATTTATTTATTATTATTATTATTTTTTTTTGCTTTTTGTCTTTGATTTGAATATGCCGTTTGTATAGTTGTTTGTTTGTTTGTTTGTTTGTTTGTTTGTTTGTTTTTTTTTACCAGTTCCTTGAAAGTGTTTTCTGTCATGTGCAGGTAAATTCCCACCCAAAATCAAAAAATAAGTAAATAAATAAATAAATACAGTATGTATATATATATATATATATATATATATATATATATATATATATATATATATATATATATATATATATATATATATATATATATATATATACATCTTGCCTAAAAATACAATATTAAAGTATTGAGAATCTATTTTTCTTTTTTCTCTCTTTACTTAGATCATGATAATTTACAGTATGAGGGGAAATGTGCTTTACTATCATGAAAATAATGCAAAAACACAAACCTTGATTTTCTAATCAGTACTAATAGTGCCAAAAGATCAAAACAATATAATACAAAATATACAATAGGAAGTGAATAAGGTGCTGAAAACAGAAATACAGGAACTGAAAATATGAAAATGAAAATGAAATACGGTGCAAAAAAAATGATAATAACATAATAATATTTAAAAGAAAATGAATTAAGATTAGAAAAAATATGAATATTAAAATAATTTTCATGTAAATGTGCTCGTTTGTCTAGTATAGACCAGCAAAGTCTCTCTCTCTCTCTCTCTCTCTCTTCCGGGGGAGAAACAGGTCGAGTTACCTGGAGCAGGAAGTAGAAGAGGAAAGGTGTTACAGTAAAACACGTCATTCAACACAAGATCAGTTCTTTCTAGCACAGACGCGCGCGTTACAGATCACCGGACTCATCAGTGGGAGAATATGGTAAGTCTAAGTTATTCTGTTTTACTTTGTTAACGTTTTCATAAGAAACGTTTATTGTGGAACAGCTGAGACAGGCGTTTACACTCCGTCAGTATTCTACATTAAAGTAACGCTTTATTATTCTTACTTCAAAACTACAATTGGTTTATAAGTTTCTCTAGTACTTAGCCCGGGGTCCACAGAGCTGAAGCTCAGCTGAGGTGAAGGCCACCGCGTTCTGAGATGAAGAACGTGTAAGTTGTATCGTCGCGTCATCGGCAGTACAGTATATTACAGTACAGAGTTTATTCGTGTAGTTCGTATTATAGCCCTGTCTGTAGGAGTTAAACACACTGTGTATGCTATCTTATGTAATCAGTGAATCAGAAACTTTTCATGGAAAGTGTTGTAATAGTAGGGGAAGTGTATATGTCATTTATTAACCATGTAATTTAACAAAAGACACCTGGAATGTACAATTTAAATAAACAGATGCTCAATACTTTAGTGAGTAAAAATAGAATGCCTTAAATGTAAATATTTTAGCAATTAGTAAAAGCAAATGCAAATTAGTAGAACATCAATAAAGAGGAAAACTACACCTGATATAAACCTCTATTAACTGATTTTGTTTATCAGATGCGTTGGAGTAAATATTACCATTATTTTAATATGATGCTTGAGCCCCTTGGACAGTCTGGAAACAGATTTAAAGCCATTTCCAACTTTTTTTGTAAAATAGCAAGTCACTACTGGGTTGATCTCTATGTATTTTGCATACACTGGACCATTTTCACGGGCCTAGAAACAGTCCTCTACCCTCAGATAAATACATATCAAAATTGACACTATTGCAAATAAATATCAAAGTCAACTCGGGAAAACAACACGAAAACATATGTAACCTCTGAAGGACAGATAACCCTTTTTAAAATGTACTTTATAGTTACTGTATTCTGGTATGTATTCTAAATTACAAAACTAAAACTTTATTTATTTTTTTATTTTATTATTATTTATTTATTTTTATTTTTTTGCAATATCCACGCATAAAATTGTTTATTATTTTTGGGAGGAGGTTGATGGAGAATTGAATTGCACTTATTCATAAATGATATGGTCACTGCAATTGTGTTGTTCATGAATGAATGATTGAATTTATGAAGAACAAATCATGTAATGCATAAAATATGTGTTTGTATAAAGATATTACCGTATAAAATTTTACCTTGTTCTACTGTTTACATTTTATGTATTATATATTTTTAAGTAAATATAACATGTTTAATTGCAATTTCTAACTTGCATTGTTATGGCTTGTGTTTTATTTCCCATTTATTTGTTTATGTTTTAGCCTTATTCAGAAGCAAGAGCAACATGTCAGAGCAGCATATGGACGACACAGCAGCTCTTAGACTGAAAAACCCCAGGACATCAAACATCCAACAAACGGCAGGATGCAGTCGAGGTGTTACCATCAACCCGCTGGCCCGGGCCAAGACGGACCTGACCTCCATGACCTGCAGATGAAGGTCGACTTCTTTCGTAAGCTGGGATACTCTCCACAAGAGGTGAAGGCCGCCCTGAGGAAGCTCGGCCTGGGGACGGACACCAACGCGGTGCTGGGGGAGCTGGTGCGTTCAGGGGCCAAGGCTGTGCCCTCCTCTAGCTCTGACAGCGATGATGGTGGGTTCAGTTTGCCCCATCGGGGAGGAAGCTCATCTAGGGCACAGGGCTCAACGCTGGAGGACACCACTGAACCAGAAAGTGACCTGAAGCCTATTGTTATTGATGGCAGCAACGTGGCCATGAGGTGAGGACACGTTTATCTTATGTGATTTTTCAATGGAAAGAGAATGGAGATTAAAAACTATGCTGGAGTTTTGAGTCTTTGTCAGTTTAACAAGTATCAACAAGTTGCCGTTACAAAGGGAAATTCATGACAGCTGTGCTCTTCTTGTGAATAAACTTTTAACCAAGTTATACAAGGCTTTCACTGTCATTCCACTTTTTTTAAATGTTGGTCCACCTCAAATTGTTGTAACATTTTTTTAAAGTGTGTTTTTAAAAATGTGAATATCACATCCAAATAATGTTATAAATGGCTTTTCCCAGATTGTTCTTTGTTTTTAATAATGGTCAATTGATTAATAATTCATTTTAAAGTAGTAACTAGTGCATTCAATGGAATATTGCTTACCACTTCCCATAGTGAATTGCTCATATTGCCTTTGGGCTTAAACTTAGACCTGGTTCTTTTGAAAAGGTTTGTACTTCCCCTTTTGTCCATGCTTCTCTGTTCTCTAATATGCAAATAATATACACTGTTTAAACCATCTTGTTTCCAAGAGACCAAGGCCTCATGCTCAACACACTCTGCAACATTTTTGGTCATGCATAGGGAATTTTGAGAAAGACGTTCTTCCTTGAAAGGAAGGGTTTATAAGTAATCTAAGAGAGATGGTAGTAAGTTACAACACTTCACGCACATTGTGTGTGAAAGCCAAACGATGCATTGATATTTGCGTTAACTTCATGACCTAATGGAAATGGCTATTGTTCTTTCGTTTGTTTTGTTGGATGTAGCTTCCCAGTAGGGCTGTAGCTATCGATTATTTTAGTAATCGAGTATTCTACAGATTATTCCAACGATTAAAAGAGCAATACTAAATATACAAGAGATAATACGATAGATCTTTTAAAATAAACAACTAATTAGTTTTCTTTTTAGAAAAATGTAATTTTTATTGCTGAAATTGCATACATTAATAACCATGAAAACTAAACCCATTTTCAAAGCAAACAAATCTGTCATAATATCTGTGTTTTGTTTTGTTTTTTTTTGTTGTTTTTTATCAGTAATACTATAAACATGTCTTACATGCATCTGTCAACAACCACAGTTTGCATTCCAGTTGTTGTACTGTTGTAGTAGAGGTTATGCAAATTCGGTTGTGTTGTAGCATGCCTTCTAGTTGCATTATTGCTATAAGCTAATCCAAGGTCTACATCTGAAAAAAAAAAAAACCTAAAAAAAAAAATAGTGATGGATCAAACTTTAGTTTTGGGGTTACTGAATCAACCCTTGGAATTCAATATACTTTTCACATAAAAAAATAAAATAAAATAAAAAATAAAATAAAACTGCTGGTGTTGATGCATTAAATGGATTAACCACAGTTTAGCAAAACTTCATGAACTTTCAAGAAATTTATGTTCCTCATTAAAAACAATAGTTGTTGAGCACCAAACCACACAGAATAATTAAAGAGCCCTTCACACAGGACTTTTAAAACTGTAAGAATTAATAATTTGACATGTGGCATGTCATTAAGGAACATTACATTCATGGCATAAGATGCTGAAAAAGACACATAACTACCAAAGCCCTATAACATTTATACGGACCAATGGTTTTTGGCATGCACATTTACTGATTTACTCATTTGCCAAACTAATTTCTCTCTCTTTTTTACTGTCTCTCTTGTTCTCTTTCAGTCATGGGAACAAGGAAGTGTTTTCTTGCCGTGGGATTGAGCTGGCAGTTAATTACTTCCTTGACCGAGGACACAGAAATATCACTGTGTTTGTGCCTTCCTGGAGAAAAGAGCAGCCCAGGCCTGATGTACCTATTTCAGGTAGAGACACTCCCTCAGCACTTTTGGTAAAAATGAGTCATCACAGACAGGTTTGTCTGAAAAGCGAAAACGCCCATCTGACTGCACAGACTCAGATAAGCCTATACTTCACACTGCAAAGAAATAATTTTCTTTTTAGCAGTATTTTTGCTAGGTTTTTCAGTAAACATACAGTACTGTTGAAAAGTTTGGGGTCAGTAAGATTTTATTTTAAGAAACAAATGCTTTCATTAAGACTTATTTCAAAACCATTGAAGAAATCTTACTGACATCAATACATTAATGAAAAGCTTTAGACTCATGCATTACACAGAATATTGTGTTTTCACATTGCAATAACCGACAAGGTCTTTAAAATCAAAAAAGTTTAATTAAAAAATGTAACGGTTTGATGTTCATTAGTTTGTGGTTGCAAAACAGTCCCTCTGTACTGGTACTAGTACAAAATGACCTTTGTTTCAGGACTTTAGAAACATTAAGGTTCAGTTTTAACAGCCTATAGGTGTTGATGTGGAGATAATTATCTCAGTTGTATATGTCCCTGGACTGTCTCTCTTTTGTTGTGAACACCCCTGCTCAGATTCCTCAAATCAATTCGAGCAAGAACAGTAATAACAAAACAAGAAGAATAAGGAAGAGTTGAGTTTCCTGCAGGTCTCACTGGGAATTCCCCACCAGGAAGTTCAAGAGTTTTCCTTATCACCTACAGTTTCCCTGTGAATCTGTAATCGAGTCTGGTGCAGTGTAATAAATTATTGCCTCTTTCCTGTTTCACAGATGGCGGCTTGTGTTCCTTGGAATCTTTTAGTGTACCACCTCCCCAAAGTAGCATTTGGTGGATATTAAATAGGGGTGCACGATAAATATCGGCTGATAATTAATGCGCATCTCGTCAGTAAAGCCGGTTCTCTAATCAGTGGTAAATTCCATCAGGTGTGTGATTTCACATAGAGCATCTATTATTACTTTGAAGAGCCGTTGTTAATTGATAAGCTGTGCAAATCCATTCTGATGATGAACGTGGATTTGCGCAGTTTGACAGTTAACAATGGCTCTGTGTAGTAACAGCTGATCTGTGTGAAATCACGCTCCTGATGGAATTTACCGCTGATTAGAGAACCGGCTTTACTGACGAGATGCGCATTAATTATTAGGCTGATATTTATCGTACACCCTTAATATTAAATGCTAATTTGGGGGAATAACCATTTGTTTTGTATCTGTAATGTAGAAAACTGGTCAAACACGGGTAATTGCTTAAAACATTAGTTAAGCTTAAAGATGTTGTTCTATTATAGTTGTCAAATTGTGTCAATTTGCTAGGTGTTATGGTCCAGTTATTCTATCAGCGACTGGTAAATAATGTCCCATGGCAATAAGAAAGACAGCCTTCATTCCAAACTCATGCTAAAAATGTCAACAAACACAATGAGAAATATAAAATATGTTTGTCTTTGTTTCCAGATCAGCGTATTTTGGAAGAGCTGGAAAAGAAGAAGATTCTTGTGTTTACGCCTTCACGAAGGGTCGGAGGAAAGCGTGTAGTTTGCTATGATGATCGCTTTATTGTCAAATTAGCTCATGAGCAGGACGGCATTATAGTGTCCAACGACACATATCGTGACCTGCAAAGTGAACGTCCGGAATGGAAGCGTTGTATTGAGGAGAGATTGCTTATGTACTCCTTTGTTAATGACAAGTACGTTTTTACAACTATTCTTTAGGAGCTGCTAATGCTTTTTGTAATGCCTGTTCTTATTCCTATTCATTTAACTAACCATCAACACGACCCTCTTGGACAGGTTCATGCCACCTGATGACCCTCTCGGCCGTCATGGACCCAATTTAGATAATTTTCTTCGTAAAAAAGCAATATTGCTTGACCACAAGCGACAACTCTGTCCATATGGTAAGTACTTATCAGTTTCTATCACTGTATGCCATATAAACCTCAAACTAATTGAAATACATTTCTAGGACTATCAATTTAATGTGTTATTAAAGTGGAGTTAATTATAAAAATAAAGCCCAATGAAAAATGCACATTATTATCATGTCCAATGACTCATATTTCGTAATAATGGATTTTCCTGCCATCAAAGACACTCACAGCCAGATATAGCGCCATATAGGCTAGTGATAAACTATGGGTAAATTATAAGAAAAAACAAAATGGTATTATGACTTCTCAAACAATTGTAAAGTCTGCTTTCAACTGCCACATTAATTGAATTTCTTTAAATTTTCTTAGCAAATACTGATATATGTGATTTGATGGTAATTAAATTGATTCAAGTTCCCATTTTATGCTAATTTACAATTTCATAATTTTATTTTTTGGGTCTGCTAGAAAATAGTTACATAATTTAAAGTTCAAAAAGCACATTATTTTACTAATACTGCACATTGCTGCAGCAACTCTTTTCAACCTCTGCCTGATACGTTTTAGCCCCTGTCTTTTGAAGGCCGTCTTTCTGAAACTGGCCAAGTCTGTTGTGATTAGTCAGCCACTTAAAGAGTGTAACAAAAATGTAACGACCCTTACCATAATTGGTTTTCAATGATTTTTATGGTGACTGCGGTGTTGGTATTGAAATTCCATACAATGTCCAAACAGCGTATATTTGACATAGTAAAGTCACCTATCTAACTGTTCCTTGAGGGTAGGCTAAAGTAGCCAGTAAGTGGGCATTATGCAAATGTGTAATGTGATGATGTAACTAAGTCACGGTTATAATAGCATGACTACAAACAAGATATTTCAGACAAGTGTTTTTTGCTGAAGAGATTAAATCCCATTAGCATCAACTTTACATCATGGGTGTCCATTCCTGCTACTGGAAGGCCAATGTTCTGCAGAGTTTATCTGCAACCATCTCCAACATGCTTGCCTGGAAGTTTCTAGTGAGTTGAGTCTGAAGACCTTGATTAGCTGGTTCAGGTGTGCTTAATTAGGGTTGGAGCTAAACTCTGCAGAACAGTGGCCCTCCTGGGACAGGTTTGGACACGTCTGGTTTACGTGCACAAAAAGCTCTTACACACTAAAGGTGAAATCAAAAAGCATAATAGAAGCCCTTTGATGTAATAGAAGCCTGCATTTGATGTAATTCAGTCAATTGATATACCTAGTATTTGACCTAACGCTATGTAACTCTCAGAGGTCTTCAGTCCTGCTCATGGAGACCCACTGTCCTACAGAGTTTAGCCCCAACCCTAACCAAACATACATGAATCAAGGTCTTCAGGATTACTTGAAAATCTTAGGCAGGTGTATCGAAGCAAGTTGGAAATAAACTTTGCAGGGGAGTGGGTCTCCATGAGCTGGATACATGAACATGAACAGAAGGAAGTAGACCAGGGTTGGGGAGCCACAGTCCTGAGCCCCTTTCACACTGCGATTCCAGAAAATACACCGGTAATGTGTCCCGGCAATTGTTCCCGGGTCGCTAGATTTTGCCCCTTTCACACTGCCAGTGATTTTCCAGAATATGTGCGTGCATTCACACACAACCCGTAAAGGTCCCGTAATGACACGTGACATCAGGATATGATGTGTAATGTACGAGTCGAAAATGCTAGGCACGTTAACTTTCACTTAAGCTGGCGAACAATCTCATCTTCAGCGCGGATGGTGAGGAGCTACCTGATCTCTGCTTCATTACAGTTTGCACATATTTTTTCATTGTGAACGTTGATCTGCCTTCAAAACACCTGGTAAAAGGGTTGCACGATAACATGCGTCATCACTATGACACACCCTTTACGGCATTGGTTCTGGCTTTTGTTCACACAGAGCTCGTTCCGGGACTGAACCCGGCAATGTTACTAGGTCCCCAACCTGGGATCGATCCCAGAATCAATCAAAGAAGGCGATCCAGCAATTTTCCAGGACCAACGTGCAGTGTGAAAGGGGTTCTGCAGAGTTTAGCTCCAACCCTAATCAAACACAGCTGAACAAGCTAATCTACGTTACTAGGTTACTACTAAGTCAAGGTTTACTAGAAAGCTACAGCTGATAATTTATCAAGGTTGGAGCAAAACTCTGCAGGACTGTGGTTCTCCAGGACACCTCTGAAGTAGACCAAAGATCTGGCAAATCTGGTCTTTGAGGGCACCTGTCCTTCGGAGTTTAGTTACATCCCTAATCAAACACACCTGAAAAATCTAACCTTTGTCTCCAGGGTTGCTAGAAATCTACAGACAGGTGTATCTGATTATGGATGGAACTAAACTCAGGATCACGACGCTCCAGGACTGATGTTGCACATTCCTGAAGTATACCTTATAACACATTGGTCTTTTTACTCTTCAGGAAAAAAGTGCACATATGGGATCAAGTGTAAGTTCTACCACCCAGAGCGCACAAATCAGTCACAGCGTTCTCTAGCTGATGAGCTTCGAGAGAATGCCAGACTGTCTGGTTCAAAAGAAGAAAGCAGAGTAATTGGGCCAATAAGGGGCATGTACCCAAGAAATGACCTTGGTTTTGGGTCCAGCTCACCCTCCTTGGAGCAAGAACTGGAACAAAAGCTCAACTTAGATCCCAAGAGCTCTGACAGCAGGGATGTTATGTTCCAGTACTGGAATGACCTTTTGTCCACCAAAAAGCCCTTAAATACAGCCACAGTGGGACA
This sequence comes from Cyprinus carpio, assembly GCF_018340385.1. Taxonomy (NCBI): domain Eukaryota; kingdom Metazoa; phylum Chordata; class Actinopteri; order Cypriniformes; family Cyprinidae; genus Cyprinus; species Cyprinus carpio. Next base: position 4,200,454 of record NC_056612.1, read on the forward strand.
ACACAGTGCTTCGGTAGACAGAACTAGTCTGCAAGCACCTTGCCCAACAAACCCTTCATCCATTTTCAGTTCTGACTCAGGTCTTGGATCCTACCAAAGCCAGTTTTCAGATCCATCCCAGAGCATTGATGAGTTGCATTGGATGAGATCCAATCATCCACCGATGTCTGGTAACCCTAGTGTACCTGCAGGTGGCCAGCGCTACTATGACAACATGAGTTCTTTCTCCAACTATCAGCCCAATTTTGGTGCCTACAGCTCCCTACCTCTGGCCAACCCTGTCCACCGTTACAATGTTCATGCTTACGGTGCTTGGTCTTACCCTTACTTCTTACCACAGGCAACCAGTTTACCCGAACCTTTACCCTGTCCTAGCTCACACAGGTCTCCTGATGTCTACAGAAGCCAGCAGCACTTAGCCATGCCACAGTCCAACGCTTTCCAGGAAGAAAGAGAGGAGGTCAGGAAGAAGCTTTATGCGATTTTTAACCCGCAACATGTAAACAAAGTTATGGAAATGTTTCCGCAGCTGAAAGATGCTCAACAGCTGGCGGCAAAGATTCTCAAACTCAAGTCCAAAGGAGAAATCTTCTGATTCATGAAACTTTGGGACCATAAAAAAGACTGCATGGCATGCCAAGTTTCTCAAAAGAAAGAATCTCTACACTCTCAGAAAAAAATGTGCAAACATTGTACCTTTAGGGGTACTTTTTTACCCTTAAAAAGTCTGTAGAAGTGCTTTAAAGGTACCTATTTCATCTTTTAGGGGGAGATAAGGTACAAACCTGTCGATTTAGGGGTACAACAACTTGTCACTCGGGTGCTCCCTGAACTTTGTACCTTTTTACCCTTAAAATTTTATAGTAGTACTTTAAAGGTACCTACCCCTCAAACCCAGCCCACTCTCTCTTCCAACTGTTGCCTTCTGGTCGGCACTACAGATCACTGTCCACTGGAACAGCCAGGCACAAAAACAGTGTTTTCCCGCCGGCATTATTCAACCTGAACAATTAATCTTACAACATCCATCACAGCTAACATAGTTATCTGACATATTTATATTAAACTTCACATTTTGTAAATAACATATCTGCACACTAATAACATACCTGTACATTTATCCAAACAATTATCTTTTTTTGTTTATTTTTCCCCCATTCTTCTATTTCTGTATATATAGTACATTATTTAATTTTTTGATTCTTTTTTTATATTAGTGTTATATTACATCCCTACTGTGTTATTCCTATGTATGTCTGCACTATGTTGTACTTTCTTCTACACTGGAAGCTCCTGTCGTCAAGGCAAAATTCCTTGTGTGTGTAAACATACTTGGTAATAAAGCTCTTCTGATTACTACTACTATTATTTACTACTACTTTAAAGGTACCTATTACTAAGATGCACCTTCGAGGGGTAGATAAGGTACAAAATTGTCCTTTTAAGGGTGCTGTCCCATTGACATGCTGTTGTACCTCTAAAGTTATACAATTGTAATTTTTTTTTTCCTGTAGCTTTGGTCTGTCTTTTGTGCTCTTTAAAGTCTCAGAAACCTGAATGACTTATCACATAGTACATGTGGTAACTATGTATGACTAAAAAGTCAATTGTGTCTCTAGATGTTTTTTTTAAGAGGTTGATGCACATTGCATCAATTGTTGCTCCTAACGTGTAGCAAACTGTACAGTACCTTGGCTCAAAGACTACAGATTTGGTTTTGGACAGAAGCTTAAATGTAATTTTGAGCATTCTAAATATAGCTGTATGTAATTGCAGTCATTAAGGAACCTCCCTGTTTTCAATGTTCAGAGTAGATTTCTCGTCTGCTGCTAATTGTTCGTTCAAATCCGCTCCACCACAGAATGACTTCAAATAGTAGTAGGCGTGATTCCTTGTCTCCTGCAGTCTTTTCGTTGTATATCTTTGTTTCAATTATTGTGGGTGGGAATGCCCTGATGTGTTTATATATAATTAATACACACTTAAGTCAAGCACTGTGATTTGATGCATTCCAGTTTTTGAAACTTACCACAGTACTGGAAATCATATTTAATTGTGCTTCAGTGGTGTTACATGTTTCATATCAGGTTGGTTCTGCTGTGTAACTCTGAGCTTGTTGCTTTTGACGGTTTGAATGTACAATGGACATCTCACATCTTTCCTTTTATGCAAAATTGACTTGCGCCATCTCATTGTTCAAACAACTGCTCTCAAACAAGAGAAGAGCAAATTCTTTGCACTAAGTAGTTATGATTTGCATTTGTGCGTGTCAAAGTATATCAAAGATTTGACGTAATGGTATATATTATACAATGAATATCACAGAAAAATAAGGCTTTAGATGTGTTAATTCAAAATAATGATGAAAGTTTTTATTATAATATATTATGCTGATGTTATATCCACTGTTTTCAAATGAGCATTTAGGTATTTGTGTCATCACAACCCACTTGTATGTCTTCTAATATCTATGTTAATGTGAACAAATTCAAAGACACTGTCAGGGAGTATGAGTTTGTACAGTTTGATGTTTTCTCTTTAGAGGAGACAGTCTTAGCAGATTTTTAATTATAGCATCTGTTTGCAAAGATGTTCCATAGACATTATATTTTAAGCTTTTGCTGTTGTTCTTATTTTTCTTATTTTTGTAAAAATGTCATAAAATCAGCAATAACACTTAAAGCATTTATGTATAATACATTTAAGGTATTCATAATGTAAGTTGTAATGCATTATGTTTTTCAGAAAAATTATTGTAACCAAATTGAAAATGCATCATTTATTTGATTGTCATGTGTTTTCATACATTACTTTCTAAAGATGTAACAATGAGTTTTTAAGTAATGTAATCTATTATAACTGTGGAAACAATTATTCATTTGTTCATACAATTCATTATAAAGTGCATTATAAGACATAATTAAAACTACTTTTAATGCATTATATGTAAAGGCTTTAAGTAAAGTGTTACCAAATTAACTGCTTTAACACAGCTCGGTGTGTGTAGTTCATGGTGTCCAAGTAGCAACTTGCAACATGTTTATATCCTGCCAGTGCATTATAATCATTAATGTGAACAGGAAATAAGTTCTCAATGTTGTATTGGCAAATGCAATGATGAAAAAAAAAAAAAACTGACCTTCTTTCTCTTTGTCTCTTAAACAGTAATAAAATAAAATAAATAAATAAATAAAAAGATAATTGTGGATGTAGCAGCTTTTTTGTACATCTCAATACCCTCACTAATTAAAATGCTATAATTAAAGGTAAAATAATTCGTAAAATTGAAAATGACAATAATAACAGAAACACAGTAAGTAGTAAAAAAAAATCTCTAAACATTTTTGAAGCTGTGAAAAATAAATAAATAGTTTGTTAGTATACATACAGAGTCATTTCCCATGCAACCAGCAGCACCAAAATTAGTATCTGACAAACACAACCTTCATAATTTTTGTATAAACATAATATAGGGATACACATATTTCTTATGTGTTCACTTTTTGGGTTTTATTGTAACTCATATGGTTTAAATAACCCTGCATTCAATATTTTGCAATCCGGTTTTTAAATAAACAAATAGTCTCTCAATTAATATGAGCTAGATACTGCATGCATCATAATTATTTTCACAATGTGTTTAACCATTTTAGATGGAGATTAACCAGTAATACCACATACATGAGTATGTTATGTTAACTGCATGTTAACAAGCTGGGAAACCTGCTGTTGGCACGAAATAAAATGTTTCTGTAAAATAGTTTCTGTTTTGATTTTATTTGTGACTGATGGCAGTGTTTTAACTACAGTCCTAGACACACCTTTACATTCAACACAAAACATTCTGTGCTATTTGTTACTTTATTCAATTGTATGAATATAAATACTGCTTTTCAAAGAACTGTTTCTCTTTTTTCGTTTGTTAATGTTATTTTTGCTTTTACTGCTGAAAGCCAGTATAACAACTAAAAATGTTGTGACATGAACAATTTTACATGTAATGACTTAAGTCCAGTATTTACAAAAGGATGTAGAGTATGACAGTTTATATGATTTGAATAGTAAATCTGGGGCGATTGTGTATGTCATCATTTAATGTCAAATTATGTATAAATTTCCATCTCTCGCTCTCTCTCTGTCGTTCCCTCCCTTTTAGACAATATATTTATCTGTTTACATCTACAAGGAAGAAGGAAGTTCACACGCACCAGAAAGTATTATGAAAATGCAAAACAGCTGCCTGTAATTCATGTGATCATTGTTTATTTCCTTATCTTAATCCATAGAAATATGATTTGCTTGCTTTGTAAGAGGAAGTTCAGTGACAAAAATAACCAAAAAAGCCAAAGCAAAGACTTTTGCTTAAGACGTGTGTAACATTATTATATTTTGTAACATGAGCATTATCATTTCTCTTTGAAAAGTCCGTGGGTAAACCTGTTTGATACAAAAAAAATCATCTTAATTTCCATGAATGGGGTATAACAGTGTCATGTATTGGTTGAGGCTTTTTCCTGAAACATCAGAACACATCCTTCAATAAATGGAAAATCTTTCGATACGTGGATCTGGAGAACACACCTGGCCTCTTGGGAATATTTTGAACCTAATCCTGAATAGTAGAATGCAGCAGAGGTGACTGGTTTCTACCTCAGAATGCTGTTTAAATGTCCTCTTTATCTGTGTTCAATAGAGTGTATCCTTAATTTGCATTAACGGATATTGGCAATAAGCAGACATGCATGGAATGTGTGTCAACAGAATTCCACAGAATTTGACCACCCATCATCACTCTCTTGCACGTACCTGTTCCTTGTATGGAAATATTTTGGATAATTTGATCTGTTTAACCTACTGATATAAGTCTACCTATCTCAGTTGTGCTGATATTTTAGTATATATTTGAAAGACAGAATTTCCCCAACAGTCATAAATGAACATGAAAAAGTGCAGATTCCAACACAATCGCATGGCAATGTGTAACTATATTAACATTTACATCTACATACATGCAGAATCGGTGGCTAATTTGTAATTTGTAAGATCTGCTTATGTCCCATTGAGGTTAGGGTTAGGGAGTACCTTCATGCTAGCTTATTTTCTAAAAATCATATGTTTACATTTTCATATGAATCACATGATCACATGTGTGATTTCTTGGTAGAAATGACAGCTTATTAATAGGCAGAGACTCCAAGTAGCTAATACATTCATAGGTTGATGCCACTTTCAAAAGATTGCTACCATGTCCATCCAATGGCACAATTTTGGGTTGAAATTATTTGTTTTGTTTGAAAACAGTCATCATTTTTGCTATTACATTTGGTGTCACTAGTGGCAAAGTTACCCTTTTCACCTTTATGGTAACATATAAGGTCACCTGTTTGCCAGTTACAAGTTATTGTTCTACTAGTAGAGTTACACTATACACAAGTAGTCCTGCAGGCATGATGTGTTTTTGTAGGCCAAACCTGGAAAGAGTTAGCATTTTAGCACTGTACTGAAGTCAATTTGGTTTTTGAATGGGTTTTTGGTTAAATGACTGAAGTGGTGAACACAAGCCTAAGATATTATCATGTTTTATTCTAAGACCCCTTAGTGTTTTTAATGCTGTTGCTTGTCTTGATAAAGGCGGTTGCTAACAAGTAACTAAATGGGACTACAGAGGTTTTCTGGGATGTTAAATGTCTTCAAACTGAACAGGTAAACTCATCTACTCACTACCCAGTTTCACAGCCTCATCGTGTTTATAATCATGCTATCGCAGACTATTAAAAATCAAACTTTCAGGGAAAATGTCTTTAATACAATTTTTGCTATGTAATATTGGTGACATTGAAGTCATGTGACCATGTTTACTTATGTTTAGCTTTTTACTTCATAATTTCTGCAATAATCCAAAATCCTATTGTGTTTTTGTGTAGGGAATGTTAACTTCTGGGTTGGCCTACAAAACTACTTCATCATTGCTGTGCTCTGATCCATACAGCGAACTGTTGCAAGAGTGCCCTTGAGTGGCCTTAAGAGTCTTCACTTAAGTGTTCCAATAAGAGCATCTACTCCCATGCCATTAACAATTTACTGAATGCTACAAATGCACCATGTCCAGGGTCACTGAAGAGAAAGAGGAAATTAAAAAAGAAATATCAGAATGAAAGAAGAGCATTGAAGATAATGTATTTCTAAAACAATATTATTCAAAATGGAGATGTGTTGAGGTGTTTCTGAGGTTATTTATTTGTATTATTTTTTTGTTTGTTTGTTTGTTTGTTTTTTTGGGGGGTGTTTGTTTTTTTTTTTTTTTTTTTGTTTTTTTGTTTTCTTGAAAATGTGAGTGGGTGGGATGGTAATGGATAATAATTCAAACACTGTAACCCCAGCTGTCTACACTATACTGCATCAAAGAACACATTACAAAATTGTTGTTGGAAGCAGAGCAATCACATGGATGTGAATAATGCAGACAGTGGCCACATCCAAAAGCTGAAAAATACTGCCTCCTCAGGCAACATACTGAGGTGGCAACTGGCAAGACAACAAGGCACATCCAAATCCAATGATTGTGTCACCTTGTCAGCTGTGATACCTTCATCTACTTGAAGGCAGTATTGATGTATCCTTCACTGACTTTGATATCCCACTATGCTGTGCATTTTCTGTGAGCTAATGATGGCGTCTGAAAGTTGTGTTTGGTGATCACTTTTTCTACTTCTGATGTCATTTCTAGCTAGAAATTAGCATTGTGGTAATTAAATATTTGCTTAGTTATCACCAAAGTTTTCTATATTTTGTCGTAGATCACTAAACTTTTAGGCTGCATCAGAAGTCTGTCTGAAATCAGTTTGGGAAGGTGCACAAATGCTGCCTGCAAAGTCATTGCCTGATAGGGTGCACAAGGCTACAAGTCAGCTGCGTATGCTTTCAGACACTGCAAGTATAACTGACATCAATGGGTCCTATTTGCTTTTGATACGACTGTCGCGCCATTCTTATCTGGTGTAGACAGGGTGTGAAACCTGCCAGTTTACACCAATGCAGCTAGACAAGATGGTTTATCATTTCCAAGTAACAACACTTTACACTTTAATGTTTGTTTCTGTAACCCAAGACACAAAATCCAGACAAATATCAAAACTGATATCGCTAAACAAACCAGAAATTTAAAGGGATACTCCACCCCAAAATGAAAATTTGTCATTAATTACTTACCTCTTTGTCGTTCCAAACCCGTAAAAGCTCCAGTCGTCTTCAGAACACAATTTAAGATATTTTGGATGAAAACCGGGAGGCCTGTGTCTGTCCCTTAGACTGCCAAATAAATAACAGTGTCAAGGTCCATAGAAGGTATGAAAGTCGTCGTCAGAATACTCCATCTGCCATCAGATGTGCAATCTGGGTTATATGAAGCGACGGGAATACTTTTTGTAAGTGAAGAAAAAAAATAACGACTTTATTCAACAATTCCTTTGTCAACAGTCTCCTATGTGTCTCTCCAGATCACCGTAGTGCCATTTTCTGTATCAGCCGCGCCACAAGGATGTGCTGTTTTCTTTCAAATCAAAGCTAAATACACGTAGAAACAGCGCATCCTTGTGGTGTGGATGATACAAAAGAGCATTAACAGAATATGGTGATATGGAGAGACACAGAGGAGACTGTTGACAAAGACTTTGCTTACAAAAAGTGTTCCTGTCGCTTCATATAACCCAGATTGCACATCTGATGGCAGATGGAGTATTCTGACAACGACTTTAATAATTTTTTTTGTGGTTGTTGATGTTGTTTTTTTGTTGGTATTTTGTGGGGTAGTAGGAGTCCCAGTTTTCCATCCAAAATATCTTAAATTGTGTTCCGAAGACGACCGGAGCTTTTACGGGTTTGGAACGGCATGGGGGTAAGTGATTAATGACAAAATTTTCATTTTGGGGTGGAGTATCCCTTTAAGATAAATCCTTTGGCTTTTTTCCTTGCTCTTGTATTCCATTGGAAAAATAATATTAAGAGTGTTTGTTGATATACAGTACGGTTCCTTCTGATGAGCCACCAAATTTGTTCTTCTTTTTTTTTGTTTGTTTGTTTTATAATGATAATGAAATTCCAACTGTCCAGTCCAATCAAATTTGTTATTTGGCATTCAATGACATGCTTTTTTAGTGATAGAAGAAGAAGAAACAACATTAAAGGGATAGTTCACCCAAAAATGACAATTCTGTCATTAATCACTCATGTTGTTCCAAACCTGTAAGACCTTTGTTTATTTTAGAAATGCAGATTGTGATATTTTTGATTAAATGTTATTGATTGGTTATTATTTTTTGTGTGATATTGTTGAAATAATAGTATTTTTGTTTCTTAGATTATTCGCCCTGAGTTACCGTCCTCTTACTTTTTGTAGAGTACCCCAGAACGTAATCAAAGTAATCAGCGTTGTTTACGTTCAGTAGACAGCGCGCAAATGCTGAACGTAAACAATGCTCATTACGTTGATTTCGTTCTGGGGTACTCTAATAAATAATAAATTATGTTATTATTGTTTTCTTTGCGCACAAAAAGTATTCTCGTAGTTTTGTAAAATTACGGTTGAAGGCCTGATGTCACATGGACTATTTTTCAGATGTCCTTATTACATTTCTGTGCATTGATTGTGGTAATATCATTGCTAGTCTCAGCCTGTGTATGTGATGCATACGGCACACAAAAGTGGAAACACTTCAGGAGTTTCGAAGTGGTCATCGGATTGGTTGAATTATACAGGATTTCCAGGAGACGCGTGTGTCACATTCTTTAACGTTCCACCTGGAAATGCCTGGAAGATGCAGTGGCTCGAAACCCCCACACGAAAGAAGAAAGCAGTCATGATTACAACTGTGACGACGAGTGCTTACCAGGATCAACTAAACGCTGGATTCTCAAAAGTATGTGAAATATTTAAAGTTCACAGCACAGAATCTTTTTAACACGTCCGAGAGTTTTACACACCAGTCAATTACACACAGTTATTGTGGCGACATTTCCACACCACGAAATGTGACGCTGAATGAAATGAACTGTGATTGGTTGTTTGACGTTAGTCAAACGGCCTCATGGGCGGGCCTTGGCCAATGAAAGCTGCCATGGATTCCAGACCTTCAGCCGTCAATGAAATCTGTCGGAGTTCATCAAAGATGAACGAAGGTCTTAACGGGTTTGGAACGACATGAGGGTGAGTAATTGATGACAGAATTTTCATTTTTGGGTGAACTAACACTTTAATACGGGAATACAATAGCCTAGAGTTTATTTCATGAGGACGGTAAGGGATCTGGATAATGAATAGAGGGTCTCTGGTCCAGAACCACTGTCTTAAACGGTAAATAAATTACCCAGAAGGTTCGATATGGTAAATTTGGTAAAAATATTAAATATTTAAATAATAATCTATAAATAACTTTGAAATATTTATATAGATCCAATACCTACTTTGCTGAAAAAATAAAAGTTTTACTGTGGAGATTCTTATCTGGTCTTTTCATGAAGGTATACACAAATTTTCCCATTATCTGAATTGCTGAAGACAAGAAAAGTGATCATACCAGTAAAAGTAGCGCTGTCCTTCATAAGTGCCATCATGCTGTCCATTATCAGCCAACTCCAGTTCTACGCCAAGATGGTATTCGGGAGAGTTTTGTATGTTGCCCAGGTAGCGTAAGGTACCGGTGCTGATCCGTCCAGAGGGTAACATGATTCGTACCCTGTGCCCAATCTTCAAATCCATGGGGGAGTGGGGCACAAACACTCGATGAGGTCCCCCTCCACTCCTCCAAGACCTTATACTGAAGAAAAAGGTAATGCAAGCACAAGTATGGTGTTTAGATTGGACATTAATTTTAAGATTGGAATTTAAATGTAACACAAAATGTAACACTTTACTATACTCATTTGAAAACAGAAATGATTAAATGATTTCTTCATTTTTAAACAACTCTCTTGAATATGTGCTTCTGATTGGTAAGTACATTGCATTCCACAGTCAGATTTTTCTGTTTATAACACAGTTCTCTGGAAAATGTTATTGTGACAGTACTTTCCAGTGACAGGAGCTGGGCATGCATGAACATGTCCAGCTTAAAACACTGTCAACGATACCTGATGTTAGACATGACAGAAGTGGCTCTGGAGTCTGATGGGCAGGAGGTTTGACTGCCACAGTCTATAAGCAATTCCACATCAGGTCCCTTTTGCTGGTGTCTGAGACCACCTGTGGAAATTTGGAAGAGATGATCTAATTTTTTTCAAATATATTTAATTTCAATTATGCTCAGCAAGGGCAGTTTTGACATCCAGCCAGTCCACCAAAGGAAGCTCTTACTAGAACATTCATCCTCCTCCTCAGGATTAAGTCCATTCTCCAAGCCAGACTCTAGAAAGACTTCATTTGTGTCTTCTGAATCAGTGTCTCTGTACAGTGTTCCAGTCCTTACCAGAATCTCAGAGGTCAGCTGAAAAGATCATGCAATTAAAATACAAGTTAGAAAGGTTCCACTTAAATCATATCCATTCCCACACTGTAAAAAAGTGACTGTATTTATGAGTTAGTTATGAATCATTTGTTAAAAAATGCTAATTTATTCAGAAACTAAAGAAGTGATGGCATTTATGATAGTCACTGAATCATTCACTCAACTGATTTGTTCAAAAAATGCTCACTGAATCATTCACTCAACCAATTGTTCAAAAATGCTGATTCATTTAGAAATTAAACAAGTGTCCATTTTTATGATGAAGTGACTGAATCATTTTGTTTGTTTATAATTCACTTATAAATTAAACAAATGACCATTTTTAGGATGGAGTCAGTGAATAATTCACTCAACCTATTTGTTCAAAACCTAATCATTCAGGAATAAAACACCACTACAGTGTGTTTCTCAGTATTGCAGTGGTTTTATTTGGCTTTGTTTGGAACTATTTTGATCTCCGTTGTCTTTTATTAATAGTGTAGCAATGTAGCACTACTCGCACAAGTCATTTTAAACCAGGCACCTTTCAGCCCATTGCAATACCTGTGTGGGGAAATCTTTCACCTTCACATAAAAATTCTTCAAATCTTCAAGGTGCAAAACTGATGCTATGAAAGCTGGCATTCTAGCTTATCTGCCATGATAGATAGTAGCATTTAGTGATCCACAGAGATGCCACCTAGTCATTACACCAAGCATTTTTAAGTACTGCAACCCATAAGCATTGCTAGTTCCTGTTGCAAATCCCAAATAATCAAGCAGTTATAGTCATTTAAAAAAAAAAAAGCATGCATTTTGAATTTAGAAAAAGAGCCAGGTGATCAAAGCAGAGATGCCAAAGAAGCAATAGTGTAAAAGGTTCATTATAATGAATTTATGAGTATCATTTCTGAAATATTATTAGACCCGCATACCTGGTCTCTTAGATCATGTTGTCTCTTTTGCAGCTCCACAAACCGCATCTCCCATGATGCTCTCTGATTTGCAATCTCTATCTTCAGCTCTTGAATCTCCCCCTCAGCCTTTAGCAGTCTCTTGAACAGGCCACTTGTGCGTTCAGGCTGAACACAGTTTTCTGGTTTGACCTTCTTCACTGAGTCTGCATTTAAATCTGTCCTTGCCAGATGCTTGACATGCTGGACAACTACAGATTTATAAAAGTCTTTAGTATTAATACTTTGGCAAATGCTGATTCTGTTTTGATATGGATAATGGAGTACACTTAATAAGACAGTTCACCCAAAAATGAAAAATCTGTCGCTATGTACTCGCTTATATGTCATTCGAAACCTTTTTTTTTTTTTTTTTTTTCTAATGTTGATATGAAAACATTTAGTTTCACTATATTATAAAAGACATAATATTTTTAAACATAAATATAACATGAGGGTGTCTTATCAATGACAGATTGTCCATTCTGGGGTAAACTTTCCCTTTAAATCAATTAAAACTCAGATATAAACTCTTTTGCTCTAGTTTAAAAGGCTTCTTAATTTTTAATGCGATATTGACAGACTATTTCTTATTTCACAAAACAAGCCTCCCATCTATTGGACAGGTATGTACATTACATTTACATTGCAATTGAAAGACAATCAGCAAATGTTGCTTCCTTTGCATAATAATTGATTGGTTACTTTTTTCTGTGATGTTAGGATTTACCTGGTGACAGTTTGGATGGTAATTTATAGTCAGTGTCAGCTGCATGCTGTGTTAATGGTGCAGATTTTAGAGCACAATATGGGCTGACCTATAATATAAATAAGTAAAATTTGATGATTAATCAGTGATTTGTGTAGCAATACAGTAAAACTAGAATATATTGATAGAATGTATTAACATGAAGAGGACATAATTACCCAGAAAAACCTCCATGTGCACAACAGGCCCTTGAGACTCCAGACAACTGCTGACCACAGTACATAAATAGCCATTTTATGAAGATTTCACATGGTGCTCTATTGCCTGCAATATATACTGTAGGTGAAATACAACAGGCCAAGCAGTTCTGTATATTCATTCTTTAAATTCTGATTGGCTTGGATTTAAGACTCACCACCAGAGTGCCAACCGCTGTGGCTTTGAGAGAAAAAGCAATCTATTCTGGTATATTTATTTTCTTAAAAACATTGAAACAGGTAAATACCTTGACACAATGCCTGGTTGAATGCTTCAATAGCTGGATACAGATCCCTGTTGAACTTCAGTGGCTAAGAATTAACCTGTTGGATTAGTTTCTCTTCATTTGGTTATCCGGTGGCATGTTCACAGACCAACCTGTTGCTATCAAGTCTGCTGAAGACTGATCGAGAGTCCAGAGACATAATCCTGTGTAATCTCATTAGTGATTGGGTTACATGCTCCTCTTGCGTCCCATCACATACTAATTCTGGTACCTGATCCTATTTTTCCAAAGTAGTGATCAGGGACTAAACACTCTCAGATTCCTCTAAAACAAACCCAATCTAGCAAGACGTTTGTATTTTAGAAAAATAATTGCCACCATAAAACCCTCAACAAGCATCCAGTGTTCTAAAATATCCTTTGCAACAAACTACACAATCATATTTATAATAGATGACTATTTAAAGATGTATTAGAATTCATTAATAAAATAATCTGTTTAATAAATAAACTATTTTTCACAATTACAAGATAACAGAATACAGAATAGACTAAATATATTTGTCTGTATTCTCATAGCCACATAAACTATTTATATTTCAATAGATGTATGAGGATCTCCTCAATCACATTAACTAGAACATGTTCTGCTAAAGGCTGACAACCACTTGAATGCAGTGACATACAAACATTTTTTGAGTCTGGTTGACGTGTTTTTAGGGCAGGTGCTTCAGTCCCTGCCACTAGATGGCAGAAGTATCCATTTCTTGATTTTAAACTAAAAATAGTAATGAGCTCAGATATTCACAAGATGTCCAGTGTACTTCTTTTTCTTTTTTCTTTTTTTTTTAAATGCTGTCTGCACCACAGTTTCCGTTAATAAACAAATACATGGGTTTTTTCTTTTTTTTTAAAATGCTGTCTGCACCACAGTTGGTTAAATAATATATGGGAATTATGGAATGATAACAAATACACACTGATCGATTTATTGAATTATATTTTTAGAGGAAAAAGATTGGATTAGTTTTTAGAGGTGAAAAACTGAATTCACCAACTCCACTCGTACCAAAAAAAAACAAAGGTGAAAATTTACACACCCTCAGGCCATGCAAGATGTAGGCCTAGATGGCTTTGTTTCTTCATCAGATTTGGAGAAATGTGGCATTAAATCACTTGCTCTCCAATGGATCCTCTGCAGTGAATGGGTGCCGTCAGAATATCGAAGTAATTTAAAAACCTTTATCTCTGGTCCATAATAATCCATAATAACACATACTTCTATGATTGAAAAATTCTTTTACTTGTTGTCCTCTACAATCAAAATCCACCCACATTCTTGTTTTGAAATATTCTGGCTTGTAAACAACTTTATCCCCGGAGAAATCAATAGCTGAAAAAAGGGGTTGAAGTTAAACATGTCTTGATGGATTTGTTCCTTACAAACACGAAGCTTTTGGCTTCACAAGATGTAAACTGATGGACTGGAGTGCTGTGGATTATTGTGATGTTTTTATCAGCTGTTTGGACTCTCATTCTGACGGCACCCATTCACTGCAGAGCATCCATTGATGAGAAAGTGATAGAATGTTACAGTTCTCCAAATCTGATGAAGAAAAAAAAACGTATACATCTTGAGCGGCCTGAGGGTTAGTATATGGTGAACTATTTCTATAATAAAAGCTGTATGTCTGTACTATTGTTATCCAACCAAATTTATGTGACTTCTTAATGTCACTTACCGAAACTTTTGACACGGTCAGTCAGAGAAAATGATTCCAGCAGAAGCCTATTGGAAAAGCTCCAGGTGAGATGAAAGCTGCCAAACGTTTTACCGACTGACAGACATTTCCAAGGATGCAAACTACTTGCCTGCTAGTGATGTTCACATTTTGAATTGAAAATATGTCAGTTACAGTATGTGATTCTTAAGGCAATTCATAGTTGTGACTATAAAAAGTAAAGACAAAAAACATTAGCTGAATAGTTTTCAGCACGTTTACAATGCAGTTTAAAGTTTATAACATAATTACAGCCTTAAGTTAAACAAATATTACAATAATCTAAAAGCATGGAAAATTATATTAAGGAAAGAAAAAACCTATAAAGACCTAAAAAGTTTATTTTCAGTTGAAAATTATATTAAATGTAATAAGACAAATCATAAAAACATTATACTTCAGTGTAACATACTCATATTTTCACATAAAAGGACTGGACATGTTATATAGGACCCAATCAGTTATGTTTCATTTAGCATTTCATTGTCACAAATATCTCAGCTTTAGTTTCATAGCTTGTTTGTCTGTGAGTAGTTCATCCATCATTCCAGACACATGGGTTTGTCCATAGTAAAATACAAACTGCGTCATGATTTAACTTCTGTTTGAACATATCCGATAGCATGTCGCAACGAAAGGCTCATTTTCCATTCAGTGTGAATTCTGATGTTGTTCCTGAGCTTTCAAATGAAATTTGAGCTTAAAATGACGGCGACCGATTGTTGTGTTAATACTCAGCTGTGTATTTTTGATTTGTCAGAATTGTGGGATGGGTGGAAAATTGTGGCCTGGTGTAAACAGCAGTTTAATGTTACCATAAAAACACATCCTCTTAAACAGAGACACTGGGGAGTGTTTATCTGTCTTAAAGGCACAGTTCACCCGAAAATGAAAATTTTATGCCGTTTCAAAACCACATAATTTTCCTACATATGTGGAGCACAAAATATGCCTTTTTGAAGAATATCCTGGCCATGAAAATTAATGTGTCTGTCAAGCTCCAACATTATCAGTAGAGAACTGCATATTTTTAAGTCTGTCAGATATGTGCTCTTAACCTAAAAATAGTCACATCCAAATTAACTGATTTTATTCAAGTCAGGAATATTAGGCTTTTTAACATGACTGAATCAACCCAAAAAATCTTCTTTAGGTTGTCCTTCAATATTTCACCTTTTCGGTTCCACAAAGTAAACTAGTTCGAATTCTTCCAAATCTGGCGAGTAAACCGCTGTGCATTCATAATGTATCTGATATTAATGTGCTGTTAGCTGTCGAGCAGCGTGTGGACTCTCAGGGGTTTCATTAGCACGCTCTCCGAGCACCTGTCCACTGTGAAAACAACAGGCCTTACAGCCTTCTGAATTCAGATGCAAGCATCTTAATGAGGGATATTATCGGGTCACGTTCCCTCATTTACTTCAGTTTTGAATTACCTGCATTGTTATGAATGACAAGGCATTTTTATTCATTTCATTTAAAGCTATTTACAGTGTTGGTACAGTGCTGTTTCCCTGTATGCATGTAAAATATGTCAGTAGTGGCTGTAACATGGTATCAGATACTGTATTTTCTTGTAAAATCCACTCCAATAAACTGTAAAAACTTTTTTTTACAGTGCACTTAATTGAATGCAACGTCCAGTAAATCGCTTTATGTTAAATGAAAAAATACATTTAAATACAAATGTATAAAGTTACTATACATTTGTATTCGTTTTTTGCAATATTTATTTTTATGAGCAATGTAATGAAAAAAGTTAGATGGAAAATGATTTGCCTGTGTCTTCGACATGACCATATTATTTGATTATAGTTTTACTCCAGTTTAACAGCATGAATTTGTCCCAAACTGAAGTGCAGTAATTATGAAAATGAGACATGCAATGCAAACATGTCCCATGGGTGCAAATGGAAATGCAAAGCCACATATTTGAGAGCAAAATTTAACAGATGACAGAAACATATTATTTCCTCCTGCTTACTACGAACGGAGGATTCCCTCCTCTCGGAACAATTGTTTCTTCTGTTGATCTTTAATAGTTAATAATGTGCGTGACAAAATAATATTTATTTATTTATTTATTTGGGAGGAATCCAGAATGACTTTTTAAATGTTGATGTTTAATATTCTTTATCCCACAGGTAGTTTTAAATCTAGAGACATGCATAAATTGTGCCATAACTGTGTATTTTCTGTGCTGCTTTTTTACAATATGTATTGGGAAAAGCATTATAGGCTAGACACACAAAAATTTTTTTTTTTAAAAATTAATGCCTGCTATCAATTAATCACAGTAAAGTAATCACTACATTCTTCAAACAAGTCGGTATAATAGAGTTTTGATAAAGAGGTCTTTTAAATGCTTATTATAATTTTTAAGAGGGATAACATCTGTTTTATCCTGTGACTGGCACTATATATAAAAAATATGTGTTAATTTATAAGGAAAGAAATCTGCAATGCCTTAAAAAAAACTTCTAATGAATTTAACTAAAAACACATGCATCGTAAAGCAAATGTATAATCCTGTTTAATCTGGTTTAATATTAAGAATATTTTAGTGTAATGACACAGTTTAGGTTTGCCATAGCTATGATAAAGTCTTGATATAAAAGCTAAATAAAGTTTACAAAAAGATGCTTTATCGGGCTGAGCTAAGATTTTATTACTTTATTATTATGTTGCTCCATCCAAATTCTTAAAAAAAAAAAAAACTCCTTGATCATTTACTTTAACAAATAAGTTTTCCCTAAGAAATTTGACCTTTGCTTCACACTTTGTCAACAAGGAAAATTTCCTGGTTTTGAATGCAAAACTCAGTCTCTATTATTTGTTGAGCAACTTGCACTTTTTACCTGGAAGCATCTGGCATACTGTACCCAGAGCTATCATTTGGAGAAAAAAATTAATAATTAATGGCCAGTCTTTAGCCAGATAATTTACATGGTTTTATGGATGCATGATATACACAGGATACAGTGATGCATTTGCTTTGACATAAAACTCATTGCAACTGAATATAAGGAATTTACTTTTAACTTAGCATGAAAACGATCACTAAACGCCAGATGTTATTGCTCCAGTAAAGTTCTTTGTTAGATCTGAAGAAAAATGTTTTTTTGTTTGCAATAGAAGTGAAAGAGTAGTATACGACCCTGGAGACAATTCATTTGTATTGGGTCTCGTCTATGGTTTCCTCTACACATCTGCTTCCCTTTCTGTGGTGAGCATCATTGTACTCAATGGAAGAGGAATTGCAGGAACTGATGGATCTTGTAGCCTAACTGAATGCAAATAATGAAAGTTTGCATCAAGAAAACAACAGTTGTGTTACCAGGTTCCAGTGCAGCACCTTCAAGCAGCTCCACAACCCC
This sequence comes from Cyprinus carpio, assembly GCF_018340385.1. NCBI lineage: Eukaryota > Metazoa > Chordata > Actinopteri > Cypriniformes > Cyprinidae > Cyprinus > Cyprinus carpio. Next base: position 4,218,235 of record NC_056612.1, read on the forward strand.
ATCCGTGACACCTGAAGCAGTTGGTGTTGGTGCCCCTCTGACTGAATGATTTGTTTGTTATATTGCCAAGGAAATGAAGCTGCCCAAAGTTTAACCTCAAGGGTCTGAGCTGGGTGAGCTGAGGGAAGTTTTTGCAGGGAATGTGACGGCAACATGCCTCCTGTCATCTTCCTCTATTTCGGTTCCACTTTCAGCTGGGGACAAGCATCTCATCCAAACCACAGATCAGACAACTAGTCTTTATCAGGCTGTAGAGCCACTATATGCTGGCTCAAGTGTGGTTCTGTTTTTTTGTTAATATCTCCTGAATGTCTCCTTGTCATCGTGATTGGTGGAGTTCAAGAGCCTTGCTTGTGAGACACAGCTACGTCGTGTCTTCTTTTACAGAGAGCTATCCTTTAGCTCAGGGGTGTCCAAACCTGTTCCTGGAGGGCCACTGTCTTTAGCCCCAACACTAATTAAACACACATGAACCAAAGTAAGGGTTAAGGTCTTCAGACTCACTAGAAACTTCTAGGCAAATGTGTTGGTGCTGACTGAAGCTAAACTCTGGCCCTCCAGGAGGAGCATTGGACACCCCTGCTTTAGATCAAATCCTAAATATCTCACCTGAGTAAGCTAATCAAGGTCTTCAGGATAACTATAAACTTGGGTTGTTTGTTGGGGCAGGTTGGAGCTAAACCCTGCAGGGCATTGTCTCTCCAGGAGCAGGACTGGACACCCTTGGGTGATATGGAGAAGATGTCAAGCTTTGTGGTTCATTGTCAAAGACAAGTATTGGTGTTTTATCTGCTTAAGTCCCTAGTGTCCCTAGGTTTGAGTGCTCTTAATGAGCTGGCAGTCCCTCTACAGTGGTGTCTGAACTTGCTGGCCCAAGACAGGGGAATCCAATCCTGCTCCTAAAGGGCAAGTCCTGCAAAGTTTAGCTCCAACACACCTCCCATTTTTGCTTAAACTTAGAGGCTCACTTAAAGGTCCTGTACCAAATGGCACACTTTATGCGCACTTGCAGCCTTCTAGATGTACAATAGCCATGTGGGTGTGTCCATTAAGTCCATGAGACCATGGGGTGTCCCATTTGCCATTTTAGCTTTCAGAAAGGTGCTTGTGAGCGTGACTTTGTGGCCATTGTGCTCCCTTGATGTACATTACAGGAGACTTCTTCCCAATAGTCAAAGGCCATTTAGGACAGGGCCAAAGTGCCTCGTTCCTGAAGACCTTGTTTAGCTGGTTAATGTGTTTTTAACTGGGGTTAAAGCTCAACTTTGCTGGAAGATATCCCTCCAGGAGTAGGATTTGACACCCCTGCCCAAGACCAACAAGTCCATTTATAGCACCATGAGTGGACCATGGACCATGACCATGATTTATAGATTGAACACAAATGTATGGTATTTACTGACAAAAATCCCTGAACAGTGTTATCCTTCACTTATTTTTAGGGCTGCCCCTAATAGTCGACTAACCGTTAGTCGACCAGAAGAGGCTTGGTCGGCCAAAATTTTATTTGTCGCTTAGTCGCAGAAAAAATAATAAATAAATGAATATCCACATTGGCAAAGTTGTGCAGATCGTAAACAGCTGGTCTGTGTGGTAGTACATCGGGCAGGACATCCAAACGCTCGCCTATCATTCATCGACCTCAAATATGACTTATCATCTGAAATCTGTTAATAGCAGCAACTTTACATGGCCGCTTTGATGGTCAATTTGATGTTAATCTAGAAATGTGTGCGCTGTTCAAGTGTCTGTGTGGAGTTTGGAAGTTGAACAGTAATGCGCTCCGCTCACTTCTGGACAGATGGAGGCGTAGGTGCGCTCACTTGCTCTTAAAATACTCACTTAGTTTTGATTATACAGATAAGAGTAATAAATCTTTCAAATCTGTAAAGACTCTACATTTATTTGTTTGCACTCACAATAACAACAAAACATGGTATTTTTTTTAATAATGAAAGAAAACAGGATGCGCTTTCTGCCATCTCAGTCTGTGAACTTGAGCGTGAAACTTCAAAACTCTATGTATATTTGTCTTACAGACATAAAATCTATAGAGAGAGAGAGAGAGAGAGAGAGAGAGAGAGAGAGAGAAATATCTACTTTCAAATAAACCAATTAAAATGGAAAACAAATATTCTCAGATTAATCCGTAACATGCATACAAGCACATCCTATTGAGGAGATGACGAGTCAGTGTCGCCGACTTCATCTCTTAAACCGAAAACAAATAAGCACTAGTTTATCAATAAAGTATTAAAATGTTAATGCAGCCTCCTTACCGGTTTTCCCTGACACATTCATAATCATTACTTCTGCCGGTGTTCTGTGGCAAGCTTAATGCGTGCACTTGAGCGCTTATTAGGCTATGAAGACAATTAAAGGCTAATTATTATTATTTAAATGGTTTACTAATAAACGTGCAATTAGTCGTGCAATTAGTCGACTGATGCTTCAAATAATCAACTACTAGTCAACCAGACAAATTTTTGGTCAAGGGCAGCCCTACTTATTTTGAAACCAGGTAGAGGAGAGATAAGAATGCAACTTTCCTGAAGAGCTTATACAGCTCACCTGGGAAACTTGCACCTCAGAGAATGCATTATTACATGTCATCAGGGTCATAGCTGGTTGTTGGTGAGTGTTTGGTGTTATTTGTGTGGGTGGATGTCTGTTGGGAGGACCCTGGCAATTTAAATGGGCTGCCCAGGGCCAGTGTGAAAACATTTTAAAGCATTCAAGCGCAAAAAGACGTGAAAGTACTTAATTCATTATTAGCATGCTGTGTTCTGTGTGCGAACACAGAATCTCTTTTGTATCTTATTGCACTTGAACAAACAAATACATTAAAAAAGTTCCCCTGGTGTGAAAGCCCCTATTGTAGTAGCAAGTTTAGGGGTTCTCAACTCTGGCCCTCATTGTCCATTTTCCTGAAGAGTTTAGCTCCAGTCTTTATCAAACTTACCTGCCAGTACCTTTCTAGTAATCCTTAAGATCTTGATTAGCTTGGTGTGTTTGATTAGGGTTGGTGCTAATGTGCCCTTTAAGCAGGGTGTGAATTACGGGGGCTTGGGTGGGTCTGACCCCCTAAAGAACGCTTTAACCCCCCTGATGGATGTCAAAACTAGATGTGGGGGGGTCAGATAGAAAGAAGGCTAGCCTACACATAATATGGAGATTAACTTGTAAATATTCATATCCATTTGCCCCAACTGATTTTAAAATATCATTTTGGCAGCCCCTGAAATGGGTCGTTCAGACGGTAGAAGAATACGCTACAGCGCTCAATCAAAGACGTGCATTTATTGCTTGGATGGAGCAAGAATGCCTAAAATGCACGTGTAGATTCAGCCGAGTGATAAAGTTTACCCTCTTCAACTTAATGCGGCTGAAGTGAATTTATGAAGCAAACTATTTGCTAAAATATCCATACAATTAACAGCACAGCTGAAATACATTGCACGGTTCTCTCAGTCAGATGTGCGTGAAAGTTACATGTGTTACTATAACAAACACTGTGCTTTCTTTCAGAATCATCATTGGCTGGTAGAAAGACAAAAATAGGTTACATAAAAGTTTTTACCTAAAAATTAAGAAAAGGTAAAGGTGTGAATAATTACATTTTAGACACACTGTCAGTAATTCCACCGATGAAAATAAAGCCCTAGGAGAACCATTGTGCGTCTCAGATCAACACACATTGGTGTTTAATTAATGAATCCACATTTTTAAATGAATCGAGTGAATCAATGATTCAGTGATCCATTTTATAAAGGCAGTCACTTGCTTCATTTCTGAATGAATCAGCCATTTGAACTAATGATTGAATGAATGATTGAAAGAGTCACTTTAGACAGTGATTTGCCGCCACCTACTGCCGCATTTAGTTTTATATTCAGAGATGTTTCTTTTTCAAATAATTTAATTGTTTATTTGTTTTTTATGTTGAATTAAAATATTTCTGTATATATTTGTAATGTCGATTCAGTTATTATTATTAATTTTTTTAATTAACGATAACTTATCTTTAATAATAACTTTATCTTTAATCAGCACATGATGTACGTTAATTAATTAATCTCATTCATTTGAGAATCATTTGATTAATTAATCGGCACATTATTATTATTATTTTTTTTTTTTTTTTGAATATTCACTTAGCCCTATTTAAATACATAATCCTAAACTGCAGAATGTTGGCCCTCAGGTGCAGGAATGGACACCACTGATTTATATATATAAAGTGTTGCCATTCTTTTGTCCATTTATTCTGTCCCTGATGTGAGCTCCCACGGAGAAGATGTACAAGGTCCTTGTGGTTTGAGGTCCCTGATGTCTTCACTCAGAACACTCAGAAGAGGTTGAGCTTTTTAATGAAGTTTCGTTATACCACAACCATCTGTCTGGCAACGGCAGGTGCAAAAGCTACTGTATCTACAGGAATCTTTTGATACCATGCCAATCCTTATCAAGGGACAGACAAATCTGCATGTTTTCTAATGTTTGGCCAAGAGCAGGGATTAGAATCAACACTACAATCACAAATATATATATATATATATATATATATATATATATATATATATATATATATATATATATATATATATATATATATATATTTCATTTTTTATTTATTTCCTTTTTTTATATAGAAATGGGAATAGGATCCTTTTCATTTAGTTTCATTTTTTTTCTACTTCCCATTGCCTGAATCTTTTTAAAGATGTCAAATCACGTCCAGTCACCTTTATTTATATAGTGCTTTTTACAATACAGATTGTCAAAGCAGCTTTACAGTATTAAACAGGAATATAGTGTGCCGATAAAGCAAGAGGACAATAGGAAACATTCAATTTTCCAGTTAAAGTCAGTTCATCATCGATTCATATGTACAGCATAATCAAATAATCAAAAGCCTGATAACCATCAGACTTTAAAATAATCTTCAGAATGTTTTGAACTGTGCAGCTAACATTTGTCTTGACAAAGTTTCAGTTTCTATTTGTTTTGATTTTGTAGTTTAATAGTCGAACACCAGTTTTGCATATAGTCTATGCCAACCAGTAAAATTTGTTTTAACTTGAATATATTGTTTTCATAAACCTTGAATCATACAGGACATCTAGTGCTAAAACTTGACTCTTTTTCCATTCACCATCAGTTGTGCTTTCAGAGAAACATTTGATCAGTGATACTGGACCAGACCTGCATTTCAGTTTCAGCATAAGTACTGGCAAAGTTAACTCTCTCTCTATTTCCAATCCTCCATACCCATAAAACACAGAACAGTGTAGCATGGGTTAAATATATATATAAGAGTAGAAGAGTGTATAAACTCTGAAAGATTATAGTGTTAGGAAGTCCCAGAAATCCATCTTTGTCATCTCAGCACCCACAATCATTCAGTGTGTCAGAGCTGGTGCTCTGCATTTTTGTGATACACACCACTACAAAGGGGTGATTGTTGTGGGAAAGTCTTGATTTCACCGGCTGAAATCACCTTCAAAGTCCATCTTACCGCAGTGTGACATGCCACAGTTTCTACTTCTCTCAACTTGCCCTAAATAGGATCTCCAGACTTTTTGAAGCATGCAGTGAGTTTATGTTCATTCTGAACAAAGAGCTTTCAACTGTAAATTTACAGAACAGATGAGATGGACCTGAATTCACGAGAGTAGAATTCTTTGTTTCAAATTATCTGTGAATGGCCATTTGTGAGTAGTATTGCTTAAGCTGGAAGTATCTGCCATGGAGTTTCTTGTAGTATTGTGAAAAGTTTGGATATTGTCGGTATATTTACATGACAATGATTGTACTAAAAATGTCAAAAATTTTCCTTTGCATTCTTGAAAAGTTTCACATACAGACTACAATATTGTAAAAATGACCCCAGTTCACATGCATACGCAAAAGTGACTACAAACAGGCCAGTTGTTGGCGATGTCACTTTGTTTAAATTTATTTTATACTTTCCATGGTTCTAAATCTGTTTCCATGCTTGAGTTCATGATATTTGATTGTGGTGCCTGTAGTCAAAGAAGTATTTTTTAGTTCCAGGGAACTATGGCTTGTATCAGTTGATTTTCATTCTTTGTGATTTGACTATTTCCTTTAAATCAATTAAATTTGAACTGTTTTTGTATTCTGCTTCCACTGCACTTCTGCATTCTGTGATGCTTTTTAAATATTAAATAAAGGAGTTCGCATGCGAGTCGTTTTTCATGTCAACACTTTTTTTTAATCAAATGTTTTATTTTATATTATTTATTTACATATATTGTATTATTTTTATTATCATTATTATTATTACAATGCTAATACATCAATCTAAGTCCGTGATTTCACATATTTGGTTTTACACTTTTTATTTTATTTTTTATTTTATTTTTTGTGTAAAGAACATAGCTCATAATATCAATAGAGAGTTGAATGCATAATTTCAATAAGACACACCACATCATTCTAGTTTAAGCACACAATCAGCAGACCAATCCCATCAGAGTTCCCACTAATTAGGAAAACTTCCCTCTGATGTCACCACACTGGAGGAGCAAATAGCAACAGAGAGGGAGAGAAAAAAGTCAGAGAGGAAGGGATAGAGGATCATATAGACACTCTTAACTTCATCCACAGCTGTTAAAACTCCAGTCCAATCTGTGCTTTCCCACTGCACGGCGAAGGTAAGAAATATTTCCCAATATGCCATATTAAGATGTTGCAAATGTATAAATAGACTTTTGGGTCCAGCTGTGGGCTATAAGTGTAGCTGGACAGATTTTCGCAAGAGATGCTGTTGCGTAGAGAGGTGATACCGAGAGTCTAGAAAAGACCCGAGATGCTGCATACGGCAGATGCTAAATATTGCATGTGTGTATTTATTGGACAAGTACTGTTATGAATGTCTTTTGAGATTTATTGCTTTATGAATGAGATTGGGAATAAGATCTATGCATTTTTTCTTATATATCAGTTATAAAAAATATAATAAATATTATAAAGGTTAGCGAGTAATGCCCAGTAATAGATACTTTCTGAACAAATAACAATATCAAATCACCGTTAAATGCAGGACATCATCAACAGTATATTACATATCTGATGTTTATTTTTAGGGAAAAAAATTGCTGTTTCTTTCAATTACTTGTGAAATTTACTAGTCATTTCTCAGTGAAAATTGTAAATGCTTCACACTTCAATTTTTTTTTTTTTTTTTTTTGGTGCATCTAAGAAAAATTACATTTACATACAATAATAAAGCCAATAATATTTGTAATATACAATGCCAGGTTTATTAGACAACTTGATTAATAAGCAAGCTAGAGAAGAGGTGAATTGTAAACAGATGGTCAGAAATCATCAGAAAACCTGATTTTATTACTATTAAATAGAAAGGAAAGAGTCATAATTTGGGTGAACCAATGTTTTCATGGAAGACATGGTTTCCAGGGTAGTTTCTTGACAGTGTTGATCACCGCCTCATGGGGAAAGGGGTAACAAGCCGTGCTTTGCACTTACGCCCGTGGGATTCACAGAGAACAAACAAGTTGTTAATTGTGTGTGGGCAAGTGGCCTCGTAGCAAGGGAACTTTTGTAACTATGAACCGGTGTGTCTGCTAGAGAATTTTAAATGAAGATTGGCATTTCTGTGATGTAACATTAATGTAACGTTGATAGCCACACTGAGATGCCGCCTGTTTCTAATTCAAATATATGCGGCGGTGGAAACCGAATCAATGTGGCTCTGTTACAGCCTCACAATTGACATCTATTAGAAGAAATCATCTCTGATGACATGCTCCACTGCAGATCAAAGCAGAATATCATGCTCAGAGGTCACGAGAGGTTAGGCATGTTCCGCAATGCCAATTATGACAGGTCAGGTTTGCATAGCTCTCGGTGAAAGTTTGTCTCCAACGTCATGGATGCAAACCACCATCAGAGAATAATTCACAGGCAAAGGGATTTTTCTGATATTGATACATGCTTTGCTTTATGTTGGTTATTGGTCCCTTTAAACATGTAAAATCAGCAATCAAGCTTACCATTAACATTAATAAACATCAATATTCCTGCTGTTTTTAATCATTATTTCATGCTTTCAGATGGCGTTGGGAGAAATATGTTGCACTATCGATATAAGCAAGACTAGGAGCTCTTCAAAAACAGGTTTGTCATTGTACCTTTTCATGGAATGGTATTTAAATCAATATTTGGTAACATCTAAATAAATTGGTTTTATTCAAGTCAAAATGTATTTAACATCACAAAACCAAACAGCGTTAACTTAATTAATTAGTTATGAAAAAATAACATGATTAAAATATTTTAACGCACTGGCCACACTCCCAGACCTGTACATCATCTTTACATTAAATGCAGTTGACTGTTGACAAATATGATGCAGGGCAACAACTCCATAAATGCAGTTATGCCCTAAAATTCAAGATATTGATGCAAAATAAATAAATAAATGCCCCTGAATGAATTTTTGTCTCATATTTATATCATACAATATCACACACGAGTAGGATGAGCAATATCACAGGAGTGCTGATTTTGTCCAGAATGTTAGAAACCAGGTGTTAGAATGTGATTTTATACAACAGTTCAGTAAATAAGAAGTTGATATTGTGTTATATTTTAAACACAATATAATGTGTTTTTCTCTATTTTGCAGAAAAAATATTACCTTTAAACCCATAACATAATTGTTTTTTTTTCTGATTATGAGAGTGTTTTTTTTTTGTGTGTGTATGCGTTTTTTGAAAATATTGTGTGAAAATGTGTGTAAGGGGCATTTTTATAAAGAGAGCCGATTACTTCAGCCGTTTGAACAAATCATAAAGGCATTTACCGCCACCTGCTGGCAGATTTAGTTTCTTATTTAGAATTTCATTTCATAAAAAAAAGATCATAATAATAAAAATAAAAAAATTAAAGGGATAGTGTTATAGACGTAGTGCAGAGATCAATGAACTCAATGAAGATGATGCAAAAATCCAAGGTCCACTATTTAAATTCACCAACATAAACGCAGTAGCTCACAAGAGAAATAGGTCTACTCTACTATTAGGCTATGACCTTCAATATCAGACCCTGATTAAGGAGAAACTGAAGACTTAAATAGAGCAACTAAACAAGCAGCACCTGAACCGAGTACTCAACCAATTAGTAGCTAAAGAAACTAAACAGGCAATGAACAAATGGGAGCATGAACTAATTACCAAACTGGAAAACTGCTCACAGTACTAAAATAGAAAACAAGATCAAAAAAAACAGATCAAAGGCCCCTGTCCAGCAGTACCAAACGGATAGGCGTTTTTGTCCACACGGACAAACTCACCGAAACCGGGTGACAGATATTTGAAAACGCCGCCTTTGCGTTTTCGTCACCCGTCATCAGCCCACGTCTCGCCCCTAGTCAGACACCTCTACGTCACGTACAAAAAAAATCTAATTCTCTCATTATTTACTCACCCTCATGTCATTTCAGACTTTTCTTTTGTGGAACATAAAATAAAATAATTTTCTAATTCTCTCATTATTTGATTGTTCTGGTGTAATTCTGTTTTAGTTGCCAATGACTTTCAATGCATGAACAAAAACAGTGAGATGTTTCTCAAATTTGTATTTTTTTAATTTTTTTTTAAAAACAGTGAGATGTTTCTCAAATTATCTTCTATAGTTTATGTTAGGCCGTTGTATCCTAAATGTTTATGTTTATGTTGAATCAAATAAAATATTTCTTTCTAAAGCTACAATTTGCAGTGTCTACTTGATACTTTCTCATTTAACACAAAAATAGCTTTAAATAATCTTTTGTGGGTATTTTCACAATCAAATTTATTTTGCGATTAATTAATCAAACTATCATGTAATTAATTAGATTAACAGTTTTAATCGACTGACAGCCTTAATATATTTTTTTTTTTTTTTTTTTTTTTTACCAACAAAACTAATATTTACAATTGGTATTTGCTGTTTGGTAATTAATTGTTGGAACATTTAACAGTAAAGTTGGTTGCGTTTACATGTGTAATCGGTTTTGATGCATATAAACACCTCAATCGAAATAAAAATGCCCAAACCGAAAGAAATTGTAATCGGTTTGAGAGGGGTGGGATAAACCTTTCTACAAACCGAACAAAATTAAAATCCTGCCATGTAAACGGGTTAAACCAATTACTTTGCATCTACGCCATCACATCAAGAGGTCGTGTTCGTCAGAATGGGAACGTGATGTCCCAAAATTGAATGCACCGGCACATGTAAACACCATTTCGGATTAGATAACATCTCATGTAAACAGTCCAGCGAATCTTTCAATCAGAATGATTTTAAACGGAATGACAAAAAAACTGTACATGTAAACGTGGCTAGTGTGAAGCAGAGGGAACTTGTGTATATTGCATGTAAAAAATCCTTTGTGTGTAAGGAAATTAATTACAATGTTCATTAGAAATTCTTTCTGCTCGTGCTTCTTGTGTGCATGTTTTTCCATGCATTTCTCAACTGGCCAAGTTACAGTACATTTAATCACATGTAAATACAGTAAATGCCCTAGTTGTCACAGACTTTTGCTGTCCTTTGTCTGTCTTTCCAGCAGGCTTCCTGTTTTTTCTTTTATTGCAAATGAGTCTGCTCTCTAAAGTATGGACAACTTCCACAACAGCTAGTCCAGCAACCACTCTGAAAACAGATGCCAAATCATCTACAGTGTCAGACCCTGTTACCCAGAGTTTGACAACTCAGTCTACGTATCCGGTAAGCACGTCCTCCTCCATTTCTACTGACCAGATGGCCACATCAGGCTCTACAGTGACAGGAGCTTCATCCACCTCAACACAGAACACTGCTTCTAACAGTGCTACTGTCGCCTCAGCTGGTATTACTAGTATGGAGACAGGTATTTTTTTCTTTCTGTATGCCTATCTATATCTTTTTTTTGTGTGGTTGTGATTTCTAATATGTAGTTTTCATTTATTGTACATGTATTTAATCCCAACAATACACATTAACACACAAAAACAATGTAGAATAGAGTAGAGTAGAGTAGAGTAGAGTAGAATAGAATAGAATAGAATAGAATAGAATAGAATAGAATAGACCTTTATTGTTACTGTTTCAAAACCAACAAAACTTTAGCAACATGGGGGATCGGCAGAATAGAAATAGAATAGACATATAACGAAGAAAGAGATATTATAAACAATAAAGAACAGTGAGGTATAATACACCAGTTTGTACAAATAACAATTTGGTACTGATTAACAATATATACTGTGATAGATATACAGTACATAATAAATATGATGATATGACATTTATGAAGATGTATAAAATCTGTGCCTGATTGAATTGAATTTAGAATCTTTACTGTCATTGTACTAGTACAACGAAATTGAATACAATCCTTTGGGTGCTGTTGATCTCACATTCAACAGAGTCGCATGACTCATTCAACATTGCACATAATTTTTCGGTTAGTTATTGCAGTATTTAAAACATATGGCTTAAGCATAGAAAACTGTTAATCTCACATTCAACTGAGTTGCACGACTCATTCAATATTGCACATGATGTTCAGTTAAGTTAAATAGTATTCAAAACAGACGTGACAGAAACCAGAAGTCTGAGACCCTCTCCACACAATCACCACTGATGAAAAGAGGCTTAATGTCCATTTTCCTCCTTCTAAAGTCTATGATAAGCTACTTAGTCTTGGTGGTGTTTAAGATCAAGTTGTTTTCTGTACAACACATGGACAACTGCTCCACCTCATCCCAGTAGGTGGACTCATCCCCCCCAGAGATGAGCCCCACCACAGTGGTGTCATCAGCAAACTTAATTATGGTGTTACTGGAGTGGACAGGGGTTTCAGTATAGAGGGTGTAGAGTAGGGGGCTCAACACATAGCCTTGAGGAGAACCGGTACTGAGTCTGAAGGCTGAGGAAATACGAGAGCCTATTCTTACCCTCTGTGAGCGATCAATAAGGAAGTCCTTGATCCAAAGACAAATGGAGTGAGATATTCCCAGATCAGACACCTTAGACACTAGTCTGTTGGGGAGGATGCTGTTAAACGGCAAGCTAAAGTCTACAAATAACAACCTAGTGTAAGCTCCCCTGCAGCTCCAGATGGGACAGAGCAGTGTGGAGGGCTGTTGCTATGGTGTCCTCTGTGGACCTATTAACTCTATAGGCAAACTGGTATGGGTCGAACCTGGGTGGGAGATTTGAGATGATGTGAGTCTGAACCAGTCTCTCGAAGCACTTCATAATAACAGGTGTCAGTGCTATTGGGCAGTAATCGTTCAGGCTGTTGATGACCATGTTCTTCTGAAGTGGGACTATTGTAGCAGACTTCAGGCAAGGTGGTAAAATGGACTGGTTAAAGATCATGGCAAAGACCCCAGCCAGCTGATCTGCGGATTCCCTCAGCGCCTGTCCAGGGATGCCATCGTGTCCCGCAGCTTTCGTCTGGTTCACAACCCTCAATGTGCGCCTCACCTCATGCTCCTGCACTGTGAGGATGTGGCTGCTGTGTGCTAGTGGATAAAGTGTGGTATCCTCCAGTGACACCACCTCGAAATGGGCAAAGAAGTGATTCAGCTCCTCTGCTAGCAATGGGTCACCACCATCAGCCAATAGGTTGCTGGGTTTGTAGTTGGTAATATGCTGGACCCCCTTCCACACCTGCCTATAGTTGTTGTTCTGGAAACAGCCTTCAATCTTCCCTCTGTGTGCAGCCTTAGCTACTTTGATTCCTCTCTTCAGGTTGGCTCTGGCCATACCATAAAGCTCCTCATCAGCAGCCCTGAATGCAACGTTCCTCTCCTGAGCAGGCACTGCACTTCTTTGGTCATCCCAGGTTTCTTGTTAGGATAAACCCGGATGCATTTATCCACTGTAACAGAGTTCATGCAGTACTTAATGTATGCCAGGACAGCTGTTGTATACAGCTCCAAATCCTGATGTTCAAAAATATCCCAGTTCGTTGACTCGAAACAGTCTATGTTCTGACAGTTCTAAATGTGGTAGGAACACTCTTTCTTAGGGGGTATAAGCTGAAATTAAAAGCAGGGACATGTGGTCTGACTAACACAGATGTGGTAGTTGCTTAGCCCTGAAGCCCAGCTTAATGTTATAGAAGGACTTATCCAATGTGTTTGCTCCTCTTGTAGCACATTTAATGTGCTGATGGAATTTAGGGAGAACTACCTTTAAATCTGCATGATTAAAGTCCCCTGCAACAATGTGAAAAGCCTCAAGATACATACTCTGCTGGCTGCTAATGTTATCATGTAAGTGTCCAAGAGCTGAGCTAGCATTAGCATCCAGTGGTATACAAACAGCAGTTATCAAAACAATAGTTAATTCAGTAGGAAGATATATGGGCCTGCATTTAACAGTCATAAACTCTAAATCCAGGGAACAGTGACTGTTTACAGTCTTGGTATTAGTACACCAGTTGTTGTTCACATAAATGCATAACCCCCCTCCTCTGCTCTTACCGGAGTCCCTGGTCCTGTCGTAATGATGCACTGTGCGGTCTGCTAGCTCGATAGCTGTATCTGGAATAGATGAATGAAGCCAGGTGAAGAGCAGGATGCAGCTGTCTTTTACGACATTGTTCGATGCACCCTGTAGTTTCAGTTCATCCATCTTGTTAGCGAGGGATCTCGCATTGGTAAGGAAAATATTTGGAAGCGGCGGTTTGTTTGGCTGCTTCTGTAGCCTCATTAGCACGAAGGCTCTGCAGCCTCGCTTTTGCCTCCTCTCCCTGCGCCGCCTTCGTCACCTCCCCATGGGGCTGCTAATCCACGGAGAGCCCGGAAGGCCTAGCGATTTCCACCAGGATATCGTGAGAGCAGAGAAACTCGGCTGTAAAAGCTTGCTCCCTAAGTGATCCTATTTCCAGAATATGATGTCGACTGTAGATGTTATCGCTCAGCATGAAAATGTCAGGACAGATAACACTATAAACACAAACAACTTCATAGAGTACCGAAAAAGAGAGCACTGAGCCGCTGCGTCTATGCGGCGCCATCTCATACTGATTTTTTCAGATTTAGCTAAAGTGAAAAAAAAAATTAAAAACTAAAATTCCTATAAATGTTCACAGTTTTAATTTGACAACTACATTTTATTTAATTATTTATTTTGTCTTATTTATTATTCTCCTGATTGTCTGTTGTTTCAGCAAACATATCTTCTTCAGAAAATTACACGGCGGTAAGTGCTGGGCAAGTACACTAAAAAATTAGTGTAGGATTTACTTCGAAACAATTTTCACTCAGAAATTGCTAATAACTTTCACAATTAACTGCAAAGAAATAGCAAGTAACACATTGAATTAGACATGAAATTCTATATATATTCTAAGATATAAATTCCTCCAAAACCTACACCAAAAAGCTTTAATTTATATATACGTATATCTTTTTTAGTGTGATATATGTCACAATTATTGAACTGCAACTGCTTTTTCCCCAAAAGCTATCCTGTCCAGCATTTGCTTGCACAAAAGATTGTTATGACCAGTTCATGAATATGACGGCGAAGCCCTGCCAATCCAGTGAATACTTCTGTAAGGTCAGTCTGCCGTGCTGCGCTTTCAGATGGGAACCTCCAGTGCAAAGTAATCCATGCAAATCATGCACTGATGCAGGCTTGATTTGAAGAGTTACTTCTTGCTCTGTTGTGCTTCAGATAATGAAAGGCGATGCAGGTTACTCTGTCAGCTGCAGTGCCTCATGTGGCGTGCCCTGTGAGAACGGGACTCTCAGTAATTGCTCTGTCAACTGTTGCAACACAACTAACTGCCTCAACAACAGTCTGCTTGCCATGTTCAATTCACTCAATACCACAGGTAACCTCCAACTCTTTCTCTTATTATCTCTAACATATGTGAGTGGTCACTTTTGAATATTGACTCTTTTATTACTCCTATCTTGTTATTTGTAGCTACAACAAAACCGACTACTACAACCACAACCATAAAGACCACAGTTCCAACCACCCCAGCAAGCAATGTGAGAACACACAAAGCTATTTGTCACTTTAGGGCAAAAATTAACATTTTCTGCCACCTTCTGACTTTTCTTTGCTTTTCTTACTCCCAAAAGGGCAAGAAGTGTCATAATTTCAAGTGTAATGGAGCAGCGTGTTACAAAGCCAATGTCGCCAGTAATGCTGCATGTCCAGTTGGTCTGGACTACTGCATGGTAAAGTAAAAAAGAAAAAAAAACAAGCTAATATTTATTTTTTAATTTAATGTTACTTAGTTAGGTTTAATTCTCCTAATAATCTTTTTTATTTGATAATATTGTTAAATATTTTCCCCACCCACCTGTCTATTAGAGTCGAGGGCTGTTCACGCCATAGATCGATAACTATACATTTAGTTTTTGATAATTATTCTAATTCTTTGAGAGTACAATTAAAAACCATGTAAAATGCCTGTGTCATCTATTTAAAGTGCATCTTTTTAAACATGAAAATGTTTTTTTAATTTTATGCGGGATAATGTTACTGGGGTCTTATGCATATACAATGAAAAAAACAAAAACAAAAGAAGAGTAGAAATGGTTAGAAATTTTCACAAAGAAACGGTCAATTTTACAAACAATTACAAAGAACTGGAAAATGACACAGAATTAAAGGTGAAAAAAAAACTTAAAAACACTCTGATTATTTTTTGTTTTACAACTTTCTATGTATATACTGTACTTACAACTTTCACACACATAAATTCACATTATAAATAGGAATCAGAATCAGAAGAGCTTCAGTATGTTTACACACCCAAGGAATTTGACTTGACAACAGGAGCTTTCAATGCAGAAGAAAGTACAGACATAGTGCAGACATACATAGGAATAACATAGTAGGGATGGAATATAACACTAATATAAGAAAAAAACAGAATTAAATAATGTACTATATACAGAATAGAAGTATAGGGGAAAAAATTTTAGTTGTTTAAATTAATGTACAGATATGTTATAAGTGTGCAGATATGTTATTTAAAAAGTGTGCAGTTTACAAGAGTACAAATTTTGGATTCTGTGTATAAATATGTCAGTTGTGAGGACGGTGTATGAGTATGAAAGTTTAATTGTTCAGCCTGAATATAGCCTGTGGGGGGAAAAAAAAACTGTTCTTGAGCCTGACTGTTCTGGTGGTTGGCGCTCTGTAGCACTGACCAGAAGGCAACAATTCGAGGAGAGAGTGGGCTGGGTGTGAGGGGACCAATGTGATTTTCTTAGCACTTTTCCTCACTCTGGAGACGTAAAGATCTTGGAGGCTGGGCAGAGGGGCACCGATAATCCTCTCAGCAGTCCTGACTATCCGTTGTAGTCTCTCGATGTCTGATTTGTTAGCTGAACCAAACCAGGCAGTTATGGATGAACACAGGACAGACTCGAAAGCAGAGTAGAACTGTTTCAGCAGCTCCTGTGGCAGGCTGAATTTCCTCAGCTGGCGAAGAAAGTACAGCCTGTGCTGCTCCTTTTTCACAATGGAGTCAATGTGATTGTTCACTTCAGGTCCTGAGAGAGGTGGTGCCCAGGAATCTGAATGACACAGTGCTGTTCATGATGGTGAGTGGGGAGACTGCAGGGGTTTTCTCCTGAAGTCCGTGATCATCTCCACCGGTTTGAGCGTGTTGAGCTCCAGGTTGTTGTGACTGCACCAGACAGCCAGCTCTTTAACCTCCTGTCTGTAAGCAGACTTGTCTCCGTCCTTGATGAGGCCGATGACTGTAGTGTCAACCACAAACTTCAAAAGCTTGACAGAGGGGTCCTTTGATGTGCAGTCGACTGTAGTGTCAACCACAAACTTCAAAAGCAGATTGGGGTCCTGGTTGTGAGTTTGCCCACACACTACCTGCTGCCTATCTGTCAGAAAGCTGGGATCCACTGACAGGGCTGATGTGTCATTTAGTCTGGTCAGGCATGTGAGTTTGCCCCAAAGTCCCTCACTAGCTGTTTTAATTCCCCTATTGCAGGATGTGATGTCCTTCAGGTTAGGCCAGGACCAGTCGCAAACTAAAAAGGATCCAGCAAGGGTTCTGTGATGTCCTACCACAGATGTGAGAGCGACAAGTAGAGCGTCATTAAGTCCGTTGATTTTGGGCTTTTTGGGGACCGGAATGATGGTGGAGCGTTTGAAGCAGCAGGGAACTTCACACAGCTCCAGAGATCTGTTGAAGATCTGTGTGAAGATGGGGGCCAGTTGGTCAGCACAGACTTTTAAACAGGCAGGTGAAACACCATCTGAGCCTGAAGCTTTCTTAGATTTCTACTTCCTGAAGTCCCGGTTCACATCCTCTACACAGACCTTAAGCGCAGGTTGAATGGTGGGGGGAATATGTAAAGTGCAGATCAGAGTGGATGGGGGGTGGTAGATTGGCCTTTTAAACACATTCAGATTCACATTCAGGCAGTTGTTGATTCTCCACAGACTGTCGGAGTGGTGTCTTGTACAAGTTGATGTTCTTGAGACCAGTCCATACTGACGCCTGTTTTCTCAGCTTTTTAGAGTAGTTCTTTTTAGCCACTCTGATCTCCTTTCTTAGTCTGTTCCTGGCCTGGTTATACAAGATTTTATATCCACTTCTATAGGCATCCTCTTTGACGTGATGAAGCTGTTTGAGTTTCCCTGTAAACCACGGTTTATCATTATTGAATGATAAGAATGTCTTGGTGGGGACGTACATATCCACACAGAAACTGATATATGAAGTTACAGTCTCTGTGAGCTCGTCCAGATCGGTGGCAGCAGCTTCAAAAACATTCCAATCAGTGAGGTTGAAACAGGGTTGTAAATCCCGCTCTGCTTCATTAGTCCATCTTTTAGCAGTCCTTAAAACAGGTTTAGCTGATTTCAGTTTCTGCCTGTAGGTTGGTATAAGATGAACCAAACAGTGATCAGAGAGCCCCAAAGCTGCTCGTGGGACAGAGTGATATGCATCCTTTATTGTGATGTAACAGTGATCCAGTATATTATTGTCTCTGGTGGGACATGTAATATGCTGCTTGTATTTTGGCAGTTCATGGGAGAGATTTGATTTGTTAAAATCTCCAAGGATGATTAAAATAGAGTCTGGGTACCTATACTCCATTTCAGTTATTTGTTTGGCCAGCTGTTGCATTGCGGCACTCATGCATGCTTCCAGAGGAAAGTACACATTTACGAGAGTGAAAGAGGAAAACTCCTGCGGCGAGTAGAAAGGTTTACAGTTTATGAAGAGTGCCTCTCAGGTAGAACAGCATATCTTTTTTTAGCATTATTACATCTGAACATCAACTTTCGTTGATGTAAAAACAGAATCCACCACCTCTCGTTTTCCCCATTAACTCTGCTATGCAATCCGCTCTGAACAGCTGGTAGCCCGGCAGATGCACCATATTATACATGAATGTTAAATGAAAGCAACTCGTTGTCTCATTTTCTAGCTACAAAAGACAACATCTGGCACCACAGAAAGCTGGCAGGCGGGTTGCAGTACAGATTGCAGAAAGATGACAGCTTGTTCAAGCACCAGTACTGCCTGTCACCTGGAGTGCTGCAATGCCACTACCACCTCATGCCTCAAACTGACAGGTGAAGTGAACATGCCCAGCTCTGCCACCAGGAGTCCTCACTGTCCCGCACTGCTCATGGCCTCTTTGCTGTTCTTCTGGATAGTCAAAATCTTAAATTGAGCATAACAGTTACATTTAATATGCAATCCATTCTGTTAGGAGAGTGTGTGTGTCTTAAAGCTGATTGTACTTCTTTTACTGTCACTTTTACATTCTTTGTGATGTAAGCAAATTAAGGTGTGTGTGTGTCTATAAGATCAACATGAGAAGCAGAATGTATGTATATATATATATATATATATATATATATATATATATATATATGCATGTGTGTGTGTGTGTGTGTGTGTGTGTGTGTGTGTGTGTGTGTGTGTAGATGCCAAATAAGCTTTACCATTGGCATCTGTATGTGTGAGAGCTACATCAAGTGGGAACATGTTGGATTCTTTCTATCACAGAGTTAGACAGAAATGATCCAAAGAGGAATATATTAACAATGCAGTGACAAATATGAGGTTTGCTTCCTCTCACGAGTTGTGTATGTTTGATTAATTCTTGCTCTTTTTTGCCGTTAATGTACACTGTAAGAAAAATAAATATGTAGAAAATGGACATTTCCTTCAACTCTAAAAAAATGTGCAACTGGTAAAACATCTGTGAAAAATCGAAACATATTAACATGGTACATAGAGCTGTATTTTTATGGACTTTTCTTACAGTGTGCACATGTCTGAATTTTGATTACAGTCAATCATAGTTATCTGATGCTTCTTTTCTTATATTTTGTTTGGTGTCCAATGTACACATTTCTAAAAAAGCAATGTTCTCTTCTATATTACTCAAAATACTCCAAAGAATATTATTAGAATGCTCAGATAATCCATTTTCTGATACTAATTATATGAAATATAAAACAGGTTGTCCAATCAGATTTCACCGTGTGCGCATGCAAAAATAATAGTTATGTACAAACCTGCTAACATCAAACAAATGGAGTATGCACTTTTTGCATCTAAATGGAAATTAGACAATGTGAAATATTTGTAACCATGGCTGTGAAAACCCAGCTAAAGTCATGTTTTTTTTATTTATTTCAATTTTATTAATGCCATGTCAAAGATTGAAATCATAATGAAATTAATGGTTGAAATCAAACTTTGATGCTTGTCATCTCATAATTAGATTTTAAGACTTTAGCCTGGATTTCACATAGAGGGTCACATTTATAAAGAATTTATAATATTACTCATATGGATGCCTGTACTCATAAATATAAAGCTTTATTTTTAAAGAAAAATGTGTTTATTAAAATGTAAGTGTACAGATCTAAGAGCATATGGGCTAAGCTAATTTTCTTAAATAACATTTGAATTCACAAATTCTGTCAGAGTAACACTTCTGATAAATGTCATGATTAGGATTTTGACAGCTCGGTTGATAAAGGTTGCAGTGATGTTTATTGCTCTGTACTGCTAATGCAAGAAATAGATCTTAATGATTGCTTTTGAAATTAATAAATAAATACTTTATCTTCTCAGCACCCAGTCTAGCATTTTTTTTGTACATTTTCTTGTTTTTTACATTCTCCTAAAAATGCATTACATTTCTTGAACTACTGTATTAGATCAACAACCAGTCTGTTTTATCTGATTACTTTACAACTGTGTCAGTGACATAAATTAACCAATTAAACATGCAGGTTTGGGGATTTAGTATACAGACAAATGAAAGACTGTGAGGAGGTACTGTATATTCAGATATGGGTAAAAGAATACTAAAATACAACTATTACTATACTATTAATTTTTTTTTTAAGAATAGAATTCTGTTTTTGAAGTATTCAGCATGTGTAGTATATGCACATTTTAAAAGGAATACCTGGGAAAATGTAGGCTATATTCAATTCAATTCAAGTTTATTTGTATAGCGCTTTTTACGATACAAATCATTGCAAAGCAACTTTACAGCAAATTAAATTCCTACAATATTTAGTTTTAGCTTTAACTTATCAGTGATGACTGTCAGTTTATGTGCATACGGCATATGAAAAATCAATAAAGGACGTACACAAACAGACGATAAACACTATTAACAGCAATTATGCAATCAAACTTACAGCAAAATGTGGTAGTTCTGTATGTTGTCTCTGGGTTAGCATCATCTGAGGTCCTCTGAGGGGTTGGCATCATCTCTTCTCAGGTGTTCTCAGGCTACATGGACAGAACTATTGGGACGCAGCTCTTAATCACTGAATCCAGGTGTTTCAATCAGACCCGTTGCCACAGGTGTATAAAATCAAGCACCCAGGCGTGCAGTCTGCATTTACCAACATTAGTAAAAGGGAAAAGGGTCTTTTTGAAGAGCTCAATAAATTCAAGCATCATACTGTGATAGGATGGTACCTTTGCAGTTTCATCTCTCCTACATATTCTGCATCAACTGTAAGTGGTAAGCAGCTGCATGCAAGACTTTCAACACCAAGCATCAGATGGAATGCTGTAAAGCAGCCAACACTGGACCACTGAACTTTTGTGGGAATAGTTTAGGGAAGGCCCTTTATTCCAGCACGACTGTGCCCCAGTGCACAAAGCAAGGTCCATAAAGACAGTTGGATGAGTTTGGTGTGTAATAACCACACAGAGCTCTGACCTCAAACCCATCAAACATATTTGAAATGAACTGAAACAGATCTTTTCTTACAACATCATCTGAAAAAAAAAAAAAAAAAAAAAAAAAAAACATTTTTCCACAGACACAGTCCAAAATTTTGTGGAAAGGCTTACCAGAAAAGTGAAAGCTGTTATAGCTCCATCAACTCCATTAATGTCTATGTATTTATGGTGCAATGTCAAAGTTATTGTTGGTGTAATGGTCAGGTTCTTCAATACTTCTGTTCACACACATGCACACACACGTTTACTTAGCTATCTAAATGGAGACATTCCATAGCCGTAAAGGTTTTTATACTATACAAACTGTATTTTCTATCACCTTACACCTAAACCTACCCCTTACAAGAAACGTTCTGCATTTTTACAATTTAAAAAAAAAAAAAAAAAAAAAAAAAAACTTAATTGACAAATGAGGACGTCCCCAAAGGGAGGTTTTTGGTGATTTTGTCAGGTTTAGCTCACTTTTTGGTACAAATTTGTCCCCGAAATATGGTTAAGTAGGTACACACACACACACACACAAGGACGTCCATATATATATATATATATATATATATATATATATATACACACACACAGGTGCATCTCAATAAATTAGAATGTTGTGGAAAAGTTCATATATTTCAGTAATTCAACTCAAATTGTGAAACTTGTGTATTAAATTATTTCACTGCACACAGACTGAAGTAGTTTAAGTCTTTGGTTCTTTTAATTGTGATGATTTTGGCTCACATTTAACAAAAACCCATCAATTCATCTCAACAAATTAGAATATGGTGACATGCCAATCAGCTAATCAATTCAAAACACCTGCAAAGGTTTCCTGAGCCTTCAAAATGGTCTCTCAGTTTAGTTCACTAGTCTACACAATCATGGGGAAGACTGCTGATCTGACAGTTGTCCAGAAGACAATCATTGACACCCTTCACAAGGAGGGTAAGCCACAAACATTCATTGTCAAAGAAGCTGGCTGTTCACAGAGTGCTGTATCCAAGCATGTTAACAGAAAGTTGAGTGAAAGGAAAAAGTGTGGAAGAAAAAGATGCACAACCAACCGAGAGAACCGCAGCCTTATGAGGATTGTCAAGCAAAATCGATTCAAGAATTTGAGTGAACTTCACAAGGAATGGACTGAGGCTGGGGTCAAGGCTTCAAGAGTCACCACACACAGACGTGTCAAGGAATTTGGCAACAGTTGTCGTATTCCTCTTGTTAAGCAACTCCTGAACCACAGACAACATCAGAGGTGTCTTACCTGGACTAAGGAGAAGAAGAACTGGACTGTTGTTCAGATGAGAGCAAGTTTTGTATTTCATTTGGAAACCAAGGTCCTAGAGTCTGGAGGAAGGGTGGAGAAGCTCATAGCCCAAGTTGCTTGAAGTCCAGTGTTATGTTTCCACAGTCTGTGATGATTTGGGGTGCAATGTCATCTGCTGGTGTTGGTCCATTGTGTTTTTTGAAAACCAAAGTCACTGCACCCGTTTACCAAGACATTTTGGAGCACTTCATGCTTCCTTCTGCTGAACAGCTTTTTGAAGATGCTGATTTCATTTTCCAGCAGGATTTGGCACCTGCCCACACTGCCAAAAGCAGTGTCTGACAGCAGCCAGTGCTCCACACAGAGATCTGATCTGATCATCATCAGTCTGTCTGGAATGACATGAAGAAACAGAAAAACTGAGAAATACTAGAAAAACTCCAGTAGAACTGTGGCAATGTCTCCTACATATACTAATAATTTTGGACACCACTCTATATATATATATATATATATATATATATATATAATATACATACAAACAATACTGTGCAAAAGTTTTAGTTTATTAGTGTTTTTGAGCAGGTGTATTGAAATTTAGGTTTTTTAGAGTGTTGTTTATATATGTTTTAGTATTTTAGTGTGTCAGTAGGAAATAAGTTCATATTTCCAAACATTCCTTTTGCCATTAATTATTAATTGTAATATTCCAGTGAGATTTTTGTATGCACAAGGAGTCTGACAGCAGCCAGTGCTCCACAGAGATCTGATCTCACCATCATCAGTCTGTCTGGGATTACAAGAAGAAACAGTAAAATCAGAGGCAGACTAAATCCAGAAAAACTGTGGCAATGTCTCAAAGATGCTGTAAAGTGACGGTGCTTTCAAAAATAATGTCATAAATAGATTTTATTTATCAATTAACTAAATTAAATCAACATTTGGTGTGACCTCCCTTTGCATTTAAAACAGCTTTTGTCCTACGGTAGGTGCACTTGTGCATAGTTTTTCAGGTAGCTTTACAGGAAGGTTTCAGTCTTCCTGAAGGTCTCAGTTTTTTCTGTTTCTTCTTGTAATCTGTGTTCCTATGGCTCAGTGGTAGAGCATTGCATTAGCAGCGCAAGAGGTTGTGGGTTCGATTCCCAGGGAACACATGTTAGATAAAAAGTGTTAGCCTGAATGCACTGTAAGTCGCTTTGGATAAAAGCGACTGCTAAATGCGTAAATGTTATCCCAGACAGACTGGATGATGATGAGATCAGCTCTCTGTGGAGCACAGGTTGTTGTCAGCAGACTCCTTGTGTCTACAAAGAAATTCACTGTATTACAATTAATGGCAAAAGGAATGTTTGGAAAAGTAAACTGTTATTTTTTGTTATTTTTTTAAACCATTTTTTGACCATTTTTTTAATGGCCTAATATTTTTGCACAGTACTGTATGTGTGTATATATATAGTACAAAACTGGTGCAGTACTCAGAAAATTTATAATTGAAATAAATACATTTTTACATTTTCATGTTTTTCATTATTATTATTATTAGCAATTATCATTATTACTTTTTAAGATTTTCATCTTATATTTATTTTATGTAATATTTATTTCAATTACCAATTTTTTTTATTATTATTAATAATAATACTACTAGTGTTCTGTAGGCTACTCAGAAACTACACTAGTATTCCATACGAAACATCCTATCCGTAAAGAAATTTTCCATACTACGAACAGAATAAATATTAGTAAGACAAACATGCTGTTCAAAACATTACAAATGCAAACGAGAGCGCCTACTACCGCATGTGTCGTAAAGCAATAGTGGGTGGGATCCGAGGCTGCCAAGTTTGAGTCTCTGCAGTCTCTGACGCCACTTCTTGGCCAGAAGAAAAGTAATACATCTAAAGAAGAGAAAATCAGAAGTGGTTCTGTTAGCGTGGCTGATGTCTCTTTATAACCGTTTACAGACGCTATGATAAAACTATGATTGGAGCGCTGGGCATCAAGTCTTGAATCTCTTGCGTGGCATTATCGGACGGGAAGTCACTGGACTCGCGGAGGAAACCATGAAGACAGTAAAACACTTCAGACCGTTATCTGGCACACTTTGAGCGTCTCGTCTGTTGATGTAAAGTGATCGTAAATGTCATCTCTTACGTGTGAAGTGTCCGGCGCAGTCTCGCTGTGAATAATGGATCAGTCCGTGGCGATTCAAGAGACTTTGGCCAAAGGAGAAGACTGCACCATAGTATCCTCTCAGCGCTCATCTGAAACCGTGACTGCATTGCACAAGTTTATTTCTGTTCGAAGTAAAGCCGTGTATTTGAAACCGACTGCATGTTTTCTTACATACAGGTTGTTGCGAAACTTTGCACTTTCTAAACAGACTATATGTATGCTTATGTTTAGATTATAGTGAATGTCACGTAGTTAAAATTATCTACAATTCTGTTTACAGTGTATCTTACTAAGCACACACTGTTTTTTTCTCCTGTTTTTATCGAGCATGCCCAGTTTTAATGGAAAAAGGAAATTCCAGTGTGTCAATCCTGGCGTGTCCGCTAGATGTCGCCAGTGTACGGTGCTAAAAATAGCTCTTATAACTTGAACATCAGTCATCTAATATCTCGGCTGATAGAAACGTGATGAATTGTGTTAGATTTCCTTAGCAGCCAACACATGCTGTGGAGTGTGTTTCACTGCTGAATGATGTGAGAGAGAGCAAACTGATCGGACTGGTGCAGCAGAACAACGAACATGCGTGAGTTTATGGACTTTTAAGAAAACCATTATAATAATTTTCATCAGTAACGTCAATATACATTACTTCATAATCCACAATTGGAGTTTTGTAGGGTTTAGTCTATGTAGTTGAGACTAACATCTAAATCTGCATAAATCTTTTAGCAGGTACCTGGCTGACAAACAAACATTCTTCCATTAACGATAATAGAATGTTCCATAATAGAATGTTCGTTTGATGTTATACTTCAATAATGATCTCAAATCGTTAGCACAAAAACATTATTTTAACATTGTTCGCTGAACTTGTTTAAAAAATCTAAATCTAAAACTTACTAGTTACATTTACATTTAGTCATTTAGCACACGCTTTTATCCGAAGCAACTTACAAATGAGGACAATGGAAGCAATCAACATCAACAAAAGAGCAATTATAAGGTAGGATAGATGTGGTTTTAGCCGATTCTTGAAGATGACTAAGGACTCAGCTGCTCAGATTGAGTTGGGCAGGTCATTCCACCAGGAGGGAACAGTTAATGTAAAAAGTCTGTGAAAGTGATTTTGTGCTTCTTTGGGATGGCACAATAAAGCAACGCTCACTTACAGAACGCAAGCTTCTAGAGGCACATAAGTCTGAAGTAATGAATTTAGGTAAAGGGGTGCAGAGCCAGTGGAGGTTTTGTAGGCAAACATCAATGCCTTGAATTTTATGCGAGTAGCTATTGGTAGCCAGTGCAAATTGATAGAGAGAGCTGTGACATGCTTTCTTTTTGGCTCATTAAAAATTAATCTTGCAGCCGCGTTCTGGATTAATTGTAAAGGTATGATAGAACTGGCTGGAAGACCTGCCAAGAGAGCATTGCAATAGTCCAGCCTGGACAGAACAAGAGCTTGAACAAGGAGTTGTGAAGCATGTTCTGAAAGAAAGGGGCTGATCTTCTTAATGTTGAATAAAGCAAATCTGCAGGACTGGACAGTTTTAGCAATGTGGTCTGAGAAAGTTAGCTGATCATCAATCATAACTCCAAGGATTCTGGCTGTTTTTAAAGGAGTTATGGTTGATGTGCCTAATTGGATGGTGAAATTGTGATGAAACGATGGGTTTGCTAAAACCACTAGCCTTTCTATCTTGGCAAGGTTGAGTTGAAGGTGATGGTCCTTCATCCAGCAAGAAATGTTTGTTAGACAAGCTGGGATGCGAGCAGCTACCGATGGATCATCAGGATGGAATGAGAGGTAGAGTTGAGTGTCATCAGCATAGCAGTGATATGAAAAGCCATGTTTCTGAATGACAAACCCTAGTGACGCCATGTAGACAGAGAAGAGAAGTGGTCCAAGAACTGAGCCCTGAGGCACCCCAGTAGTTAGATGTTGTGACTTGGACACCTCACCTCTCCAAGATAACCTGAAGGACCTATCTGAGAGGTAAGACTCAAACCACTGGAGTGCTGTTCCTGAGATGCCCTTTGTCAATAGGGCTGACAGGAGGATCTGGTGGTTAACTGTGTGAAAAGGAGCGAACAGATCAAGCAAGATAAGTATTGAAGATTTGGAATCCCCTCTTGCCAGTCTTAGGGCTTCAACAACTGAGAGCAAGGCAGTCTTGGTTGAATGTTTACTTCTGAAGCCAGACTGGTTGCTGTCGAGGAGGTTGTTCTGTTTGAGAAAGGCAGAGACTTGGTTGAACACAGCTTGTTCAAGTCTTTTTGCAATGAAAGGAAGAAGGGAAACTGGTCTGTAGTTCTCTAAAAGAGATGGGTTGAGGGTGGGTTTCTTAATTGGTGGGGTTATACGAGCCTGTCTAAATGATGAGGGGAAAACACCAGTGTGGAGGGATATGTTAATGATGTGAGTGAGTGCAGGCACAACTGCAGGAGAAATGGCTTGAAGAAGGTGAGATGGAATAGGATTCCATCTTTGGCATCCAGCTGTGGCCTAATGGTTAGAGAGTTGGACTTGCAACCCGAAGGTTGCAGGTTCAAGTCTCGGTGCTGGCAAGAGTTGTAGGTGGGAGGGAGTGAATGAACAGCACTCTCTTCCACCCTCAATATCCATGGCTGAAGTGAACCCCCAGTTGCTCCCCGGGTGCTGGATATATAGCTGCCCACTGCTCTGGGTGTGTGTTCACTTCTCACTGCTGTGTGTGGGCACTTGGATGGGTTAAATGCAGAGCACCAATTCCGAGTATGGGTTACCATACTTGGCAAATATCACACTTTCACTTCACAAGTAGTAGGATGATTAGAAAGGATGAGTTTGGAGACTTCTGCCTTAGAGAGTAAAGAGAAGGATGTGAACGAGTGTATGTTTTCTGGTAAGATGTGCTTGATAGATTGGGTGTGGAAAATTGAGTACTGATGGTTTCAATTTTAATTAATGAAGAATGTGGTAAAGTCGTCAGCTTTTAGAGTTGATGAAGGAGAGGGAGGAGGTGGACAAAGGAGTGAGGAAAATGTGCATGCGAGAGTTAGACGAATTGTTAATTTTGTTATGATAGTATGTCCTTTTAGCAGTGGAGACATTAGCAGAGAAGGAAGAGAGGAGTGACTGATACACATTAAGGTAAGTAGTATTTTTGGATTTGCGCCACTTCCTTTCAGCAGCCCTGAGTTTAGAGTGATGCTCGTGGAGAACATTAGAGAGCCAAGAGGCAGAAGGGGTGGTACGGGCTGGCCTGGAAGACAAGGTGCAGACAGTGTCTAAACAAGATGTAAGAGTGGAGTAGAAAGTATCAGTAGCACTGTTAGCATCAAGAGATGATAACTGTTTAGGGGGAGGAAGTGATGAAACCATAGCAGATAGCCAGGAGGGTGAGAGTGAGCGTAGGTTACGTCAAAAGATGACATGTGGAGGAGTAAGTGATGTGTCAGGAACCATGTTGAGGTTAAGAGTGAGGAGGAAGTGATCTGAGGTGTGCAGTGGGGTAACCAGTACATGATCAGTGGAGCAGTGTTGTGTGTAAATAAGGTCCAGTTGGTTGCCTGATTTGTGAGTAGCAGTAGTTAACACTCTCTTGAGATCAAAAGAGGCAAGCGGAGTATGGAAGTCTGCAGCCTGAGGTTTATCTAGGTGGATTTTGACGTCTCCAAGCATAACTAGGGGAGTACCATCCTCAGGAAAGGTAGAGTGATGTAATGAAATCTGCTTCTGTTTACTGCAGACTGAAACTTCCAGAGACCAATAGAAAAAGAAAGTAGTGTATAAGCAGACATAGGCAAAGTGTGCAGGTTGTTAGGATTGCTTTGCCTATAGTGTGTGATGTGTGGTTTGCGAGTGGTAGTAAAAGTAGGGATATGGAAACACAGTAAGAGTTGGTCATTAAAACTGAAACAGAAGTGAAGCAAGGTGTAGAAAAGAGTACGAATCTGAAGTGATACTCATGTCCCTTGCTGGTGTTCCTGTACAGTGGAGTCACACGGTAGAGTCGATCGTCTTTACACTCTTCAGCCTTCACACAAGGGCCGACGTGGTATACTAACCTTGTTATACCGTTTGACAAAATGGAAATTGAATTCATCTGAACACACTTTACTGTTTATCACAACAAAGGGCTAAGCAAGCGTACAACACTGACAAGGTATGTGATACAGTACGAGACCAAACGCAGCTTCCGCACGTCTAACAAGCATTTCCTAGCAATGACCACTGCGCAACGAGTTCGGGTTAGCATTCCCATAAGGTTTCCAAAGTGATAAAATTGATTGTTCCGTTAATGTTGTCTCAAATGTTCACATAACTAAGAAAAAAACAAACTTTAAAAAAAATTAAAAATGGGAATGTTAGCAAAATAGATCATATTTTCTTAGCTGGGTATATACATTTAAATTGCTCTTCTGGAAAACAACAAAAAAGGCATATTAATAATTTTTTTATTATTATTTTGTTACTGACTTTTATCAACAGCATGTAAAACTTGCCATTAATAGTTTTTAATTCATTACAAAAATCTAAAAGACAAAGTTTATAAAGCTAATGTTGTGTTTGCAGACTTTCAACATGTTCTGTTCATTTTATTTTTCAGGTTATTCGTATACTCCCATCGAAGAATGGCCATCACTGGTGATGATGTCAGACTGGATGAAATCATACCCATTTCTTATGACTTCTCAGTTGTTGAAGGTAATCATTGAAGGAATTATTTTGTTTATAAGTGAAAGCATGCTTTCATGGTAAATGGATTTGATGGAATTATCTGATATCTTCACAGTTTCATCTCCAGATGAGCTTGCTGTTGTTGGTGAGCATTTCTATTATATATCAACAGTTGCAGTAGTGTTTGCATCAAAGTTACAGTATATATCAATGCATCAATATTCAGCATATCTCAGGACTATTTTAAAAGCTAGTTTACGTGTTATTACAAAGGTGCAGATACTCGGGTACGAGTAACTTTTTTTGAAGAGGAGTTGGAGCTGAAGTTACCCTTTGGTTCTCATACCCGTCTCTTCCTCAGTGAAGTCAATCGGGCATGGAGTGGTAAGATACACATTCTGCATGACTTTCCATAGCTTTGGGTCGGTAAAATATTTATTTACTGATGCTGTCGTCATCATAGAAACCTGAAAAATAAAATGTACCACAGTTCTCACGAAAATCAACAAAACGGAGTTTAATAATACTAATAATAAAAAATTAAAAATGCTTCTGGAGTAATGGCTGCTGAAAATTCAGCTTTGCCAAGTATTTTTAATCAAATAAATACAGCCTTGGTGAGCAGAAGAGACTTCTTTCAAAAACATTAAAAACTTACTGACCCCAAAACTTTGGTATGAGAACACATTAATCATATTTAGATGTGTTTGTGTAGAACTATGTGGTTTCCTTGTGGAATACTTATTTAAATGAAGGGGAATCCACACGGCAGTGATGCAGAAGATAACGTTTCATTGATACCATCCATAGCAGACCTGCCAAACGCATTTCCATTCATGCTAACCAAATTCTGAAATCCATTCAGACCAAGCAAAGCTGTTTGAAAGTGAAAGACATCAGCTGACTGGTTCTGTTATTCGTTTACCTGGTAAAATGGTACTTTTGGAATGATTGCATAGTAATAGGGAAGCCCAGCTATACAACCTGCGAGTGCTATATACAGTACAGAACAAAAGTTTGTTTTTGAAAGAAGTCTCTTCTGCTCATCAAGCCTGCATTTATTTGATCAAAAATACAGAAAAAACAGTAATATTGTGAAATATTATTACAATTTAAAATAATAGTTTTCTATTTGAATATACTTAAAAAAAATTATTTCTTCCTGTGATGCAAAGCTGAATTTTCAGCATCATTACTCCAGCCTTCAGTGTCACATGTAACATCCAGTCTATCACATGATCATTTAGAAATCATTCTAATATTCTGATTTATTATGAGTGTTGGAAACAGTTCTGCTGTCTAATATATTTATATAAAAGGTTAAAAAGAACTGCATTTATTCAAAATAAAAAAAAATTCTAATAATATATATTCTAATAATATATTTTCTTTACTATCACTTTTTATCAATTTAACACGTCCTTGCTGAATAAAAGTATTGATTTTATTTAAAAAAAAGAAAGAAAAAAAATTACTAACCCCTAGTTACTGACCAGTAGTGTATATTATTACAAAATATTTATATTTTAAAAACATAGCTTCTTTTTTTTTTTTTTTTTTTTTTTTTTTTTTTTTTTTTTTTTACTTTTTATTCATCAAAGTATCCTAAAAAAGTATCACATGTTCTGAAAAAATATTAAGCAGCAGAACTGTTTCCAACTTTGATAATGAATCATCATATTAGAATGATTTCTAAAGGATCATGTGATAATGATCCTAAAAATTCAGCTTTGCATCACAGAAATAAATGATAATTTAAAGTATAATAAATTTAAAAACAATTATTTTAAATTGTAATAATATATCAAAATATTACATTTTTTTTCTGTATTTTTGATCAAATAAATGCAGGCTTGATGAGCAGAAGAAACTTCTTTCAAAAACATTAAAAATAGTAATGTTTCCAAACTTTTGGTCTGTACTGTATATATCTTCACAAAATAAACTGAGATCTGAAGAAGCTAAGCAGCCAGTGTGCTCAACTCTCAGACAACAGCTAAATCTAGCAAATAAGGAAGACTTGAGAAAGAGATTAAGAGTGCGGAACAGAGGGGTGTGAGAGGCGGAGTTTGAGTTCAAAAAAAAAAGAAGGTTGTCTGCTTCTATTCAGTTTGTGGCTTTTAACATACAGAAAAAGCAGCTGTTTGCTATTTTCTCTAATGATTGTGGATCTACAGTGCATTTTCGTGATTTAAAGATGAACTCTTGAAAGTGATTTCATCTGGCATCTCAAACTAAAGTCAGCAAGGTCTAAAGAGGAAATGCTGTACCCTCAGGCTAAGTGATGTTTAACAAATGCTAGAAGGACCTTCATCACTTGAGCGCTGATGGCGAGTATCAGGGGCTCAGCAGATGCGCTCGCTCTTTAGCGTTGAAGTATTATTGTATTTTTGGGGGGTGGGAAGGTTTATTGTTGTAGATCATTTGTGGTCATATAGAAACTCAGACATCAGTAGGCACTTGCTTGCAAAGGGAAGTTAGATCTCGTCTGTGTGATTACATGTTGAATTTGGTGTGAGATTTTTTGATGATTGTTTTGAGGGAGTGTTGAAGTTACTGTGAAATTTGTGGCTGATAGTTTTGAGAGAGAGAGAGAACGGCAGGAATATACATAGAAATGATTGATGTTCTTAGAAGAATGAGAATCATTATTTCTTTCTATGTATTTATCTCTTATGTTTTATCCTGAAACTGGAAGTTTAATTCATTTATGTAAAAAAAATAAAAAATAAATAGTGTTTTAAACTTTCAGATGTCTGTGAGCAGTATCCGAAGGAAGAACCAAAATTTGACTGGCTTACTAAATACCAAAAGTTGTCAAAAGGAGCTCGATCACTAAGAAAGTCAATTGGAGCAACGACTGTCAAGATGAGTCGGATGAAGAAATCAGGTAAGTGATGCATTTGCCACCACAGGAATTAGTTACATTTTAAAATACGTTCAAATAGAAAACAGGTATTTTAAATAGCAATTTCACTGTATTTTTGGTTCAAATAAGTTCAGCCTCATAAAAAAGCTTTACAAAAATTGCAGTCGCACATGTTCATAACATGAAGTACTCTCACTCATATCCTAAGAAGACTCCAGTGCAGCGTGAGAGCTTATTTAGATGTTTTTTGTGTAGAGCTGGTCATTTTAAATTGAGTAAGCGTTGCATTCTTCCAGTGTAAAACACATCAATACAAATGAATATACCCATTTTACAAACTCCACAAAAAGTATTTTTTTGTGAAAACATTACAAAAGTCCACAAAGTGGGTTCGACATGGACCTGTGGTATGTCTCTGCTCTGTGTTAATTGGTTATAAGAACTGTATATTTGCTTACTGAACAGTGGTCTCTATAATCATCCAGAGACTGAAACCCTTAAAGCACGATAAAGATATAGTTCTAAAAACCGTTCTCAATATTAAAGAATAGCAGAGTCCACACTACAACTATAACGATAAAGGCACAGAGAAATGATATCGTTGGAATCATTTTCAGAACAAATTTTTATTCATCTGGTGAACGATACAAACATTGACAGCCAATCAGAATCCATCCTGCTGTAATGAGTGCGCTTAGAATAAACAGATGATATCGTTGTTGGTGTGAACGGGACTTTACAGCAGAAGCGTGGCTGTTGCTCTTTAAGTCTGCATGAAGTTGTTTTAGTAAACAGACCAGTACATCCACATGCCAGCACTGCGTCATCAGCGAAACCACGAGCTTGTTAGATCATCAGTAATCATCTGTATCTCCTGTAGACATGTCAGAGAAATCATCATTTTATTAACCATTAACAGTGTTGCTCTAATATTGCTCACATAGTATTTATATTTTGAATTGATATTTTTAAGCTTGTTTAAATTTTAGTTTAAGGTTTAGCCATTGTCATATTTAATTTTTTATCTGTTTAGCTTTATTTTGTACAATTTTAGTATTATATTTGAACTTATTTTAGAATTATTTCAATTAACAAAAATAATTTTTGGTAGCTTTAATAAAAGTTTTAGATAAAAGTAACAGCACTGTCCTCAAGCACACTTTCTACAATATAAAGTGTTCTCAGAATTCATATTTGCATTATACTTGTGCTACAGTTAAGATAGCACTGGGTATATTGTTGGACTGAAATCTCGGTGTTGTTTATGAATAACATGATTTTACATTGTTATTATTATATAAAGGTTGGCTGGAATAGTGAAAACATTCTTAGCTAGTTGAGTCTAATTCTCAATCGATTGCTTTGTGTTAGACCGCTCAAGTCTGCAACCTGGAAGCGTCATGACGAATTCTACTGTGGCGAAGGCTGCGCTCATGAATAATAATTGAATGTGACGTCTCGGCCCAATTTGATTGGCTGCAAAGCTGACGTTGTTAAATGAGCGCTTGTGAAGCCTCGTAACTGGACGCTAGAGGAAGGTTACGAGGCGACGTCAGTATGACGGGATTAATATTCATGAGCCAAACCTTCAGCATAGTAGGGCTCCGTGCCAAAAGCTATTTAGAGTCGAATGAACTCGAGTCGGTCCGTGTGTAACTACAGTCAGAATGCAAAAACAGGGAGATGTCTAATACGACTGGATTAAATGGTAAGAAATGTGCTCTCGGTTATATATAGAAAGTAAACCGATAACGTCACAGATATATCATTATGTATATAACTTAAACACGGACGTCTTGTCTATTCGGTTTGACAGGAACATCCCGAGTAGACCTAAAATAACTCTGTTCTTCTGGTTTGAGCTGCCTACCTAGAGAGCACTTCTAGGCGTTGAAAAGAAATGCTGACTAGATAGGATTTGAAATAGAAACGCATGTGTACTGTATGGATGTATCGGTGATAATCTGGCAGGGTTAGAAAGTGTTAATTTCTATGTATTTGCTTCTATCTTTATTTGTTTGTTTCTGATTATTTGCTTGTTTATCACTAACACTATTAAGAACTATGGGATAGTTGACTGTAGTGACCTGCTTTGTGACGTGAAATACGTATGAAAGTATTTTATGTATTATTATTATTATTATTTTATTATTATTATTTTATTATATTTTTTATATTAACTCCCATTGAAGCTCAAGATGCTCTTTGTAAATTGTTCCATTCAGCTTTTAAATTGTTCTGGTAGTATTTAACCTAATATGATACATTTTTGTAATGAAAATATTTGTATCAAATTAAATTGAATTCTAATAATAATAATAGTAATAATAATTTTCACAGTCTTTGTGAGACATTGGATTGTACTGGATATAAATTTTTACCTAAAATCTTGATATTAGAAAGTGTAAATCAATGTATATATGTGTGTGTGTGTGTGTGTGTGTGTGTGTGTGTGTGTATATATATATATATATATATATGTGTGTGTGTGTGTGTGTGTGTGTGTGTGTGTGTGTGTGTGTGTGTGTATGTATATATATATGTGTGTGTGTGTGTATATATGTGTGTGTGTGTGTGTGTATGTGTATGTGTGTGTGTCTGTGTATATATTGTATATATATATATATATATATTTTGTGTGTATATATATGTATGTGTGTGTGTGTGTATATATGTGTGTGTGTGTGTGTGTATATATATATATATATATATATATATATATATATATGTATGTGTGCGTGTTTCTCTTCAAACTTGCTTTGGAAGTAGAAGACTTGTTTATATATATAGATTTATTTTTGTGTGTGTGTGTGTGTGTGTGTGTGTGCATGTATATATATGTGTGTGTGTGTGTGTTTATATGTGTGTGTGTGTGTTTTTATATAATTTTTTTTTTTTTTGGACTGATATCTCCTGACTTTCTACTTCATGAGTGTCTTTTTTTAATTTAAGCAGGGTATCTAGTCCATTCCAAGGTAAAAAAAAAAAACAATGTATTCATCAGAAATGAATTTATAATATCCAGGTGTTTAATCAAACAAATAATGGGCAGGTGTGTCTGTTTAGTTTATTAAAACTGCAATGAAACAGGAGTAGAAACAGATCTTGTCTTCTGTGTTTTGACATTCATCTGAGTGTAACAGATTATTTGTTTGTCGTTTCAACAAAAGGTCCAGTTATAACATTTGGATTACACTTTACAAAGTAAAAAAAGGGAACTTATGCACAAATAAACTGTGCATAAATTTATTGTATGGAAATTTTCATGTGATGCTGACTTTAATCAAATCTTCATGTCTTTCTTCAAACATGTAGCTCAGGCGCCAGCATAGTGTAATGTGCTGCCCACAGGCCAATATTAGCCACTCAAAGCTGTATAAAGGACTTGTTACCAAACTTTATTGTTAATGCAGAAACCATTGTTGCCAAACCTTTCCTTTGAAATTTCCTGGCCTGTATGAAATAGTTTTGGGGAAGCTTATGTTTGTTTTGGTCCCTCCCACATTCCTCTTTTCTACACCCTCATGACTTCTGATTCACGAAGGCACAGAGGAACTTTGACCTGTTCTCTCCGCTTGTTATCAGATGAGATAATTTCTTACAAATTGCTGTAACAAACTCCCTTTTAATACGACCAGGAATCTGAGTGCTAGAAAAGAGCTGTAGGAGTCTCCCCTGAAATGATGAAATATCTGACTTGTGTTTAACTGCTGTTCATGTAATGCTGCAGACTAATCTGAGAGAAATCTGTCTCCACCTTTGCAGAAAGAGCACATGCAGCCGACAACAGCGGACATAAGAAAGAGGACGAGCGGACCAGAGGAGACGGCGTGCATGAAAGGTACATTCCCCACTTTATTGCAGACACAGTTAGCTCAGGTCATTTTTATGTTGTTTTCATAAATGCACACACACTGTATGTAGTTCTAACAGTTCTGCTTCTCCTGGCTGCTCCTGATTTAAACCCGGACCTGTCAGCTGTCGGCCTGTGGGCCAGATTCAAGCTCGTCCATCAGTTTCAGTAGACTGTCCTATTGATTTTGAAGAAATCACTGCTGTCTGATACCAGAAACCAAACTAGCTTTCAGTTATAGTAAATATGTTTTCAAAACATGAATTGGCATAATTAGTTTTGTTTATTTAATGTATAAAGAAAGGGTCCAAGTACACACATCCAGAAATGTCTTGGCCAGGTGCAAGTTCAAAAGGTACATCAAATAATAGAAAAAAGACACAATGGTGTGTTTGCCTGACGAAGGTCTTTAACTGAATAATTGCTAATTTTTTTAGTCATATTTAACCAAAAATCTTAATACTGTACCTTAAAATAATACTTTCACATTGTGTTTATTTTAGTGCTGTCAAAAATAGCGTGTTAATGCAGGTGATATCTTTTTTTTAGTTTAACACGTTAAAAATATTCAATGCAGTTAACGCAGGGACGGGACTATAGGGTTGGCCACCTCAGTCACAACTGCTGCCTCTGTCTCTTTTTTTTTTCTTGGCATGAAGTGCATTTATTTAGTTAGAATGTCTTTATGACCACATGAAATGAGAGATGTTTCAGACACACACTCCAACTTCACTTCAGCGCCAGGCGTGAGTCAAACGAGCGCAGAAGCGATACTGTACGTTGCGTGCACAATGGCGCCGGTGCGCGCTGTAGCCTGTATCATTTGATATCAAAGCACAAATGAAACTACGTGCATGCTATGTCATGGTCAATTAAGTCATGAAGTTACCAAAAAGACAATGAAAGCTGCTTTAAAGCTGTGCGTGCATGTAATATGTTACGTTATATTTTAAGAACATGTCTCTGAAATGGTTTTCAAAACTACTGAAGCAGCCCAGCACTGGCTGCCTCATCTTACACACCCAATTTAACTCGTCAGCTCATTAGTAGAGACTTTAAGACCTGAACTGGGTCAGGATACTGGCCTTAACATATATTAAAAATATACTGTCTTTATGTTGTTTGATATTGCAATAATTTCGCATTAAATCTTCAGATCAATGTACAAAGTATATTTAAGGACTTTAATTTCAGAAAAAAATTAGTTAATTAGTTAGTAGATTAGTTAATATATAAGCACTAGTTTATGTACATTAATTGTCCTTTCAAGAGGAAATTGTTGCATCTGGATATAAAATATTGCTTGCTGTTTCATCATATGGGTGGAAGAAAAAAAATAGATCAAATATGAATTGCAGTTTTGTCTTCTACTAATTTCACAAATTTCAAAAATCAATTTTAAGTTTAAATTTTTTATTTTATTTTGCCGTACTACTGAATGCTATTGGCTTGTTAGAGTATTAAAGAAACATAATTGGATGAGAAAATAAAGAATGGGATGTGTTTGATGTTAAAATCAGCTACTGTACTATACAGGTCCTTCTCAAAAAATTAGCATATTGTGAAAAAGTTCATTATTTTCCATAATGTAATGATAAAAATTAAACTTTCATATATTTTAGATTCATTGCACACCAACTGAAATTATTTCAGGTCTTTTATTGTTTTAATACTGATGATTTTGGCATACAGCTCATGAAAACCCAAAATTCCTATCTCAAAAAATTAGCATATCATGAAAAGGTTCTCTAAACGAGCTATTAACCTAATCATCTTAATCAACTAATTAACTCTAAACACCTGCAAAAGATTCCTGAGGCTTTTAAAAACTTACCATCATGGGTAAGACTGCCGACCTGACTGCTGTCCAGAAGGCCATCATTGACACCCTCAAGCGAGAGGGTAAGACACAGAAAGAAATTTCTGAACGAATAGTCTGTTCCCAGAGTGCTGACTCAAGGCACCTCAGTGGGAAGTCTGTGGGAAGGAAAAAGTGTGGCAAAAAACGCTGCACCAAGAAGGTAAGAAAGTAGGTGACCGGACCCTGAGGAAGATTGTGGAGAAAGTGACCGATTCCAGACCTTGGGGGACCTGCGGAAGCATTGTGGACTGAGTCTGGAGTCTAGAAACATCCTTAGCAGCCACCGTGCACAGGCGTGTGCTTTTGAACCAGAAAACAGCGGCAGAAGCGCCTGACCTGGGCTACAGAGAAGCAGCACTGGACTGTTGTTCAGTGGTTTTTTTTTTTTACTTTTTTCGGATGAAAGCAAATTTTGCATGTCATTCGGAAATCAAATGTGCCAGAGTCTGGAGGAAGACTGGGGGGAGAAGGAAATGCCAAAATGCCTGAAGTCCAGTGTCAAGTACCCACAGTCAGTGATGGTCTGGGGTGCCATGTCAGCTGCTGGTGTTGGTCCATCTGTGTTTTATAAGGGCAGGGTCAATGCAGCTAGCTGTCAGGAGATTTTGGAGCACTTCATGCTCTCCATCTGCTGAAAAGCTTTATGGAGATGAAAATTTCGTTTTTCAGCACGACCTGGAAACCTGCTACACAGTGCCAAAACCACTGGTAAATGGTATTACTGAACATGGTATTCCTGTGCTCAATTGGCCTGCCAACTCTCCTGACCTGAACCCGCATAGAGAATCTGTGGGATATTGTGAAGAGAAAGTTGAGAACGCAAGACACCAACACTCTGGGTGAGCTTAAGGCCGCTATCGAAGCATCCTGGGCCTCCATAACATTATCATGCAGTGCCACAGGCTGATTGCTTCCATGCCACGCCGCATTGAAGCAGTCATTTCTGCAAAAGGATTCCCGACCAAGTATTGAGTGCATAACTGAACATAATTATTTGAAGGTTGACTTTTTTTGTATTAAAAACACTTTTCTTTTATTGGTCGGATGAAATATGCTAATTTTTTGAGATAGGAATTTTGGGTTTTCATGAGCTGTATGCCAAAATCATCAGTATTAAAACAATAAAAGACCTGAAATATTTCAGTTGGTGTGCAATGAATCTAAAATATATGAAAGTTTAATTTTTATCATTACATTATGGAAAATAATGAACTTTTTCACAATATGCTAATTTTTTGAGAAGGACCTGTAATTAGTTGAGATGATGTGCTAGTAATTATCTGAAAAGAATTTATAAGGCTGGTTGTCTAAGTATGCATGAGATGGCAAATTCAGTTTTTTTTTCACAACTTATTGCACTTGAATGGTCAAATACAGACACAGTTATGCCAAAATGTTCCATTGGTTGGAGTATTCATGTAAGCACAGTCTGTCATGTTCTATGCGAACGTAAACAGTTAGATGTTTATCAGTATATTAGATCCGCACATTTGTTCTTAAAGTGACAGCAGCCTAATTAACTGTTGCTGTCTGTTTTATTCATGTTTTTTCATTAATGCATCAAACAACAAAAAAAGAGAAAATCACTCACTGTTTTTGAATAAATGACTTAATTCATACAATGAAGACTCTGCAGTATTTTTACATTTGATTGTTCAATTTAGTATTTACTACATGTTAAATAAACCCGAGCTACTGACCTAAGAAGGGTACAAATTGTATGTATTTGAGGTCTGAGATGTGATGAATGGTGAAGAGTGAGAAGGCAAACATTTTGCATTTTAGGTCAGCATTGCCGTCTAATCAGCCAATGCTCCTGAAACAGTCTGCTTAGCACTTCATCTATTATAACATGGGATTTTGACCAAATATATTCAATCTTGGCTTTTGTAAAATGTTGCAACACAATGCTTTTTTTTTTTTTTTTTTTTTTTTTTTAGCATTTTGCATATATACGGTAATAAAAATGCCTTAAAGTAACTATGAATGCGCATATAAAGCAAACATCTTTAAAAGAAATTCTGTGTGGAGCATGCCCCCAATCCATGCAATGTTCTCACCTTTTCCCCCCTTACCTGTTTGCATCTCTGCACATAAGAAAACAGTTTGATTAACAATTTGACACCTTATTAACATCTCTTTGAAAGAAGTCTCCTATGCTCCCCAAGGCTGCATTTATTTGATCAAAAATACAGTAAACACAGAAATATTGTGAAATATTATTACAAATTAAAATAACAGTCTTCTATGTGAATATATTAAAAAGTAATTTATTCCCATGATCAGAGCTGAATTTCCAGCAGCATTACTCCAGTCCGATGTGCTGCTGAATATTTTTATGGAAACCTTGATCCTTTTTTTTCAGTATTCTTCAATTAATAGAAAGTAAAGAACAGCATTTATTTGAAATATAAATCTTTTGTAACATTATACATGCCTTTACTGGTACTTTTGATTAGTTTAATGCATCCTAACTGAATAAAAGTATTAGTATTTCTGTCATAAAGCACTTTGTTGGTTTTGTTTCAGTCAGGAGAGAGTGAAGAGTGAGGTGAGAGATGACCTGATCCGAAACTCCCAGCCCATCCTGGCAAATAAATCCCAGATGCTCGGCATGCCCCAGTTTGGCCTGCGGGATAACCTCATCAAATGCGAGCTCCTCAAGAACGAGGACGCCTACACCTACATCAAGAACTACAGGTGCGGTTGGGTGCCAGTCATGCTTGAAGTTAACATTTGCCTGTTATGTCATGCTGCGTGCGCTGATTTTAACATTTGCATCTGCTGCTTTTCGGAGGCCTCCATAGTCCCATGTGGCCTACATTTCACGATATATAAACAGAAATGGCATTTTGTGAGTTATTAAAGTGACATATTGTTAATTAGAACCCTACATTTCAGGCTGAACCCAATGGGGCCCGACTTTTTTATGCTTCTAATTGCATTTTTATATTAGTTTGAAAAACATTATAAGTGTCTTTACTGTCACTGTTGATTTAAATTTCTAGATTTCAGTTCAGTGTATTTTTAAGGGTAGTTAAGATCATTCTTGAGTGGAAAGTTGTAGTACTGTGTCAGCGGTGCTCCCTTTTGGATGGAAACCTGTCCTACAGCGGCACATGCATGAACACTATTCATACAAACATAGTGATGTTGTTCCCTATTGCAATCATAAGCATAGTCACTTCAAAATAAAACTGTATTATATCCAGTCTCAGCCGTAATTAATCAGACTCATGTCCTTTTTTTTTTTTTGTATGCCTGTTTCAGTTTGATCTTTGTACAAGTTCTCAGGCTAATTGTGAGGTTTCAGGATGTGAGATGTTTCTTAATTTACACTGACAGCTGCTCTGTCTGGCTTGTGTCGTGAGATCGTGTGAATCGCTCACTCTGTTCTCATTGCGTGCAAACAGCTTTTTCTTGGGCACCTACAATGTGAATGGCCAGAATCCAAAGGAAAGTCTCAGTCCATGGCTGGCTTCCACTGCCACTCCTCCAGACTTTTACCTCGTTGGGTAAGACTCCACATTATTATATTTACATGAACCTAAACAGCAATGAAGTTGAACGGATCAGTGTTTCTGATTCCCGGCTGTGTTCCATCTGTAGTTTCCAGGAGCTGGATCTGAGTAAGGAGGCGTTTCTCTTCAATGACACTCCTAAAGAACCCGAGTGGATGTTAGCCGTCTACAAGGGCCTCCATCCAGATGCCAAGTATGCTTTAGTAAGGACTTCCTCTGCCCTCTCACACCTGAGCTAGTGTGCACTAATGTCCTTAATCCAGATCTTAAACTCAAAAACAAATAGATATATTTGTTTGTGTTTGTTGTTTGTATGGATGAAAAAAAAAAAAAATTAATAAAATGTAATAAATAAAACACACTACTTACTAGGAAGGCAACACCCCCAAGGTGAATAAAATACTAATAGAGATCACCATTTTTCCCCAGGTGATAGATTACATTAAGAAGTGTATTACAAGTTTCAGAAATGTTGTTTAAATATGCTAATGAGGCATTGTCTAAATTGATCTGCATTATTTTGCTTACATTTCGGAACTGAACATTAGGGAGAGTTCAAAGTTCCTATTTTTTTTTTTTTTGTGTGTGTGTGTGTGTATGTGTATATATATATATATATGTATGTGTTTGTGTGTATGTGTATATATAATATATATACACAATTTTTACATTGTATATAATAAATAAATAATATATGCTGCATTTATTTGATCAAAAATACAGAAAAAAATGTAATATTGTGATATATTATTACAATTTAAAATAATTGTTTTTAAATGTATTATACTTTAATTTATCATTTATTTCTGTGATGCAAAGCTGAATTTTTAGGATCATTGTCACATGATCCTTTAGAAATCATTCTAATATGATGATTCATTATCAAAGTTGGAAACAGTTCTGCTGCTTAATATTTTTTCAGAACATGTGATACTTTTTTAGGATACTTTGATGAATAAAAAGTAAAAAAAAAAAAAAAAAGCTATATGTTTTTAAAAAATATAAATATTTTGTAATAACAATATACACTACTGGTCAGTAATTTGGGGTCAGTAATTTTTTTTCTTTCTTTTTTAAATAAAATCAATACTTTTATTCAGCAAGGATGTGTTAAATTGATAAAAAAGTGATAGTAAAGAAAACATATATTATTAGAATATATATTATTAGAATTTTTTTTTTTATTTTGAATAAATGCAGTTCTTTTTAACCTTTTATTCACAAATATATTAGACAGCAGAACTGTTTCCAACACTCATAATAAATCAGAATATTAGAATGATTTCTAAATGATCATGTGATAGACTG
Source organism: Cyprinus carpio (assembly GCF_018340385.1). NCBI lineage: Eukaryota > Metazoa > Chordata > Actinopteri > Cypriniformes > Cyprinidae > Cyprinus > Cyprinus carpio. The sequence continues at coordinate 4,260,999 of NC_056612.1, forward strand.
GATGTTACATGTGACACTGAAGGCTGGAGTAATGATGCTGAAAATAGAAGATCAGCCCCTTTCTTTCAGAACATGCTGCACAACTCCTTGTTCAAGCTCTTGTTCTGTCCAGGCTGGACTATTGCAATGCTCTCTTGGCAGGTCTTCCAGCAAGTTCTATCAAACCTCTACAATTAATCCAGAATGCGACAGCAAGATTAATTTTTAATGAGCCAAAAAGAAAGCATGTCACAACTCTCTCTATCAATTTGCACTGGCTACCAATAGCTGCTCACATAAAATTCAAGGCATTGATGTTTGCCTACAAAACCTCCACTGGCTCTGCACCCCTTTACCTAAATTCATTACTTCAGACTTATGTGCCCTCTAGAAGCTTGCGTTCAGTAAGTGAACGTCGCTTAATTGTGCCATCCCAAAGAAGCACAAAGTCACTTTTACGGACTTTTAAATTAAATGTTCCCTCCTGGTGGAATGACCTGCCCAACTCAATCCGAGCAGCTGAGTCCTTAGCCATCTATAAGAATCGGCTTAAAACACATCTCTTCCATCTTTATTTGACCCTCTAACTTTTTCACTCACTATTCTAATTCTATTTAAAAAAAATAAATAAATTAACTACCTTTCTAATCTTTTTGTATTCTATCTATTTTCTTTTCATTTATTATACAATTATAAAAAAAAGACCTCTAACACTAGCTTGCTCTATTCTTTTTCTATTCTATCTGTTTTCTTTTTATTTATTATATTATTTAAAAGCCCTTGCTACGTGTATTGCGTTTAGGCTAACTGAGACGTGTTATAACACTTGTATATCACTGCTCTTTTGTTGTTTTTGATTGCTTCCATTGTCCTCATTTGTAAGTCGCTTTGGATAAAAGCGTCTGCTAAAGGACTAAATGTAAATGTAAATGTAAGGGTTGGGCCGATAAGCGATGCCATCATGATGTTGAGCCAGCATCGTGATCTCCTTCCTCAATACCCCTGCAATCCGCCACATCCCAATACCGTGTTCGGGAAGAAAATTAAGTGTATATAGAACCCCTAAAGGGAATAAATAAGAGATGGGAGGAAAATATATATTTCAATATTTCCCTTACAGTGATATCATTGGGTAATTATACTACATATTTATTTCTGGCATCAGGAAGGCACCTGGCATTGAAACTGCGCTTTTGAGTGCACGACCGCTTTTTAGTTTCACTTTGACTTTAGAGATTAACAATCAGACGTACTCTGTTTATACTATGGAGCGGCAGTACTTACATTACATTTTACAAGATTAGTGGTGCTCAGGATCTGCTAATCATTTGCCTTCGTCCTCAGTCATGTCTCCTTCTCTGTTTTTTTGGAAAGTGAAATTTTATGTACTGTAATGTAACAGGCAACCATTACACCGTGTCTACACCGGACGCACCACATCAGCTAAAGTCTGTCTACACTGGATGTGACAAAGCGACCGTTGAAAATCATTTGAAATGTGTGTCAGCACGTCATAAATAGAACGTGCAACAGTTTACTGTCAGGGATTTGTCATACCACGCGTGTGCCGCTCGCGTCCGGTTTAGACCCATTGTTAGGAATAATTATTTGTTTTCCATGTCTTATAAGGATTCACGCTTTAGGCACACCCACTAAATCAACCCCCCCCCCCCTCCCCTGCCGCCACCGATGTAATCGTCCATCGTGATGTTTCACTGTAGACATCGTCCAATGCCAATGTTGTTGACATCGCCCAACCCTAAAATATATACTGTATGTGTGTGTTTATATATACATAATAAATGCACACAGTACACAGACATATGTTATGTAAACAAAAACTTTTATTTGTTGATTAATCGTTTGACAGCACAAATAATATATATATATATATATGTGTGTGTGTGTGTGTGTGCGCCAAAAACAATAAATAACTGGGTGCCATGCATGATCCTCCACACACAGCGCGATCTGAACCCTAAATGCGTTTTGGCAAAAAAGATGGTATTGTCCACTTTCAAGGCATCGCGAGTTCATATTTTACAGCAGAAGCCAACAAGCACCCTTGTTGGTTGTGAACAGAAGCCGATAAGTCCATTTTAGCGAATTAGTGCGCTGTATTCAGGTCAGGTGACAAGGCTGCCAGTCACTTTGAAAAGAACTTGATGAACCCGTGATAAATTCTTCAGGTCGTAAAAGGAAAATAAAATCGTTGCAAAAGCAGCACATTACAATGGTGAAGGAAAAGCTCTGTGTATTGCGTATGATCACAACAACGTTTGTCAGGCATCTACATTGTCAGCCGAGGAGATTACAAAGATAAAACGAGTGTTTTTGTTTAACTCTGAAACATGAAATGTGGAGTTATCTGCTTTTGCTATTAAACAAACTATAAAAAAAACATACTTTCCCTGAACTTTAATTTCGCAGGTGAACTGTATTGGTTTAGTTATAACAGGAGCCATTCGCTAATCGGTAAAGTCAGCGCGTCACTGCAGCTGCTGTTAGAAGCGTCCCGGTTGTTATAGAAACAGTCAGCGTTCTGAGACGTGCGCACTGGCTGATCTAGCCTGAATAATAAGCTTTTTATAACGCTATTTGAGCAAAATAAACAACATTTATGACACAGTTGTTATCAGATTTCTTTGGTGATTTCAGATATGAAATTTAATCGCAAGCCTAGTGAACAGTTTTGTAGAATTTGATGTTTCCCCATTCAGAGAGATAGGAGCTGCACAGATTACACTGATGATTTGTGTTTTGCAGGTGAAGCTGGTGCGATTGGTGGGCATCATGCTGTTGTTCTATGTGAAGGCGGAGCATGCGGCACACATCTCTGAGATGGAGGCTGAGACCGTCGGCACAGGGGTCATGGGGCGCATGGTGAGTGGTGTTACTCAGGCCGCTACGGTGCGAATGACCCGATTGAAGCTCATGCATAGTTGTATACAGAGTCCAAAATTAACAAGTGCAAAGCCCCAAATGCTAGTAAAAAGATGATGGCTGCAATTTTATTTTTATCATTGTTATTTATAATAATAATAGTAATAAATACTGTCTTTACCATATTGCTTCTGAAATTGGCAAAAACTACAATTGATTATGGATAAATTGGATAAATCGGATCCAATAAAATGGATATTATTAAATATTATTATATTAGAAAATTAATTTGATTATCATTAAATGCTGTTTTTATTTTGCAGTAAAATAGTATTATTACTAAAATTAGCAAAGACTGCAGTTTCATTATTATTATTATTAAATACTGTTTTTATTTTGCAGTAAAATAGTATTTCTACTCATTTATTATTGTTATTATTTTGTCATTATTATCAATAGTAGTAGTAGTATATTAGTACTAGTATTGTTGTATAGTCTTATTGAATGTGTTCCAAAAACAACAGTCATGACTCTCACTATGTTAATGAATTCTCTCATAATTAATAAGGGTTACACTTTAGTTAAAGGAGACATACAAGTTGCATGTACTTACTTTAGTAATAACAGTAACTTATGCCTTATTAAAAACAACTAACCCTAAACCAAACCCTTACCTTAACCTTAACCCTTTAGTAAGTACACATAGCTAGTTAATATTACTTTTAATATTACAACATCACCTAAAAAAATAAAGTGTAACCTTGATGCATGCCTACTTGTGCATGTTATATTCTGGCATACATTATTATCATCTCTGAAAGGTAGACTTTAACCATTGAGAACCTAAAGCTAAAATAGGCAGTTCTTACATATTTTATTTTTCGGACTGTACAATTCTAAAACAATATACAATCTTCAAATGCAAGGTATATATTTTTTTTCCTTTCTTTCTTTCAGAAAACTATTTGCTTTCAGTAAATTACAGTTATTGACCATTATTGCTTGTTGAGAGTTTGTAAATAGAATTTTAAAAAAGTAAAAATTAATTTTATTGGTTTTTATTAAGAACAAATCAGAAAACACACGAACGAAAGAATCTAACAACTGGACTACAATAAAAACAAGTCTGACACTGGGTTTCACAGTTCTCACTCAGGAGACTTTTTTAGTGCAAGTTCTCTCATACAAACATACAAACTCAGACACAGCGCATGCAGAGATGTTGGTCTGACAAGTCCCGCTGCCTCCTCCCATATCTCATCAGAAATCAACACAGTTGCATCTTACATGAATACGTCTTGATTTGATGTGTCTGCGATGACACAGCCAGTTTAATAGGGTTAACTTTACAGTTTTTTAATTTAGGAGTGCACTAAAAAATAGTGCCCTGTTATTGGTGTGTTTAAATATCTTATTTCTCGTTTAGGGTAATAAAGGTGCAGTAGCGATCCGCTTCCAATTTCACAACTCGGACATCTGTGTGGTGAACTCCCACCTCGCCGCGCACACAGAAGAGTTTGAAAGACGCAATCAGGACTTCAAGGACATTTGTCGCAGGATTCAGTTCAGACAGGATGACCTCACACTACCACCTCTCACCATCATGAAACACAAGTATGAGCCAAACTCAACAGCCTGCCAGTTTAACTAGAGACAAAATCTAATTCTCCCTGTTTAAATCTTTCATCATCATGGTTCTCTCTTCATTTGCAGTGTTGTGTTGTGGCTGGGAGATCTAAACTACCGAATAAGTGACCTTGAAGTTGATCATGTGAAGGACTTGATCGCTAAAAAGGATTTTGAGACTCTGTATAATCACGACCAGGTACACAGCTGCGGTTTGTCTGGAGAGTGTTGCGTTAGATGGCAGTATAAATGACCGTGGATGTGCATGTGTTTCAGCTGAAACGGCAGATGGATGAGGAGGTTGTGTTTGTGGGCTTCACGGAGGGAGAGATTGATTTCCAACCAACATACAAATACGACACCGGCTCAGATCAGTGGGATACAAGGTCAGAAAACACCATCACACACTATTTCCTCTGACACTTTCTATAAAATATATTCTCCACAACATAGTTGGTTTGCTGCCAGTCTGCGAAGTTTGATATAATATGGAAACATACTGCAATGTTCACAGTCTTTCCAAAACAACCATAGGAAATAATAACTTTGGCACATAATTAATTTTGTGTTATGCATATAAATAAATACTTCAATTCATGGTAAGCTGTCATGTTTCTGAGTGATCAGACCTATGTTTTTCTCCGGGGTAATAAAACAAATGAAAATTTGTCTGACAAAAAATGAGCAACCCAAACCATATTTAGATACCAGAATATTATAGAGGCTCTCTTGACCAATGAACAACCACATATGAATGTGCTGAAACCCCACTCATAGTGCCTTAGCAATGACACAGCAATGGCTTTGCAAGAAACATTTACTAACATTATACATGGACTAATGCTGCATGATAGTTTAAATAAAATCAATATTGTGATATGGCTCAGAGTAGGGCTGCACGATATATCGTTTCAGCATCGATATCGCGATGTGCGAATCCGCGATAGCTGGGAGGTTGCGAAGGGAATTATACAAATGAATATGCAAATGAATTAATTATATGAATGCACCTCTAAAGTTAAAAAATTGGATGCAATTTTGTTTTCATCTTCACTCCATGTAATACCTAATTGAGTAAAGTAGTGCTCTTAATCGGCAGGTTGGATGTTATGGGAAGCAGTTGTAATTCTGCTGTTTCATATGCGCCACCTAGTGTCAGAGAGTGGATTTACAGAGAGTTGCATTCACATTCAGCCTGTGTGTGCCATTTTTCTCTGGCCAAAAAAATGAATTTGCACGCCCTGCTGTAAATTTTGACCGGTTGATTAAAAACATGTTTGTATTGTATGCACATTTAAACTATTCGGATAAGGTATTTAGAATGTATTTTGCATATTGCATTATATATAACAGAACAACTAAATAGAGACTTTTTTCCCTCCATATCATTCCGTCCTAAAGTGGACTAAAAAACAAACAAACAAAAAATAAAACACTTAATTATAATAAAATATTATACAAGTAGGAAATGGCAAGTGTTTGCAAGTGTTATCAGTGGTCGGATCACTTCACCTAAGCAGTGTTGTTTTGTTTATGCAGTGAGAAGTGCCGAGTTCCAGCATGGTGTGACCGCATCCTGTGGAGGGGAAAGAACATTAAACAGCTTCATTACCAGAGTCACATGACCCTGAAGACCAGTGACCACAAACCCGTCAGCTCTCTGCTAGAGATCGGGGTGAGAACACCAGCCTTGATCATGCATCAGCCGGTCCTCATTCTCTCCTCTTACTGACATCTGCTGTTACTCTGCGCAGATCAAGGTCGTGAACGAGGAGTCTTATAAACGGACGTTCGAAGAGATTGTGAGGCACATTGACAGAATGGAGAATGATTGTATTCCTTCAGTGTCTCTGTCTGAAAGAGAGGTTAGCAGTCTTACATAATCCAGCCCTTGACTTTCACATTTGGGGTCAGCAAGTTTTTTTTTTTTTTTTTTTTTTTTTTTTCCAGAATTTAATAATTTATTTTTAAATTTTGCATTTAATTTTTAAAGTTTGGTGTTAGTAATTTAAAACGTTACATTTTGTTTATATTTCAAATAAACGTTGTTCTTTTGAACTTTCTATTAATCAAAGCATCCTGAAAAAAAAAATCTATAAAAGTTTCACAATGTTGTGCATATTTATTATCGTGATACATCACATTACCGAATACCGGCATATGTCTAATTAAAATAATTTCTGGAGGATTATATGACAGTGAAGACTGGAATAATGATGCTGAACATTCAGCTTTGATCACAGGAATAATTTACACAAATTACAATGTTTTAAAATAGAAAACGGTTATTTTAAATGGTAATGATATTTGATATATGAATACTGTTTTTACTGTATTTTTGATCAAATAAATGCTGCCTTGGTGGTAAGCATAAGACATTTCAAAAACATTTTTTTTTTTTAAATTACTGACCCCAGACTTGTGAATAGTATTGTGAATATGTAATGCTCATTTAAATGGAAAATGAATTATTTATATTTCCTTTTGGTTTCTTTCTGTAGTTCTTCTTCCAGGATGTGAAGTTCATGCAGCACCAGGCAAAGACTGTGAGCGTTTATAATGATGGACAGGTGCCGTGTCAGTTTGAGTTCATTCCGAAGCTGGACGAGCCCACCTACTGCAAGCCCTGGTTAACAGCAAACCCTGCTAAAGGCTTCTTGGCTCAAGGTCAGAGGGATTCACTAATATACTTACATTCGCCACAGTGTTGGTGTTTATTCGATGTGGATAGAGTGACATCTAGTTAATACTAGTTCTAAAACAACCAGCTGTTATTGCACTCAAATGATTCTTTTAAAAAATATGGATTCATTCGGTTATAAAACAGCCTACACGGGTTGTAATGTGGCTTTTTTGGAACTGCTTTCACCTGCGAAATAAAGCAAAAACAGACAATATTGTGTTTGAAATATGGTTGCAAAGGGGTGGTCAATTTCCAAAAACTTAAAACCAAAAAGTTTACGAAATTTTCAAAAAATTATGGAAAGTTTCCGGAAATTTACTGGAAGTTTCCCTCCCATTTGCAACTCTAGTCTGAAACTCACTTAATATCAGGGTTTGTACAAGGTGCTTAAAATGCTTGAAGTACTTGAATTTGATTTTTTGAAATTTAAGTCCTGGAAAACAGCCATATATTTGAGAAGGTACTTGAAAAGCAGTATAGTGTTAATTTTTTTTTTTCTGAAAAAAACAATCTTTTCATGCAAAATTAACAAAGCAGTGCATCTCATATAAATACAGAGCCATTTCAGGAGCGTGCACAAGATCTTGTGATTAAATGTGACAATAATACTCCTTGAGGAAAAGCAGTCTCGTTGAGTTTGTGGTAAAACCTTTGATAGAGAAATTATATTGTTTGGTCTTTTATTGCATGTGCAGTTTGTTTGGGTTTCATTTGGGAACCCGTATAAAGTCTGACGCACTTTGTGTTGTACTTAATTACAGTTCGCAAAAAAAAAAAAAAAAAAAATATGCTCACTTGAGGTGGTTTTGTCTTGTGCGAAAAAGGGTTAATGTGAACAATGGGAGATGGAAATGCATTTGCAGAATAAATCCCTCCATGCACATCAAAAACTTCATATGACTTTGTGTGATGGGATGGCATAACCTGACCTGAAGAGTATTAATCAGTCTCACAGTCTATGTGGTCTTTGCATAGGTACCAGTGTGGACATCGACCTGGAGGTGTTTGTGAACCGCTCTACAGCCCCAGAGCTGAACTCAGGCCAGCAGCAGCTGGAGGACATCCTGGTTCTGCATCTGGAGAGGGGTAAAGATTACTTCATCTCCGTCACAGGCAACTACCTGCCCAGCTGCTTCGGCTCGTCTCTCAGTACCCTGTGCTTGCTGAGAGAACCCATCCAGGACATGCCCCTAGAGACCATCAGAGAGCTGGTGAGATCCTGCCATTTTTATAAGAGCACTGCCATTTCTGACAGATTCACCGACAGTTATATTTTTGAACCATGCTTATAGCTGTTTTAAAACCTTCCTACTGCCTAAATGGACAGCTACTTTGTGAGGCAGCATTCTAAAGTGACTGCACTTCTTACATGGTGCACATGGGATACTCTACTCTACTCACGGCTGATTGCAGTATATCTTGACATTAGCATGTTGCTTCTTCATTAAAGGGTTAGTTCAACCAAAAATAAAATTTGGCCAGAGTAGGGCTGTGCAAAAAATCGAATACGATTTTCATGCGCATCTCATCAGTAAAGATGCTCCTGTAATTAGTAGTATATCTCCAGCATGTGCGTTAAGATCAGGGTTGCCAGGTTTTCACAACAAATCCTGGCCAGTTGCTTCTCAAAACTAGTCCAAAACTAGCCCAATCGCGTTTCCAGGAGGTTCCCCGATAAAAAATTTCATTCCGGAGTTAAAATATACGCTTTTTGGCATGGTTTCCTTGGTAAAATTCTCATTTTAGGGGCTAAATATCACGTTATTGGTATTGGGGTCGCTTCAACCCGCAGACATGAACAACAACCGCAGACTTGGCAACACTGGTTCAGGTGGAGCGGCATTTACTACACAGAGCCGTAGTCCACCGACAAGCTACACAAAATCGCTTTCAAAATCGACAAAGAATCGCCTGCGATTTTAAAATCGATTTTGTGTAGATTGTCAGTGAATTACGGCTCTGTGTAGTAAATGCCAACCAGCGTTGCCAAGTCTGTGGTTGTTTTTCATGTTCGCGGGTTGAAGCGACCCCAATACCAATAACGTGATATTTAGCCTCTAAAATGTGAATATTACCAAGGCAACCCTGCCAAAAAAACTTATATTTTAACCCCGGGATGCAATTTTTATCGGGGAACCTCCTGGAAATGCGATTGGGCTAGTTGGCCTGGCTAGTTTTGAGAAGCAACTGGGCAGGATTTGTTGTGAAAACCTGGCAACCCTGATCTGAACGCACGTGCTGGAGATATACTACTAATCACAGGAGCGCCTTTACTGAAGAGATGCGCATGAAAATCGTATTCGATTTTTGGCACAGCCCTACCCCAGAGGCATCCTAGGTGTATATGACTTTCTTCTTTCTTTTTTTTCTTTTTTACCACAGTTATATAAAAAATGTCCTGGCTATTCCAAGCTCTATCATTGCACTCAGCAGGTGTTGCAGTGCTTCAGTCCAAAAGAAGTGAATAAAAAGTGCCCATCCATTAAAAAAAAAAAATCTGTCTCACACGGCTCCAGGGGGTAAACAGGCCTCTTGTAGCGAATCGATTCATTTTTATAAGAAAAATATCCATATTCAAAACGTAATAATCATTTCTAATATGCTGATTTGCTGCTCGCGAAATATGTATTTTTGTGAAAACAGTAATACATTTTATTTTTCAGGATTCTTTGATAAATAGAAAGTTCAAAAGATCATTTCTCTGCTGTCACTTTTGTTCAGTTTAAATCATCGTTATTGAATAAAAGTAATCACTACTCAAAATCTTGGTGAATGAAATGATTTTTCCCGGCATTTGCTGTCATGTATTATGGGTTGTCTTCTCTGTGAAGGATTCTTGCATTTAGTAAATATTCTATACATCAAGACTTGGTTACAAGCTGTAATTATCTGATAATGATTAACCTGCCTCATAATTTTCCTTTTTTACATCAGAGTATGAAGTCGAATAGCCAAGTGAGTAACCCAGAGACTGATAAACCTCAAGACATTCCTAAGGAAATATGGATGATGGTGGACCATCTCTTCCGTTACGCAAAAAAACAGGTCAGGATTGCTCTTTTCTCACGTATTACTGTGTTTTAAACTTTTCTCTCTCCCTGTCTTAAAACATTTAAACTGTGCTTTTGTAATTTTGTGCTGCTAAAAGCTGTTTGTCTTTTTTTTATGGTCGAGCCACTGAGCTCCTCTCTATAGCAACAGCAGCACTAAAGCAGGAATCTGCTGAGGAAATTCACTACCCGTTGCCTTAGGAGTTGTTTCAGTAACCCGAAACAGCAAACCATTCTTTGCTGTTCAGAGAAGGCTGACTAAATCTGCTACACAATTACACATGATTCATCGACTGATTGCGAATGAAACTTTGAAGCACAATGCCTGGAGTTCATCCAAGAACTGTGAAAGCAGCCATAGTGAAATTGTTGACAATATCTGTATTACAGGAAGAGCTCTTTCAACAGCCCGGCCTGCGCGGCGAGTTTGAGGAGATTCGGGATTGTTTGGACACGGGCAGCTTAGACACTCTCCGTATCCTTTCACACGGTCACTGTGTGATTCATGTCTGCGGTGTGAACTGACTCAGCGTGCGTCCAGGGTTTGCATTAACTGGAAGCTTTTTGCAGTTCTGGATAATTCCAGAAATTAAAATACTTTCCTTTATTTTGCCCCGGCAAAAATAGACCAGGAGAAAGACTTAGTAAGTGAAGGTTTGGACAAAAAACAAGCTATTCCAAGCGTAGCCTAATGGAATAATTCATGACATACTGTACGGGAGGCCATGTTCTCTTTTTCACATTGCAGGACCTGAATAAAAATAAAAACCAAGAATATAACAGAAGACTAAAAGAGTTCTCGCTTTGTTTTTGTAATAAAAAATAATAATGAAAACTAAAATATAAAAGCAGTTGTAAACTTTTTAAATCAAATGTTTTTGTGACCAAATTATTAAAAATAATAATATCATCCTCGGGTTTGCTAATGTACGTCATTTGCACATCATTTAAGGTTGTTTTTATGTGTTTAACCTTTTTTTATGTTATTGTTCAGGTCTGTATACGGTAATATACATATGATAATGGCTCAAATTGCATTACATACGAACATAAATTATTGCAAGTAATGTAAAAATGACATGTCATAGCTGGGCTACTAGCTGATTTGCTTAACTGTAAAATGAATTATAATTTCTCAAAAATAAAATCTATGTAGTTAAATGGATTATATAAAATAAAGTACTTGGAAAGCATACAATGGCAGCCAGAAGTATGGGATGATTAAGATATTTCAGTGTTTTTGAAAGAGGTCTCTTATGCTCACAGAGACTCAAATATTTAGTAAAATTATCTTTGATTACATTTTTATTGATATTTAGTAGGATTGAATAACTTCCACTAGCATTCAAAAGTTTGGGGTCAAGGCTTTTTTTTTTTTTTTTTTTTTTTTTTTTTTTTTTTTTTTTCTCGTGTTGGAATGATCTGCCCAACTCAATCTGAGTCCTTAGCCATCTTCAAGAATCAGCTAAAAACACATCTCTTCCATCTTTATTTGACCCTCTAACTCTAGCACTCTCTATTCTAATTATATTCTTTAAAAAAAAATGTCTCTTTTAGAATTGCACTCTATTCATTTATTCACACACACAAAAAAAAACTAACACTAGCTTGCTCTATTCTTTCTTTTTTTATTAAATCTATTTTCTTTTTATTTATTATATAATAAAAAATAAATAAAACTTGCTATGTGTACTGCATTAAGCTGAGACTTGTCATAGCACTTGCGTATCATTGCTCTTTTGTTGAATTTGTTTGCTTCCTCATTTGTAAGTCACTTTGGATAAAAGCATCTGCTAAATGACTAAATGTAAATGTTAGTCTTGTCTACTCACCGAGGTTGCATGTATCTAATCAAAAACACAGTAATATTGTGAATTTTCAGCATCATTACTCCAGTCCTCAATGTCGCATGATTCTTCAGAAATCATTCTGATGTGTTAAAATCATTGGAATATGCCGATTTGATAAGCTTTATGTGTAGACCCACGTGTCTCTGTTCTACTTGACTGTTGAGTGCCCTTGACCTGAAGCACTTTTAGCTGGCAGTAACCACTCAGTGGCCGAAGCCCTGCTCCTGTTCCTCGATGCCCTTCCTGACCCAGTGATTCCCTTCTCCTTCTACCCACAGTGCTTAGACTGCTGCTCAGACAGCAGCCGGTGTAGACAGGTTTGTCTTCAGTGTAGTGTCTTATGAAGAAGTGCAGTTACTGAAAAATAAATAAATAACACGTTTCCTTTCTGTTTCTGTCCACAGATCATTTCTGTGCTACCTCAGTGCCATAAAAACGTTTTTAACTATTTGATGGCCTTTCTTCAAGAGCTGCTGAAGCACTCCGCACACAACCGGCTGGATGTCAGTATTTTAGGTAGGTTGACAATCCACATTCACTGCTTGTTTTTGTGTACTTTGTCTGCAGATTTGGAGAGTGCAGGCCAGTTTCAAACACAAAGGTTTATTCTACACAAGACACATTCAGTGCTTAGTGAAGATGAACAAAATGGCAAATAAAGAGCTGGAAGCAAAGCGTCGAGCATCATCCTACTGCTAAGATGTTATTATTAAAAATAATTCAGACGTCTAGTCATGCATGAAAGAAAGTCTGAAGTTTTGATTTTCCATGTTGTTTAGAGTCATGGAAAACCTGGAAACATCAGGGAGTTTGGTGTGGAAGTGACTTTGGCGGTCTGACTGACTCGTTTGTCTTTTGTTTACAGCCTCGATCTTCGCTGGCCTTTTGCTCAGGTCACCCACAAAGCAAGATCTCACAGAGAAAAGAAAGGTGAAGGAGTTTGTCCAGCATTTCTTGGTCCAGACGCCCTCTGACAGAGATATTGACGAGAAATTACCCGAATAATGTACTGCATCGTGTTGCCTTTATTATTTCACATGCCTAGTTGTTCCGGGTATCAGCAGAATTATGTCGATTAACTTTGTAGTTGCATTTTAATTCAAAGCATTTTATACAGATATTGGAGCTAATTTGTTTTATTTGCGAAAACAAATGGGAGTTTGTTATTTAATTAAATATATTTGTATTTTGATGTTTGTAAATAAAAAAAAACAGTTGTTCTTTTATATTAAATCTCAACAATTACAACACACTCTTGTGTTTGCCTTTTTCTTTTGTTTTCTTCGAAATAATTGCTTATATTATTTAGATGCAAAATAATCTAAAGAATTTAATTTGCATTTTGTAGTATAGTATAATAGCCATTATATATTTGTCTTTTGATTTTAATGCTCATTTTCAAGATTTTTTACCATTTTAAAGATAATTCATACAAAGAAAATGTAAATATGTTGGTAAAAGGTTTATTCCTCAAAACAATTTCGAACTGCTCATTCAATATTCCAATATTGAGCATTTATTTTGCTCAACATGCATCATTTCTAATGAAAAGAAAATGCTAGAAGACATGCTCAGACTTGTTAGTCACTATTTAAATAAATACGGTCACACTTTACAGTTGGGTCTCATTAGTTAATAGTTAATGCATTAATTATCAATAAGCAATACATTTGGTAACGTATTTATTAATCTTTGTTAATGTTAGTTGCTCATTGTTAGTTCATGTTCGCTCAGGTTCATTAAATATTAAAACATTTTTTGATTTTATTAATGAATTAGTAAATATTGGAATTAACACCAGCAAAGTATTTTTCACTGTTAGTTCATTTTAACTAATGTAGTTAACTAACGCGAATAAATTGTAAAGTGTCACCATAAATACTTCACCAAACAATGTCCTCATAATATGCTAACACTTTACAATAAGGTCTTATTAGATGGATAATGCGTTAGTTAACATTAAGTAATTATGTGCAATATATATTTTCCCAGCATTTATTAATTTTAGTTAAAAAATAAAATAATAATAATAATAACAATTGTTCTTTGTTCATGTTATTCATGCAATTTTTAAAATGTGTTAGTAAATCTAAAAATTAACATTAACTAGGAAATGCTGCAGAAGTATTGTTTATTGTTAGTGTTTCTGGGGTGTGATGTGATGCTGAACTGAACTGATCTGGAGTCTGTGCGCGCGCCGCTGTTCATGATGGTGCCGCTGCGGAGGGATGAGGACACAACATTACAGAGGCCTCCAGCGTCTTTATAGCACTGGTAAATGCATTAAACTATTTTAATCTGCTTGGTTTGGGGGTGTAAAAGCGCGTCGTTATCGTTCAGATGTTTTAATGGCTTGTCTCGGTTTCATTAGAGTTTCTGTTCAATGCTAACGGGATAAATATGTTAGCATACGTCCACCCTGCGTGCTTTAACCATCACATATTTAGCGTGTTCACAATATTTTACATTTTAACCGGTTAAAACGTCAAATTAACTGCGCCTGTGTCCATCGATACCGGTTAATGTGATCTATAAACTAGTGTTAATGGCTAGCTGATGAAGCTAACGCCTGTCAATGGAGACTCTGCTAGCACATTAGCCTGTTAGCTTCTCTCTGCATTCTTAATAAAACACGACCGCTTTAAGTGATTACATGTGTGTTGCTTAATTATTTCAGCCCTTTTGTCTTTGGGATGTTGACCGGACAGAAGCAGATTAACTAATGACTCGAGCTTCAATACACAGGTGAGCTAACAGTTAGCAGTACTGACATGACAGTTTGTGTTTATAACAACATTTCCAGTTTAAGATGAATATGACACGTTTATGACTTCACGACATTAAAGACTGCATGTTTTTAATGTGTCTAATGTATTCGCGTCTTTCTCTGTGTGTGTGTGTGTTTAAATTGATAAATGTAAATGTTGTCTTGCATGACTTGTGATTGTCATCAATGTCAAAGTGAACATGGAAACTTCTAGAAAGTGTCCAGAATGACAGAAGCCTCACCTGCTTTGAGGCTCATTGTGTATTATTATTATTATTATTATTATTATTATTATTATTGTTTTTTTTTTTATTATTATTGTGTTTGTTTTTTTGTGAAATGTTTTTTTCTTTGTAACCGTGTAGTATGAGAGGCATTCGTAGTGTACACTGTCTGCTTTCAGCTGTCTTCCTAGACTGCATCTTTTGTGCATAATAATGTAGAGAGCTTCCCTCTAGAGCATTTCGAGCATCATGAGATGGTAAGCTCCCTTCCTAGACAGCATGTATGGTTATTATAACCTAGTACAGTCTCTTCCTAGATAACATCATAATCTTAAAAATGTGAGTGACGTTTTCAGGCATCAGAGGTTTAGACTCAGAACATGATGTCCGAAGTGCTGTCTAGCTAGTCAGCGTGCTCTGTTTTGTGACGTAGCCGGTGTGTCTGGGTCATGTGTGTCTAGGTTTGTTTTAGGCTGACCATAGTTTCAGTTTGCAGATGCACCTTTCCTCTGATTGTTTTGTAGTTACTCTAACACCTGCATTGTCCTGGATTCGTGCTGTATTCCCAACACATTACGCTGTTTGTTATTTATATTGGAATACCTCTTATTAAAACAAAACTGTAAAACGGATATGTTGTTGATATGTGATATATGTTAATTAAACTGAATTATGTGAATGATTTATGTAAATGTACCTAAACTTACAAGATAGCATTTATAAAACATTTTTTTTCTTGATAATGCGCACATTACACTGTAATAGATCTTTACTTATTTCCTTACTGTTCCTCATTTAATCATTATGATAACCTGCAGTTGTTATAACGATTTAGTGAGGAATGATGTTATTTTAGTATTAATTATATGCCATCATAGCAGTTATTAATTTTGATATAACTTTATATGTTTTAAGTTTTACTCTTTTTTTTTTTTTTTTTTTCATTTTAGTAGTTTTTTTACTTTTAATATTTCTATTTAATTTTAATTTATTTTCATAAAATTTTTAGTTTTGCTAATTTTAGTACTTATATCACATAACTCATTTATTTAGGTTAGCTGCCAAGGCAACATTTTTCATCTGATGTTTATATAATTTTATTTGAACTTAAGTTCATTTACCATAAATATTTTTAATATATATATAAACCTGTCTGATATTTATCTATTTATTTATTTTGGTTCAGCTTTTTTATTTACGGAAAACAATTATTATTATTATTATTATTTATTATTATTATCTAATATTTATCTTATTTTAGTTTAGCTTTATTGCAGATATTGAAAACAATTTTTAAGTTTTTTGTTGTTGTTCATCTGATATTTATCTTAATTTATTTCAGCTTTATATTTGTTGTTGTTTTCATTTGTTTTTCATCTGATATTTGTTTCTTATTTCAACTTTTTCATTCAATGAAAAAAAATATTTTTTTCATTAAAAAACTAATCAATTTAGTCTATGATTGAGGGCTATAAATCCTGTTTTCTATTTGATTACTTGGCGTTGTGTGCTATGAATATTGTCTTAAACCGTTTTGAATGTATTCCAGCCGCAACAAAAGCAAGCACGTGGACACGAACCCAGGACTGAGCTCCTCCGTCAGGATCATGGGAGAGAATGGCCCTCTCTCGGTGACAGCCATGCTCTTTGAGGACGAGGAAGAGGATGTGGACAAACTGGGCCGTGAGGAGGAAGATGAGGACAAGATGGCAGACTTTGACAAGGACGACAGCATAATCTCGGGACCCTCGTCCTCCTCGGGAAGGGTCTATGATCGCACCACGGTGCTCATCGAGCAGGACCCCATCCGCCTGGACGAGGAGGGCGAGGAGGACGGCATGGCCTTCCTGCAGGAGGGAGAGTGTGAGGGGGACGAGGGCTCTCTGGCCTTCATGGGTGACCCGGATGGCATGTCGCAGGGATACATACACCACACCATCTCTGCGGACCAGATACAGTTCATCATTAACCCGGGGTCCACCCCTATGCCGCGAAACATCGAGGGCGCAACGCTGACGCTACACTCCGAGTGCCCCGAGACCAAGCACAGAGAGGTGAGCAGCTTATCTGACAGAGCATTGCTTTCAGTGACGACCCTCAGTGTTTGGTTTGTGTTAAATCTGGTGGCGTGTCCATCAGTCAGATCTGCTTGTTCAGGGAAAGCAAATCAGATAAGCTGGGAGAGGGATGGGTGTGTTTGCATGGGGCATTCATCCCCACAGGATCTGTGTGTTTCCACGTGATTTCACATCAGAGCTCTGGACCCAGCCGTCCTCAGCTCTTATGGCTGGTTGCTGCTCCAGTAAACTTCCTCTGTCTGCGATCTGGTTAAATCACAAGAGACCCAGACCTCACACTGGCCCTAACCACATGCTGAACATCCAGTCTGGAAGTCAGTCAGATGTTAATGCACTGAGCACTTGATTGATTTTTTCCTAAATTATTCGTTTTTTTTTTTTTTTTTTCCCTGAATTCCATGTTTCCCATTTTTATGTTTACTGGATTTCATTTTGATGGTTTTATTAAATGTTAATAATCAGAACAAATTAATAATTTATTAAAAGTTCAACAATAATAGTGACATTTTTGGTTTTTTTTTTTATGTTTTCATAAAATTTTTTTGTCTTTTTAATTTTTTGTCTATTCATAAAGCTATAACAATCTAAAAATGTATTCAAAAAATAGTGCCCTTTGAAATCTGTTATTTTGTCCCAAATTCCATGGGTTTTTTTTTTTCCGTTTTGATTTCTCTGAGTTCTGTTTCAATGGTTTAAATACATTTTAATCATAAAAAAGCATGTACAGTTACTTCAATTTTTAAAATGTTAAAAATAGTGCCCTATGAAATGCATTTTATTTTAAATCCTAAATTCTATCTTAATGTTTTTTAAATGTTAATAATAAATGGTTTGTTTTATGATTTAATACAAATGTATTACAATAATAATAAAATGAATGCATAAAGCCTAATTAATTTAATTAATCTTTTTTTTTTTTAATTTTAATAATTTGTTTTTATAATTTTTTAAAGTTTTTTTTTTTTTTTATTTATTTATTTTTTTTACACAGAAGCTGTGTAAACAGAAGCTAAAATTAAAGTTTTAGATAATGAAATGGAAATAAAGTTTTGGGAATTAAATTCAGTTGGTTCTTTGTCATTGAGCTGCCTCTCACTATTTCAACTAAACAAATTGCACATTTTGCTACTGTAGCATCATTTGTGGTTAGGGTGAAGTGTGTCCACACTGCTGACAGTGTTTACGCAGTCATCAGAAACTGGATACTGTTCCAGGCCTTAAAAAAACTGCTGTGGCTGCCCATTATTTGGTGCATCACTAGCAGATCTTTAAACTCAAGTCTTGTTCTGTGATTAGTGATGATGACTCAGTCTGAACACTAACTGCTCTTCCTCACTCACAGCACAGATCTCTGCCAGTGTGATGTGTAGTGTTGACGCTGACGTTCAGATGACGTACAAAGAGGTGATCATCATCACAATTCCTCGGGTTATTTATCTGTTTCCTTTGACTTTCTGCAGTGCTTTATTAATATTCCCAACCTGGCAACCATGCGCTCTCTCTCGCTGCGTTGTTGAGCTGAAATCACTGGCAAACATGTATGTTAGAGTTAAGCATTCTCTATTGAGATATTCTACTCAAATAAAAGTTAGATTCAGTTTTTCGTTCACACAGTCGTTTGTGCTGTTCGCTGCGACTAAATCTGCCAGAAAACCATGCGAGCTGAGGTTTGCTTGATTCTCTTGAAAGTGCAATAATTTTGATGAAATGAAATGACAGTGAGTGTGATTAATAATCGTGATTATATCTTTGAGCAAAATAATCTTGATGAACAGTTTAATCATTATCTTGCTGTCCTACCGGGAGGCTGACATAAATATTTGGGGGTCATTATGAAGACATTTAGTCTCAGAGACGATATGTGATCAATTGACTATTAAGCTGACAGATATTATGTAACATTTGTAATGATGTCATGCTGAACAGGCTGAAGATGCAAACAAAAAGCATTCAAATATTGTCATAATGTAGTATTTCTCATGTGGAATGGCCACCGCAAAGCAGAAATAGAGTAATTTGGCTGCAACAAATGGCTCCAGGTGGTTTATTTGCATTACACAGACTTGCAAATGACCAGCTTTTACTGCCCACACACACACACACACACACACATATTGAAAGGTCATTCATCACATCTACAGCTACACAGCTTTGTCTCATAATAACCCTAAATACTTGGACATGTTTGTAGTTGTCTTTTTTTGTATGTCACACTGTGTGTTACATGAGATCGTTATTCTTGCTTTTGTGTTCAGAGAATGATTGATGATGTTGATAATTTGTATGAGAGCACAGCTACAAGCCACAGCACCCAATTACGCTCATATTATGCTCAAATCCGATGTTTTCAGGTGTTTTTTCTCATGACCTTTTAAACGTGACCCATCTGTGACATTGCTCTGGATGTCTGAACGCACAAGACACTAAAATAATAAATACATTTTTAGATTAATTTGAATATATTCACGTTTGCTGCTGTTTAAAAGTTTTGTGCCAGTAAGATGTTTTGATGTTTCTGTAAGAAGTCTCTTATGCTGACCAAGGCTGTATTTAGACCTATTTATTTTCTTAAAACAGAAATATGATTAAATATTATTAAAATGTAAAATATTTTTTTTATGTGAATATAATGTAAAATGTAATTGATTTCTGTGATCAAAGCTGAATTTCAGAAATCTTCAGAAATCATTCTAATATGCAGATTTGCTGCTCAAGAAACATTTCTGATTATTATCAATGTTGAAAACTATGGAAGCCCGTTTCCGCCACTGAATAAAATGTATAAAAAATGTAATTGGGTCTTTTTGTCTTTTTTTTGTTAATATCTTGCAATTCTGACTTTATAACACGCAACTGTGAGTTATAAAGTCAGAATTGCGAGATATAAACTCACAATTGTGAGTTATAAAGTTTTTTCTCGCAATTGTGAGTTTAGGCCTAAATCTTGCAATTCTTACTTTTTTTTTTTCTCACAATTGCGAGTTCATATCCCACAATTATGACTTTTTTCTCAGAATTGCATGTTATAAAGTCAGAATTGCAAGTTTATATCATACAATTCTGTGAAAAAAAAAGAACCTTGCCTTGTATTATTTTTTATTTAGTGGTGGAAACGGGCTTCCATAGAAAACAGCTTTGCTGCTTCATGGTTTTGTAGATTTTAATTATTATTATTATTATTATTATTTTTTTCAGAATTATAATTAGTCAGTAACAACATAATGTACTTCATTCAGGCCGAAAGTTTGCATGAAAACAAGAGGCAGGATTTATTGCACGAGCCAATCATATCCAATCATAACCGATCATATCCAATTATAGCAACGTAGCATAGCGTAGCCTCATCTCACGTGACTTTCCCCCATTCGTCTCAGTTACCCCCCAAGTAAAGTCATGGCACACTGTGGGGTCTCTGTTGAAAGTCAATGGGCTGAGGGGAAGCAACTTTAGCTGCAGGTGTTACTGTTAGACAGTGTTACTTTATAAAAGCAAGTGACTTTTATACTTTTAATGACATATTTACTCATATTTGTGTTGTTGTTGTTTTTTTTGTAATATAATTATTTTCTCATCCAGTTTTTTGAGGAGACACTGCCTCCCTTGCCTTCTCAGAGGAAACACCCTGGTTGATTATGTACATAATTGAATGAAAACGTAAGGAGGTTTTAAATATGAAGTGTAGTATTAAAAGAGCACTGAGATGACATGGTCAGAAGCAAATGAGGTGATGCATCATTAAAGTTCAATAGTAGGACAAATAAATTGCAGTAGACCATATGAGGATAAAAATGACATTTGGGCTAGACTGTAGCCTTAAAGTGGGCATGCCATTTCCAGAACAAAAGAAGTAAGGTGTGTTGTTGAAGTTATTGTTGTGTTTTGTGTGTTTGCCTGTTAAGAGCAGAGAGAGATCAGCATTATCTCACGGCTTGATGTTCTTCGCTCACAGGAACAGAGATGTCTGCGTCTAAAGAGATTGCTGCTGAATACTGATCAGTGGCTTGATGTGAAAGAGAGTCTGTTTGCTGCTGAAGCACACACACACAGAGGCGCAGGTCATTCAGGGCCACACGTAAACCACTCAGAATAGAGCTCAGTGTTTCCCAAACACAGCAGGACACGCTTTATTGATCCGGTGTTTTGATATAAGCAGCTTATGGAACACTTGAGCAGAATTCTGCGCATAGAATAAAATAATAACTCCTGATATTGTTATCTTGGTTGGTAATTATGTTAATTAATATAACTTATCTTATTTAGGACAATTGCATGTTATACATTTTTTAGACTACACATAAAAAAACTGTTAATACATCAGTAAGTCTAGACCAGAGATGATGAAACAGGTCCAGCTTGCCAGATTTGGCCCTTTGAAGTATTGTGAAATACATTAAGACTTATTTTTTTTATAGGCTTTATGGACAGTCAAGGTGAGAGTGACTCTTGAAGGACCAGCACCATATCCTCTTGTAGCACTGTTTGAAGAATCGATCTTCCAGAATCTGGCAGTAAGTTCTAGAAGCTCATTTTTAGTCAATCCTGCAAGACAGACTTTTCAGGATAGGAGATGGAATAAAAATGAGCTCCTAAAACTTACTTAAACTATTCTTACATACCGATTTACTGCTCAAGAAACATTTCCATGTTGAAATCAGTTGTGCTGCTTAATATTTTAGTAAAAAAAAAAATGTTATACCATCATTTTTGACAAAGAAAGTTTAAAAGAGCAGCATGGAATCAAAACATTCTCCCATTTTTGTAGGCAAGCAATGTGACTCACACTAGAAATGAAATGTCAATCGAACTGTGAGATACTGTCAGTGTTGCGTGCAATGTGCTCTTTTGTGTAAAAAGAAAAAAAATGCACAGAATGCATGTTGCAGAAGTCGTATGAGTAGTATGGCATCATTGGCCAGTATTATGACAGGAAATGAAGAGAAAAGAAGTGGGTTGATTGGGAAATGTCAAGAGCCGGATTTAATGTCATGTTGCACACATGAGCACCACGGGAAGCACCATGTGAGTTAACCACTGGGTTCTGTATCTGACCCACATGCCACCTAAAGAAATAGTACAACTAAAAATGAAAATCTACTCAGGCTATCCAAAAGTTTGTTTCTTTATCGGACAGATTTAGAGAAATGTAGCATTACATCACTTGCTCACCAATGGATCCTCTGCAGTGAATGGGTGCCGTCAGAATGAGAGTCTTAACCGTAATCCAAACCACTCCAGTCCATCAGTTAACGTCTTGTGAAGCAAAAAGCTGCATGTTTGTTAAAACAAAAAAATCCATCATTAATAGTTCTCTGTCTGTAATTTTGCTTTCTTCAGTAGAAAAAGTAACCTCGTCTGAATCGGGAGAGAAATCTGCACAGATCAAGCACCGTTCAAAAGCCAAAACAGAAATATTTTGGTCGGTTTTGATGTGAGAGAAAACAGGAGATGTACTTTTTCATTGGAGGAAGCGTTATTATGGATTATGGACTAGTATTTTGGCCAGAAGCAAAAGTTTGACTTTAAATACGTCATAATTATTTGTTTCTTACAAACAAGTTCATTAATTAATTGATGGACTGGAGTAGTGTTGTGTGGATTACTTGTAATCAGCTCAGATGTTTGGACTCTTTTTTTGAGTGCTTTTATTAGATTAATTTGGTTTACTGATATGGTTTTTATGGAATGCTGAATTTCTTCAAATCTGTTCCCATGAAGAATGGCTGGCTTAAGGGTATGTAGATTTTCAAAAAAGTTTCAAAGTATGTTCAAAGTATTAATTGATAAATTTGTCATTCCACTCCATGCATATTTTAGAAAAATATATATTTTGTTCATTGTAGAGCCTGGCTTCTGTGGGAAAGTGTTGTTTGTGGAAGTTTGACACAAAGGAAAGATTCTGTTCATCTGCGTGATGCCTATTGTTCTCCATTGGAGACCGTTATTCCCAATCTGTCTTTGTGACCGTTGACTCTTTCTGTGCATCTCTCAGGTGAAGCGATACCAGTGCATGTTTGAGGGCTGTACGCGCACCTACAGCACGGCGGGAAACCTGCGCACGCATCAGAAAACGCACCGCGGTGAATACACGTTTGTATGCAACCAGCAGGGCTGCGGCAAAGCCTTTCTCACATCCTACAGCCTGAAGATCCACGTCCGCGTCCACACAAAAGAGAAGCCCTTTGAGTGTGACGTGCAGGGCTGTGAGAAAGCCTTCAACACTCTCTACAGGTTAATATGAGGACGAAGCACTGTTTTTTCATTTTTACATTTGCATGCTTAAGTAGCTGCTCTTGGCCTCCTGTGGGCTTTGCTGTTAGAGAGCGATTGCAGTGTATTGGGGTCTATCAGAAGCTCATGCTCATGTGACTGCTAGCCAGAAGCCACAGTTCCTGTGCGCCTCTGTTTGCTAATGTCCTGCACCCTCAGATATGCATCTAATCAGCCGTAACTCTGCCGGGCAAAGAGTGCAGGTCGTTTTATTGGTTTCTTGGATTTAATTTCTGTATCACACTGGGTTGCCCCGTTCAGAGTGAAATCATACTGGTCCGAAATCACACTCTTTATAACTGTGTAATAAACATGAAACGTAACACAGCCAATCAGAAAACATCACAGTAGAGGTGGGTATTGACTCAGATTGCACAATTCTAATTTCAAGCTCTTAATTCGATTTGACTCTGGATATGTCAGGTAGAGTATATGTAATTTTTCTTAAGGAACAATCTTTCTCAATAAATGCTGTAAACTATACAGGAACCCTGTGATTTTGTCTACCCTATGATATGACTATAATATTAACCCTTAAAATGAATCATTGGTTGAATCTTAAAATGAATCATTGGTTAACTTGATAGTCCAAACTAGTAGTTGTTCATTTTTTTTTATTTTATCAGGAAAAAAATCATTATTATTGGTTGGCTGGCATTGGGAAATGTAATGTTTTGTTGTAATGTTTTTCAGACAGAAAATAGAATGAAATAAGAATTCGGTATTTGGATCTGTGTTTTTATATAAGTGTTTATTTTTTTGAAGCTTGTTTTTTCTCATCGGTGGAAACTTGGTGCTTTGCATCTAGTTGCTTCTAAGTGTTCACTGTCATTATTCATTTACCCATACATAATTCATTCATTTGTATTTTGTATGATGGCATCTGCTCAGTGAGTAAACGTGATCACTGCATGATTGTTGTGTTGCTCTCGTCAGACTGAAAGCACACCAGAGGCTGCACACTGGGAAGACGTTTAACTGTGAATCAGAGGGATGTACCAAGTACTTCACCACACTCAGTGACCTGAGGAAGCACATCCGCACACACACGGGCGAAAAACCATTCCGGTGAGGAAATCTGTTTCAGCACCCAATCAGAGCGTTCACATTGACAATAATGAGTACACACCTACCAAATCATGAAAGTGGTACTTCTGCATATTATTAACGATTGAGGTGCTATTGTGTTTGTGTCTGCAGGTGTGATCATGATGGCTGTGGTAAGGCTTTCGCTGCTAGTCATCACCTGAAAACACATGTACGGACACACACTGGTAAGCCACGCAGTCTGCCCCATGAATGATCTCAAAATGAAAGCAATACACTGACGAAATCTTAACTTATTTACCCTATAAAGCCTACTGTGTCATATTTGATATGCACATTTCTAAGGCCTCTAATTTATCAACATGATCAGAACTTTGCCTAAAAACCTGTTGCACAATCTACTAAATGCCTTCTGTTGTCTGACTGATATTTTATAAGTTTGAGCAAGTAAAAGGTCTTTTAGTCTGATTGTAGAGATGTCCCCCTTCAGTGTGTTTTTCATGCATCTTTTTCCTGTGAAGTCCTTACTGATTTTTATCAAATACATTTTTTTTTTTTTATAGTAACTAGCATATAGGTTTATGATCTTCTAACAATGTCAGCTATATAATGTGAGTCAAATGGTGATTGGTTGGTTATTATCTCTCAGTCATTATTGTATTGCATTGCATTATGTGTTTTCCCCCACAATAAAAACTACTGAGCTTTGATTATTAAACTAAGCATTTAAATATCATCTTACCAATGCATATTATTGGGAGATATAGAGTGGTATTACTGTGATATTAATAAACTGATATTCATATTATTTTATGTAAGTATCTGCAATGCTGTTATAAAGATTGGTCAAGCTATCAGAATTTTATCTCACTTTTTGGCAATATAATATCAACAACTGCACCAAATAGCATTTTTTTTTCTCTCTCTCTTTCCTTGGGTTTGAGTTCTATATTCTCTCTCAATCATATTGAGTCATAAAAGCATGATGTACAAACATGATACTCAACCAAAAACAATTATGTAGAAACACTTCTCTTTTATATTTTGTCCAAAGGTTTAAAAGAAAAAGAAAATCTGACTGATATTTCATACGTCTGATTGCTTCATATGACCTCACACAGCTGAGGGGTTTCTGTAAAATTGGTAATCATTAATCAAACAATAATAATAATAAAAAACATGTTAATGCACAATAAAATAATTGTCGGCGTCAATTAATTAATGCGTTAATGCGATAATAATGCTGTAACTTGCCCAGCCCTAGAATTAATATATATAAGTGAATAAACATTTGTTAGTGTTTTATGTAATCTATTAAAGTATTTATTTTAATTAATTTTTTTGATTATACCAGACTTTCACAGACATTTAAAGGATAGTTCACCCAAAAATGAAAATTGTGTGATTAATTGCTCACACTTGTGTTGTTCCAAACCCATAAGACCTTCTTTCATCATTAATCAAACCATTGAAATAAAAACAATAGATGTGCACAATATATTGGTGGCGTACACTACCATTTTTTAAACAAAATAATACTTTTATTTAGCAAGTATGAATTAAATAGCTCAAAAGTGATGGTAAAGACATTTGTATTGTTACAAAAGTTTGCCTTTTTGTAATGAACACTGTTCTTTTGAACTTTCGAACACAGTTTCCACAAAAATAGATCACTTAAAACGCTTTGAAAATGAAAACTAATTAAATGAATTATTAATTCTTATCCATCATAAATACAAACCCAGAATCTTTTATTTTTTATTTCATAGATAGATAGACCTAATTTAGATAAGAGAACCTGTCCGGTTCTTCTCTTATGGTCTCTTTTTCTGTTCCAGGAGAGAAGCCGTTTTTCTGTCCGAGCGATGGCTGTGAGAAGACCTTCAGCTCTCAGTACAGCCTGAAGAGTCACATTCGGGGTCACGATAAAGGTCCAGGGTTCACCATGAGCAGTCATCCGCTGTCAGAGGTGCGCACTCACATAATCACAGCCCTGTCTGGCTGCTTTGTTACATGGCCGCTTCAGGACAGTGGACTTAATTGGTACTGTTGTACTTGTTCAACTGCAGGATGCGAATCACTCGCTGTGCCTCAGTGATTTGAGCCTCATTTCCACAGACTCTGAGCTCCAGGAAAACCACAATGTGAGTCGCATCCTCGTTTACACAGAGCTGTTTTCAGTGGTCTCTCAGATACGAGTTCATCTCAGCACATGTTCATGTCTCAGTCTCAGGGTTTGGATCTGAACAGCGTCACCCCCATACGAATCTTTGAGCTGATGTTCCAGAGTCCTGAGAACAGTGTCAGCCCGGACGACCCTAAACCCACAGGCAAGAACTTTAGAGCTCGCTGTGTTCAAATACACTGGGTCACTCCTCTTATGCAGTGCGGTTTGAATAAATTAGTGCTGGGCAACGATTCAAATTTTTAATCACGATTGATCGCATTGTTATGCACAGAATTCAAAAATGAATTTAAAAGTAAAGTGTATTGCACAATTTTTCATTTAAAACTACTGCAATATGAACAAAGCAATAACATTTTGTTTTCAAACACTTTAAACAAATAAGGTGCTTTTTTTACAGCAGTAATTATTTTACACCGGCTAGTAGCAGTTAAAATATTTCTTGTAAATCTCAACTTAAACATTAACCACAGAGTTTACAAAACGCTGCACTCCACTGTGCTGAGCGAGAGCACTTCTCTGCTGTCTTCACGTGCTCGCTTGTGAAGTCGTGATTACGAGCTCGTTGCATTCTTTTCTGTTAAAAAATAACAGTGAACAGTGGTTTGTGATTGTTGATGCTTCGCCTAAATAATTTTATCGAGAGCGTCCATGTGAGCGCTGCTACAGTCATAGGCCCTCCACAAATGCTCTCATTGGTTGAGACGCGTGATGACGCTCATCCCAAGCCAGTACTGATCAACATCCCACCCCTCCTGTGACCCATAGTTTGTTAGTAGGTCATGCGTATTCAAAGCCAGTGAGCAACAGGCATTCAAAATAATAATAAAAATAAAACACTGTGTTAATGTGCGATAAAATAATTGTCGGTGTTAATTAATTAATGCATTAATGCGATAACACATTAACTTGCCCAGCACCAGAATAAATATATATATATATACAGTGCCCTCCATAAGTATTGGGACAGCTATGACAAAAATTATTTTGTTATTATTATAAAGCATTGTTCGCTTTGTAGTTAAGACATTTGCAAATATGATTAAAAGATGAATATAAGACAAAAGTACAGAATGTCACATTTTAATATTAGCTGTTTCAACACATACATGTTTTACCAATTAAAAAGGACAGCACTTTTAGAGTTCATCCCATTATTTGATATGAGCATAAGTATTGGGACAGTTGATCTTATGGCAGATGTATGGGTGCCGCAGCATAAATGGCTGCCCACTGCTCCGGGTGTGTGTTCACGGTGTGTGTGTGTGTTCACTGGATGGGTTAAATGCAGAGCACAAATTCTTAGTATGGGTCACCATACTTGGCTGTATGTCACGTCACTTTCACTTTCACTTTCACTTTTTGTTTTAAAGATATTTAGTTGCAGATATCTTGCGTGCAATCAGAGCAGTGAGTTTGTGACCCATAGACGTCACCAGACTCTTGGTCTCATCCTTTGAAATGCGTTTCCCAGCCTTTAATGCAGCCAATTCCAACTGTTGCTTATTTTGGGGAGTTTCTGCCTTTAGTCTTCTCTTCAGTTGTTGAAATTCATGTTCAGTCTGATTTAAATCTGGAGATTGACTTTGCCAATCCCAGACTTTTTTTATTTTTTTTTCTTGATGATATACTCCTTGGTTGTGATGGGGTGTTTTTTTTGGTTGTTGTGTTGTTGTAATGTATTATGTGGTTTTTTATGATTATTATGGTGTTTTTTTGTTTATTGTTGGTAGGGATGTTTCTGTACTCTTCCAAATACATTCTGCTACTGTCATCATACATTGTCATCATTAAAATTGAGAGCAGATTGAAACAGCTTTTATGATTTGTCTGTCATCAACTACTGTTGTTTATCAGGTCATTGTTGGATGCTGATGTCACTGATGGTTTCCAAACTCTTGATTTCTCCATGCCCTTTGTTTTTTCTATAGCTCTAATTGATATACGTTTTTCTTTTAGCATCCAAATTGCTTGCTTTTCTCTCAAAGTCAGCTCCCTCGTCTTCATCCTGGTTTTTGTGTGTCGTCATCTAATGCAAGATTTAGAATGCAGAGGGAATGGATATAGCTGATACTACATATTCCCTACTTATAATATCTGAATAATTAATGCAACAGGACACAGCTGAACACTTAGAAAGACCTGTGAGGCAACTGTTCCAATACTTATGCTCAAATCTGATAGAGGGATGAAACAGAAAGTGCTGATCTTCTTAGTTGGTAAAACATCTGTGTTGAATCACCCAATAATAAAATGTGATATTCTGTAGTTTTCTCTCATATTTATCTTTTTTATCATATTTACAGATTTCTTGACTCCACAGCAAACAGAACTATTTTGTCGTTACTGTTCCAATACTTATGGAGGGCACTGTAAGTGAATAAGCATTTGTTAGTGTTTTATGTAAGTATTTATTTTAATTTATTTTTTGAGTATACCAGACTTTCAGGGATTTTTGCAAGCATTTAAAGGGATAGTTCACCCAAAAATGAAAAGTATGTCATTAATTACCCTCATGTTGTTTCAAACCCATAAGACCTTCTTTCATCTTCAGAACACAATTTAAGATATTTTTGATGAAATCTAAAGGCTCTCTGACCCTCCCGTAGATAACAAGGGAACTACCACGGTCAAGGCAAAGAAAAGTACCAAGATGATCGACAAAGTAGTCCATGTGAAATCAGTGGTTCAACCGTAATGTTACGAAGCTACAAGAGTACTTTTTTTGCCCAAAGAAAACATAAATAACGACTTCATTCCACATTTCCTTCTCTACTACATCACTTGTGGACGTGCGTTCACGACCACACCACGATGCGAGTGTGTGGCGGTGCCGGCGCTGACCCAGATCTGGCGTGATGATGTTGAACACGTGCCATGCCTTGTGCCTTGTGTTCAATGTCATCATACCAAATTTGGGTCAGCGCCGGAGCCGCCGGGTGAACTATCCCTTTAAAATTTATAGTGTAAACATGATAGCAACAGCCATATCACCCTGCAGCCCTAGACTGGTCGCCACTGAAGCTAAGCAGGGTTGTGCCTGGTCAGTACCTGGATTGGAGACCTCCTGGGAAAACTAGGTTGCTGCTGGAAAAGGTGCTAGTGAGGTCTGTGTGGGTCCTAGCGCCCCAGTATAGTGATGGGGACACTATACTGTCAAAAAGCACCGTCTTTCAGATGAGACATTAACCCGAGATCCTGACTCTCTGTGGTCATTTAAAATCCCAGGATGTCTTTCAAAAAAGAGTAGAGGTGTGACCTCGGCATCCTGGGCAGATTTGCCCATCGGCCTCTGACCATCATGAACTCCTAACAATCCACATATCTACTGATTGGCTTCATCACTCTGTCTCCTACCCACCAATAAGCTGGTGTGTGATGGGCTTCCAGGTGGATGCTGCACACTGGTGGTGGATGAGGAGATCCCCCTCACAATTTAAAGCACTTTGAGTGCTTAGGAAAGTACTATATAAAATGAAATGAATTATTATTATAACATGTTAAAAATTTGTTAAACCTACCAGCCAAAAGGTAACATTGTGATAAAACATTTTAGAAACCTGTTAGCAAAAAGTTATGTATAATGAAGCATATAAAAACATGCTAGCAATGTGTTAAAACATGGTTGCAACATTGATAAACATGTTAGTGAAGCATGTTAAAATGTGCTAAAACAATGGATTTAAACCTGTTATAAACATTCCAGCAATGTATTAAAATGTGATAAACATGTTAGTAATGTTCTAAAACATGTTCAGAACATGTGAAATCATGCAACGTGTTAAAACATGGTAGTTTGTTAAACATGACAGAAACATGTTAAAACATTCCAGCAATGTGTTAAAACATGGTAACAATACGAAAGAACATATTAGTAACATGTTAGCAATCTGCTTATGCATCTTAGCAACATGTTATATGTTAGAAATGTGTTAACAATATGTTAAAACATTAGCAATGTGCTCATACATCTTAGCAACATGTTAGAAACATGGGAACAACGTTAAAACATGCTAACACTATATTGGGAATGTGCTAAAAAATGTGCTAAAACACGCTGATAACATGCTAAAACATGTTAGAAATGTGCTTAACTATGCTAGCAATGTAAAAACATGCTATTTTTTAAAACATGGTAGCAACGTGATGGAACATATTAGTAACATGTTAGCAATGTCCTCATACATCTTAGCAACATGTTACAGCATGTTAGAAATGTGGTAACAACATGTTAAAACATGCTTACACTTAGGAATGTGCTAACAATTTTTAAACATGCTAGTAACATGCTAAAACATGTTAGGCATAAGCTTAAATGTGCTAGCAATGTGTAAAAACATGCAATTTCTTAAAACATGGTAGCAACATATTAAAACATGTAAACATGGTAACAGTGTGTTGCAACGAGTTAAAAGTGTGTTAAAACATGCTAGCAATGTGATAAAACTTTTCTAACATGTTTTATCACATTGCTGGTATGTTTTAACATTAAATGACATGTTAAAATGTTAGAAACATTAGATATGTAAAACACCATGTTAGAAACATGTGCTCCTGTAGCTCAAGTGGTAGAGCATTGCGTTAACAAGCGCAAGGTTGGGGGTTCGATTCCCTGGGAACACATGATAGGTAACAATTGATAGCCTGAATGCACTGTAAATCGCTTTGGATAAAAGCGTCTGCTAAATGCATAAATTTAATTTAATTTAAATTTTAAACCTGTTAACAACATTTTACAAAAAATGTTAGAAACATGTTAACATGATAAGACGTTTGAAATATGTTAAAGCATGGTAACAATGTGTTAAATAAGCAATATGTTAAAACATGTTAGAAACATTTGCATCCTTATTGTGTTAAAACATAATAGGAACATGTTAACGATTTGTTAAAACATTCAAGCAAAATGCTAAAAATGTTAGAAACAGGTTGACATGGTAAAACATGCTAGAAACATAGTGAAAACGTTCTGGAAATATGCTTAAAACATGTTACAACGTCACTCACACAATACATATTAGAAAATGGCTTGGTGTACAAATTCGCAAATTGGGACAATACCTACTAATACTTTGTAGCAAAATGCTAGAAATATGCCACAAACAGCGTCCATCTTTGACATTTCAACCAGCATATTTATGACAAAATGTACTGCATAGTAGGAGTGAGCCATCACATATCCTGTGGCTCAATCTGACGTCAAGCTTCTGTCTCTCCAGATAACCTAGCGGAGTCTTTTGGCCTTGAGTCGTCACCTCAGACAGCTGCTGCAGAAGTGTCTGATCAGTCCCCTTCATCCACCTCTTCCCCATCCTGCTCCATCACGACCCCTGATGTGGAGGCTCAGAGTCCGCCTACAGCACTCCCCTCTCAGTCGGCCCCGCCTCCTCCCGCTGTCAGCAGCTCATTACTGACCTCCACTTTCCCTTGTGCTCCGCCCACCTCATCACACTCACATGAAGTGCCCGCTCCATCTGCACCCTCAGTTGCCCAGCATTACGTGACACTGACCTCTACGGCTCAGCCGGGGCCTCCGCCATCCGCGCCAGGAGTCTCCAGCGTGCCGGCCGTGACGACTGAGGTGACGGCAGCAGTAACGCACACGGTGCCTTTGGCTCCTCCTCCTCCTCCTGCGATCACTATCGCCCCCACACTCGGCCTGCAGCCCAGCATCGTCATGTCTGATCAGAACCTGCAGTGGATCCTCAGCAGTGCCGCCAGCGCGCAGCAAAACCCTGAACAACAGGTCCAGCAGTCTACATCTATGGTTTTGCTTCTGCTAGCTTCAGCTGCATGTTTGTCTTAATTTATTAAGCTGGAATTAATTTGCCGTTAAAGGTATAGTTCACCCAAAAATGAAAGTTTTGTCATTATTTACTCGCCCTTGTGCCATTCCAAACCCATAAGACTTTTATTTTTATGCAAAACACAAAGAAAGTTTTTTTTAATGAAGCCTGGGAGTATCGCTCTTTTGCAAGAGCAAAACTTCAAAAAGTTCATAAAGATAGCATAAAAGAAATTGTGAAAGTAAAAGATTTATTTTATGATGTCTTTATGAACTTTTTGAAGCTCGAAAGTTTTAGTGAAAAAAAACTGAATTGAAAAAAGAAATTACTTCATTTGTTTTTCTAACATTTATGGAAATCTTACAGGTTTGGAATGGCATGGGGGTAAGAACCTGATGACAGAAATGTATTTTTTTGGTCAACTAAACTAGCATCATGTTAGAAACATGTTAGGAATGTGCTAAAATGTTGTAGTAACATATTAAAACGTTAGAAACATGCTAACAACATGTTAAAAATGTTAGAAACATAAAAATCTTTATGGCTAAAACCCATTTTTTATAGTGAGGTTTTTTTAGGTGCATTTTGTTTTTGATGCGTATTGAAGTTTGTTCTGGCCAAGAATTAGCCACTGTATCAGAAACCAGGACGACATTCAAAGATTTGATGCTATGAACCTCACAATGTTTCTCAAATCCAGCTGCTAATTCATCCTCAAAGGCGCACATCATAGCAGCTCGACAAATTTAAAACACAAAGTTGACTTTAAAGTAAATAGTTACAACCATTATGGCCTTCATATAGACATCAGTGAAATCAGTCAGTAATAGGTACTTATTGCCATTGTTATTGCTATTTAGCATCATGTGTGTGGTTTTGTTTTTAAGTTAACTATTTCACTGCTTGCTTTTGCTTTTACAAACAAGCTTATCTTGTCTGATAGGCATGTGTGATTATTTTTCAGAAATTCTCTAAATTTCTTTTTTACTGTTAGATTGTTTTAACAGTAGCTATGATTTTAATAATTGTCTAGTTCAGGTTTGAATTAATGGCATAAGTTTAAGTTTATTAAGTTTATTCTTCTCAGTTTTTGACATGACTACTGCTTTTATTTTCAGGGCCCAAAAGTAGAGAAGGTCTTTTTTACAACAGCCATTCCAGTTGGTGGACATTCAGGTATGATTGAATTTTTATTGATTTTAACATTTGTAATGACAACAGAATGAATGCTACATGAATTTTTTATTTTTATTTTTTTATGCAATTCCAGCTTCTGATTCTCTTGATAGGTTAAGCATAATCTGCTATGATATTTACTGATTGGTTATTTATCCTTAAAACGTTTTTCCATTTTGACTTTATATTTGACTTTTTATTGCACTGATTTGAGGTTTTGAGATGTTGAAGGTTTATAATAGGTTGAAGTGAGTAATTTTTCTTTTTTATATTTTAAATCTTTTAACCATTTGTCACCACACCGCAAGTAGTTGCTGTATGCTGTAGGAAGAAGGAAATAATAATTGTCAACATGTTTTTTTTTGTTAGTGTTGATGTTGTATGAGGTAAGGATTATTTTTTAACAAATCCCAATAAACCTTTAGAATATAGATAGGAAAAATTTTAAAGTTTGGTGTGTGCAAGTGAAAACAGCCTTTGCAGATTAGTGATTGAAATATACAGATGTCAAACGAAAAAGTGCAATAAAATGTGTATTTATTTTTGGATTTTTGAAATCAAAACATCCCACTATCCTGAAAAAAACAGCCCAAAATCTCAAAATTGGCCTGAAAAAAACGTTTAAAAAAAAAAGTTTTTTTTGTCTGTGGTGTATAAAATTGTTTTATAAGTGTGAATTTCCGGTGTTAATATTAGGAATTTTACTGATTTAGCTTTTGAGAGAAGCTTCTAGTTTAACCTGTTTTCATAATTTAGAAAAAAACAGAAAAATGTTACATAAGTGTGAATTTCTGGTGTTAGAAACTGGATGAGGGCAATAACGTCTGAATAAAATAGAAAAAGTCAGAATGTTAGTCATTGGACACCATTGTATTATATTATTTTGGAAATTTTTTTATTTTAATTGAAAATTTTGTTAATTAAGGAAATTGGTTGGGGGAAGTTTAACATTAATTAAGTTTTTTTTTTTATTTTTATTTTTTTTTTTCAATATTTTATATATTATATTTTTGCTGTTGTGGTTGTTTCAGGGAATGCAGTGCAGCAGATCGGTCTGAGTCTGCCGGTCATCATCATAAAGCAGGAGGAGTCCTGTCAGTGTCAGTGTGCCTGCAGAGACTCGGCTAAAGACAAGAGCACTGCCACCTCGCTGGAGAAGTCAAAGAACACGTCGTCGCCTCCTCCTGCTCCTCCAGCTCCTCCAGCCCTCCCCGAAGAACCTCCATCCTGCTGCCCATCCAAAGAGAACCCCGCTCAGCCCCTAGAGGACAACCTGGCACCTCCGGTGACCCCCAACACCCCCAGCGATGGCCTGGCCGGCATGGATGTGTCAGATCTGCTCAGTCCAGACACCACGGCCAAAATAGAGGCCCTGCTCATGGTGGCGGATGAGTTCGGCATGCCTGATAGAGCAAGCAGCAGCGCCCCCTAGAGGCTCAGGCCTCGCTGTTCGTCTGTACCGTGTACGGATGGGTATCTCACACACACCTGTACCTCTGCTATAGGCACGCGTCTCTCCCCAGGCCTGTGTGACCCTGATCCGAGTGAGTGGTTTTTGGTGCACTTTTAAGGGAGAGTAGCAGACGGAGCAGTTTAGGGAACCAGGAGAAGTAGTTTAGTTGCTTCTCATAATGATTTGAGTGTCGGTAGTGTTTTAACCCCGCTGTTTTGGTAGATTATTTCAGAGATTATTTAAAGATCTAAATCTGCTTATAGAGATTCTCCGTATAAAACAAGATGAGGTTTGGCCGGCCACATGCTGTGCTTGAGTTTAAACTTGAAACCCTCTAGATCGATGGGAACGTACTGCACGCTGATTCACTGGTGTGTCTGAGACTTCAACAGAAGGGCCTTCATCACAGCTTGTGGGTAATGAAGTCATCTGCGGAAAGTCCTGCACATTGAAACGTTGAAGTATTTTATGTGTAATTTATTAGAAAGGCTGCAGTGCTCAAAATAATATTAATAATGTGATTTGTTGAGGTTTTATTTTACAGTTTGTCATTCTTGATAAACTGCAATGAACATTTACCTGCCTTTTAAATGTAATTTAGGTTTGTTTGGCTGCCTATAACTTGGTATTTAATTTTATGTATGTTAATTTATTAAAATACTCAATTGTTGGATAAATGTAGCTCTCTTTCCCAACTTTTCACTATATTTTTCTAGATTTTCCCCAAACTAAGTCTGTCTTGAAGTGAATCTCACGAAACCTGTCTAGAAATTTTCTGGGTTGTATTTCCCACAATCAAAACAAAAATATAAAATAGTCATTTTTGCATAAAGAAAGTTAACTGTATTTTACTTTTTTTTTTTTTTATTATTAATGACAATTTCATTCCTCCAATTGTCATTATAGTAATTTAAAAATAATATAAACAATAAATAAATATATTATTTAAACTGAATAATATATAATATCGTGACCACAAATTAAGAATTCATTCCCACGACAATTTTTTTATTTTTTTTATTGTAACATGATTTATTCATTTGTTTTAATTATATAATGGCCATGATTTACTACAATGAGGAATCAAATTAGTATATCATGGCCACAATTTATGAATTCACTCCCTCGTTGTAGTAAATTGTGGCTACTATTTACTAAATCATTCCCTTGTTTTAGTTAAATTAGTATGGGGCCATGATTTGTTAAATCAAGGGAACAAATTAGTAAATTGTGGCAATGAATTAACAAGTCATGGGAAGAAGTCCTTAATTTGTAGCTACAATATACAATATATAGTCTTTTCTTTATGCAAAAAAATAGATGTTTCTTTTCCCCTCTTGATTTTTGGATGAAATATGATCACTCTTGAATATTCTGTGATGAAATCAAACACTTTTGCGTTTGTGATAGGCATGTGGTAGGGTTTCCTTTGGGTTTTTGTCCCCATCGGTTGTTATAGATCTCTGTTTCCCTCCTTTTATCAGTGTCTCCCTGCACTTTTTCTTTCTTGAACCCCGTTTCTAAACCCGCGTGAGTCTCTTGTGACCCGCTCAGGGATGCAGAAAAACAAGCAGCGGTATATTCAGAGATGATAAGTGTGTGTGTGTGTGTGCTGACCAGATACGCTGACACGTCTCATCTGACCTGTTGTTTTGAACCTGCTTGTAGTGCACTACCCAGCCACGGTTCAGCCGACCCGGCCATTATATACCACTGCTGTATAGAGGTTCTGAAGAGCTGACCGTAATGTAAATACATAGTACATTTGAGAAGATAAATGTTTAAGCCTTTAGATTGTATTTGTATTTTTGTATAGAGCTGTGAGAGGAGATGAGAGACGTGACTCTGCACTGCCTTCTCTGTCACCTGTGCATCTCTTATGCAGTATGTAGTTCTCCGCAGATCCGTGTGTTTCAGACTCAAGTAGGACAACCATTGCCTTACATCTCATGATAGTCATTTCATTTCAGCATGGACTAGACGTGGAGAATTTGAATCGGGTAGATATTACCGAGCGAGCCTTTTCCTATCCAGTGCCAAATTAAACCGTGAACTGACAGTGATGCTTCATAGCGCTGGTAGCTCCGTGTACGTCGCTCCTAAAATGTTAATCAGTTGCTGTTATTTATCCACTACATTTTCTTTTTAAATCTCTATTAATGGGACCTGTGCAAACCTAGTACTAGAACATTATAAATGCGATCTGTCTGAACAACACAGTTTTTTTTCTCTAATAAATGCACGCACTTTGGGGTCCAGCCAATACAATGATCAACCGTACCTTAATAATAATAATAATAATGCACACGCTTTGCAACCGTATTGTTTTGTTCATATATTTTGCATAGGAATTTTGACAAGTTACTTTACATGAAAGATTCATTTTGATTGAAGGCAGTTATTATTCATCACCTAACTAAAATAAGTAACTATGCAATGTCATAGAGCATATAGAAAAAAACATCAAATCACTCCTTCTGTACATGTTCATTAGTGAAATGTCATGTGTCAGCATTCAGTGGTCATTAGTCATTATTTAGAGAAACAGCCGTGTCCTGTTGCATTGAGTATTTCAAGTTTAAAAGCCTTTTTTTTTTTTTTTCACTTAAGTCTCATCTATCAATATGTTTGTTGTGTACAGTTATGTTTGGTGTGACTTAATCGGTTTTGTTTTGTATCTGGGCATTGCAATGTTATATATGTCTATGTATATTTTTTCCTGTTGAAAATTATTGCTGCTTCAATGTATTTTTTTATTTTATTGACCCCCACATGACATGAAAATCTTGCATTTGTTTTAATGTTGGAAGAATACTGGTGAAAGAACTACTTGCTTGCCTCTCAACCCTTCTGGTTTTGTTCTTGCTCAAGCTTTTTTTTTTTTCCCCCTCCTTCATCAGGTGCCATAATCATGTTTTCATTCACACATGGATCTTGTTAAGGCATTAACTTATGATTTAATGCAACAAACTAGCTTAATAAACCGTTGCTTTTCGTTATTCTGGATTTCTTCTGGTTCAGGCAGCATCAAGGACACGAGACCAGAGCAGAAGTTGGTCCGGTGTTAGTCGAGTCTCAGAAGCTTGAGGTAAAGAGGAAACAAATGCTTCCATAAGGACTGCTTTTGATACCCAAAGTGTGAGGAAACTGTAAAGATGTGTATTTTTAAAGAATGTATAATGTGAAATTTTTCTCATATGCTTGTTTTGTATAAAGTATTATGACAAAGTAATAACTTTTTGAATCAAAAAGCAATACAATACCAGTAAAATCCTGTCCGAGTTGTTACATTATTTTACTCGTTTCGGAAAGAAATTGCTCCATCCCAACACATTCACATCAAGATTTTATTTATACATGCATACTTGTGAATTTCAAATACTGAAAGGAAACAGTTCAGTTATCCAGTCCTCGGAGTGATGCATTTTCAAGGCCTCTTTCCTACCAAAACAAACATTTGAGTGAGTAGCTCTGCAAACAGCCTTTTAAAAGCACATCTATAAACATTAAACACCTACAGCAACTATTTTCTGAATCTCCTGCAGGTCATTCAGGATCATGGTGCAGAGCTCGATCTGTTCGTGCATGTCAGAGATCTTGCCATCAAGAGCCTCCAGGTGTCTCACAGAAGGGCACTGCTTGAAAAAATTATTTATTAGTGAATTAAGTTTTTTTTTTTTTATAAATAATTACAGAAGCATGCAATTTACCTGATCTGCAGGAAGATCTTTTATTTGGGTGTTTGATTCTTCGGTGTTTTCTGAGGTATGGACATTAATAAGAAATATCAGTCTATGAAATTATTCTTTAAATGTACGAAAAGCTCTCACCTGTACCTGACGCCATTTTAAGTTTTGTTTGTAAAACGTTAAACCCGGGAGTGTTCGAGCTTAATTATATTATTTAGTAATTAGTCATAATTAATTACATGCGATCGGTCCTAACAAGATGCACCTGGATTGTTTACTCGGAATTTGTTGTTCCCGCACGACTGAAATAAAGATCTAAATTGTATTTTCTGTGATGAAGGGACTTTTATTTTGAAGTGGAGTCAAACGTGGCTTCCTGGTTGATGAAAGCGTGCTGTCTGATTTCAGTGCGGCGAGCTGTCGATGGAGCTCTGCAGTTTACGGTCGGCATACGTTTCAATATTTACTCGTTCACACTAAACGGGTCGTTTAGTAGCGTCAGCATGTGTAAAGAGCTGAAGACGAGAGTCCTGCGGCTATCAGCGCAGCAGCAGGGTAAGAACGTTTATACTCTCGAATCTGTTTATTAGTCGAGAAACAAACACTACTGTCATTCTTCTGCTCGTGACTTCTAGCATACGCTCCGGTTTCATATTTCTATAATCTCTTACTCTCAGTTATGGCACTTTTGGCTCAGAGAACTATTAGAGAACACGCTCGCTAGTCGGGTAACATTAACATTATTGTCTTTAAACGGCGGATATACGTCAATATTGTCCTGAATATTCTACTACAGCGTCATTTCCACTATAGTTCAAGTTATGTTTTATGAACGACAGATGCTAGAATAGGTTCATGACCCTGGAGTGACATTCTGTGGTGGAAAAGACATTTTCATCTATATTTGTTGTAGATTTGTCATAATGTCATAGCTAGCGATTTAAGTATCTAAATACAGAATTACATTTTAGAAAATGTATGGCTTTTTAAAGGTGTTCTCTCATAAACCCCTTTTTATTCTTCACACGTGAAATATTTTCTATATCTTTTTGTCTCACTGGTAACCAAGTAGGCTACACTTATTTTTGCCAAAATTGTTGGTTTTGGGCTAAAATAATGACAACTTGTCATTGAGTAAAAATACAGTATTTTTTTTTTTTTTTTTTTTTTTTTTTTTTTTTTTTTTTAATACAGTATTTTTTATATTTTTATTGTTATTTTTTTTAAGAAATACAGATGCACATAACAATGGTTTATTTTACTCTTTGAGATTATTTTATTATTTATTTTAATAAAGTGATCTTAATAACATATGAAGAAAAATCTGTTAAACTTTTTAATATGGTCCGAATCTATCAGTAAGAAGGAAAACTGAAGTCAGTATTTTGGGGATCAGGTCTTGGTCTGTGGCTGGAGTTTTCTGATCCTCTCTGAGCTTTGCCGGTGTATTGTTTTTTTGGGACACAGAGTGGACGGAGGTCCTGAGCGCCACAGTCAAGGCTCTGAAGGCGGGGCAGCTTGTGGCCGTCCCCACCGACACCATCTACGGTCTGGCCTGTGTGGCTCAGGACTCCGCGGCCGTCAGGAGAGTTTATGATCTCAAAGGAAGGAATGGAGACAAACCTCTCGCCATCTGTGTCGGAGAAATCCAGGACATCTACAGGTTAGTTCACTGTTCTCAGATCAGTCTACTGAAGCAGCACTACTGTTGACAGGTCTGGGCTCAGTAAGAGATTTTGTTATTCTGTAATAATGCATTAAATTATTCAAAACTGCAATTACAGATATTTTATAATGATACAAACATTTCTATTTTAAAATGTTTTTTTGAACATTCTACATCAAAGAATCCTGAAAATGTATGTTACTTTTCACAATTTGACAGCAACTTTTTTCAACATTGATAATTCAATTCAATTCAAGTGTATTTGTATAGCCCTTTTTACGATACAAATCATTGCAAAGCAACTTTACAGAACATTAAGTTTCTACGATATTTAGTATCATCTTATCAGTGGTGACTGTCAGTTTATGTACATACGGCAGAAATGTTCAGAAAAATCAATAAAAGACATAAACAAACAGACGATTAACACTATTAACAGCAATTATGCAATCAAACTTATAGCAAAATGTGGTAGTTCTGTATGTTGTCTCTGGGTTAGCATCATCTGAGGTCCTCTGAGGGGTTGGCATCATCTCTTCTCAGGTGTTCTGGATCCAGACTGGAGCTTGTGTAAATCCCGTGGCAAAACAGAGAAACAAAAAAATAGAAACATAATTAGCGTAGCTGCTGTTCCAGCCAAGTAAAATTAATTAGTTTAACCCAAGCTAAAGAATAATAATGCACATTTGATCAGATATAACTGCAGTCCAAAATTATGAGATGCATTATTTGAATGCTTGGCCAAAGAGGTGTGTTTTTAATCTAGATTTAAACAGAGGAAGTGTGTCTGAACCCCGAATATTATCAGGAAGGCTATTCCAGAGTTTGGGAGCCAAATGTGAAAAAGCTCTACCTCCTTTAGTGGACTTTGCTATCCTAGGTACTATCAAACTACTATAATCAAAAATGTTTCTTGAGCAGCAAATCAGCATATTAGATCGATGACACTGAAGACTGCAGTAATGATGCTAAAAATTAGGCTTCGATCACAGAAATAAATGACATTTTAACATGTATTCACAAAGAAAACGGTTATTTTAAATTGCGATAATATTTCACAATATATATTTACTGCATTTATGATCAAGAGACTTTCGAAAACATTAGGAAATTGTACCGACATCTCATTTTTTGAGTAGTAGTGACCTCGACATTGCACCGTGGTGATTTGACTGCAACAGATATTTTAAGTGACTTGATATGCACTTATGGAATGTATATCGAAGTATCCTGGTGATAGTGACAGTACAGTATTTGTGTTGTAAGGCGGTTCTGGATGTTTTCAGGTACTGTACGGTGTCTGTGAAGGAGGAGCTGCTCCGAGATCTGCTGCCTGGACCTGTGACACTAGTTCTGGAAAGATCCACCGCGCTGAACGGAGACCTCAATCCTTTTACCAAGGTCTGCTTTCGTTATTCTCTGTTTACTTGAATATATGCCCCTAGTGAAAGAATACTTCAGCATACTTTAAAAGAGTACTTTAATAAGAATGTAATATACTTTAAATGAGAGCTGAATGTAATGTATTTGAACACATAATTGCATGTTTAAAATTAAATGAAAAATGTATTCTAGTTTAAATTTATATTAAATGCAATTAGATTAGACCCACTTAATTAGAACTTAAGTACATCTTAATGTGTTATTTCATATTTATCTTTGCAATATGGTTAAATTGTCACTGCTGAATGTACTGGCAAGCATTTATGATAAACTAAAATATTTGAATGACATTTCTATTGAAACTTGTCGTGTATTTAAATATATTTTTTTAATTCCACATTTGTAATGAAGCTGTCTGATTAGTACATTTAAAATATATTACCTTTACATGTCAGATGCACTAAATTAGAAATTATAATCATGTACTTTTCATGTGCTTTTATTTGACATTACATTATGCACTTTTTAAAAGTGTACTTGAGTGTACATTTAAAATCTGAAAGTACACAAGTGCACATTTAATACAATAAAGCAGACTTCTTCTTGGTTGAGTGTGTAGAGCTCAGTGCGGTCCTCTTTTGTTGTCTGTCTTCTGTGTTATGTAATATTCTGTGTGCTGTAGCTCATAGGGGTTCGTGTTCCAGACCATCCGTTCATGAGGCGTCTCTGTCAGATGTGCGGCGAGCCGCTTGCTCTCACCAGCGCTAACGTCAGCACACAAACCAGCACGGTTGCTGCTAACGTAAGTACAGAGCTCCGTTCTTTCTAAATGGTCTTCAGTGTGTGTTTGACGTGCTGGTGGTGTTCTGCAGGAGTTTGAGGATCTGTGGCCCAGTCTGGCTGTTGTGGTGGACGGTGGCCCGATTGGAGATAAAAGCCGTTTGGGTTCAACAGTTGTGGATCTGTCTGTGTGCGGCAGATACCGTATAATCAGACCGGGATGGTGAGCAACTCGCAACCATATAAACATTCATTTTTATGTGTGTGTGTGTATTTATATGTGTGACCCTGGAGCACAAAAACAGGTTTAAGTCGCTGGGGTATATTAATAGCAATAGCCAACAATACATTGTATGGGTCAAAATGGAATTTTCTTTTATACCAAAAATCATTAGGATATTAAGTAAAGATCATGTTCCTTGAAGATATTTTGTAAATTTCCTACCGTAAATGTATCAAAACTTAATTTAACTTAATATTTAGATTTTTTTGCACCCTCAGATTCCAGATTTTCAAATAGTTGTATTTCGGCAAAATATTGTATATTGTTAAATAATAATACATCAATGGAAAGATTATTTATTCAGCTTTCAGATGATGTATAAATTTCAATTTCAATAAAATTGACACTGAAGACTGGTTTTGTGCTCCAGGGTCATGTATATGGTTCAGTGACAAAAAGGGGGTTTCAAGCAATAATACAATAAAGGTTTAATACAGCATAATTTTTTTT
This sequence comes from Cyprinus carpio, assembly GCF_018340385.1. NCBI lineage: Eukaryota > Metazoa > Chordata > Actinopteri > Cypriniformes > Cyprinidae > Cyprinus > Cyprinus carpio. The sequence goes on from NC_056612.1 coordinate 4,304,304, forward strand.
TTTTTTTTCTGAGCAAAAAATTGATTTGCTATATTTTCACCATGATTTAAATAAGACACTCACTAAAATATCAATGTAACAATATTTTACACACCAAAAAATCTTGTCTGTCATATTTGGAACAAGAATCATTAGATGACATTAAAAGATTCAATTCTGGAACTAATTAATTGTAATTTGGAATCTTAACCACTGTCCCTCAGACCACGAGGTATTATCCATGTGTCAGCACGAAGTTTTTAATCATTTAAAATATAATAACATTGTCATTTTGCAGAAGCTTTTATCCAAAGGGACTTGCAAATGAATTCATAATTGTTTTAATTGAATAATTGTTAAAATTTGACAAATCTGTTACACTGAATGACATTATATGACATCTTTTATTTGATCTATGATTGCTAGTCATTTAGTCAGCCATCTTGGTACATCCCTACTTCCAATAAAATATGGGCTGTCTCTCGTCTTGTCTTGCAGTGCTCTCTCTGCTACAGTTCAGGTACTTGAGGGCAAGTATGGACTGCTGGAGGATCCTGCCAACCAATGAGATTCAAGCGCAGCACAAACCCGCTGTAGGTCAAAGTCGGCCCAGAGATCAGTCGGAGCTTCTGAAGTCTGTGCGGTTCTCAGTAATGAGGGTCTGCTTTTCACCTCTTCTTTTCAGAGAGTTTGGGACTGGTGGTTCTGATCTGAATGTGCTTTTGAAATGATCTTCTCAGTCTATTGAATCCACAAACTCAATTTATAAGGTTCTCGTTTTAAAGACGCACATTTTTCTTACTCAGTCAGACGTTTAGTTTGTAAAGCGTGTGTTTAGATGTTCTGTACAGTGGAATAATTCTCCTGTTGACGTGACCTCCTCACCACTCAGATGCCTTCGGGGATACACTGACTATAATGCTGGGAATACTGTTAAACTTGGTTGAGTTGATTGCTTTGTTACAGTACAGTAAGAGTTTAGACTCATTGATTTTGTTTTGTTAATTGGGATTTTATTTATTGCAGTTTTAAACGTGTGTTTTCAGGGGTCACTTGCTCTCTGGAAGAGCGTCAGTCTTTTTATAAAATTAAAACAATCTGAATCTGAGGTCAAGCATTGTGGACCAAAGCAGAGTAAATCATCTTACATGCAGATGTTATGCAATGGTCCCACTCATTTGTATTTGCAGTGAAAACATTATGTCCCTGTTGGCCTTCCGTTTTATTTCATACAGTTAGTAATGCTTCTGAATGCGTGGCTGTAAATGGGGTTGAGCTATGTTTCTGTTCTTCTGAGACATGTTGACATGGAGCAGCAGTCTAGGGAGAGTGACTGGCTGTTTGTTTACTAGCTGTGACTGTGTTCAAGGGCGATAGATGCAGCGTCTCTAATCAAAATGAAGATGATAACTCTGTTATTTGACATGGAATCAATGAATCGTGGCCGGTGGTGAGCGACTCATTTTAATAATGGCATTGGTAACTAAATATTAAAACACTTTAAATATGGGGGAATTGTAAACGTGTGATTTGGGAAAAGCAACATGGAATTAAATCAAATAAAAACTTCAAAACATTATGGAAATTTTCTAGTGAAATATGGAATACTTTAATCCTAAAACATTTTTTGGCACGTTGCACTAATATTCTTTGTGAATGCTTCCCTTTTGGATTAATTTTGGAGAAATAAACAATCGTAAGCAATTAGTTTTCCTTTCTCAATTTATGCTTTCCTTATTCAAGACAGTAAAGAATGTTAATGTATATATAAAATAAATGCTTATTCATATCTAATAAAATGTATGACCGTTAGTGTTGGTTTGAATACGTATTTTGTTTTTATTTCGATTTCAGTACTGTCCTCTGTTTTTGTGTAATATGTGTTCTGCAGCATATAAAGAAGACATTTTGAATATTTTTGTATAGTTGATATGTAGTCCATGGTTGATGTTTTAAAACGTGAAAGCATATGGTTTAAGCCATCTGTGGGTTTATTTCCTGGAAAATATACCGAATTATACCTTTGCAAGTAGTAAATGTACCGTAATAGTGTAGGTTTTCGAGGGTTTTCCTTTCTGTGTGTCAGAATGCCATTAGTAATGGAGCGCGGCGTGTACCTGATCAAAAATGAGGTGCAGAAATTCCCTTGAGATGACAGTGGAAGGTTTTGGACACACCAGTGTATCTTTGCTCAAGCGTGTGTGTGTGTGTGTGTGTGTGTGTGTGTGTGTGTGTGTGTGTGTGTGTGTGTGTGTGTGTGTGATGATTTCATGGCAGATCAGTCAACCCTTCACTGAGCCACTCTGTTGTACACTTAACATACACACTGGTTTCAGTCTGGAGGATAGGATGTTTAAAAACCTAAAGGGACTGCTTACTATATTGCTCACTTGAACATGTAGAAGGCAGATATGACTTAAACCTCTTTCCATATACCTTGGCATTATATCTCATCGGTATATGATTTTATAATTTACATTAATCATCTAATTTTTATTAAGGCTTGCAAGCTGAATGTTGATTGGCTGTAAGCCCTGCACCTTTAAGATGTTACCAACTCATTCTGACGTGATATACTGTGTACTATTAACTCTAAAAGATGCGAAAGAGAGCTCGGTCTGGTACTTGAGTGCTGTCCAAGGGGTGGATTTCTATCTGTGCACTTTAACTGTGATGATCTATCACCGCGTGCAACAAGTGCACTGAGATCTTTCACGCTGTCTTGAGCTGGAATGGATTAAAATAACATTAATGTTTAAACTGACAAGACTTAAAATACGTGAGAATGACAAACTTTCTAGAAACAAATATGCTTCTGTTTTAAGTGTAGGAATCCTGGTTGAAAGATGATGTTACTTGTACATTATTTTACAAGGGTTTTTCGATGAGGGTACCAGGGCTGACATGAAATCAGGGGACACCAATAAAATGATTTATATTTTATAGAAAAAAAATGCATACTTATGTCAAAAACATTGCTTAACAATGAGACTGTATTTGGAATAATATGCAAATATGATTTGCATATCTGAGATATATATAATAATTTTTTTTTTTTTTTTGCCTTCAATTCACAAATTAAATTTCCTGCTAAAAAAGAAAAATCATGGTGAAGGACAAGCCAAAAACATTATCATTACCAGCACAAATGATATTTAATTAAAAAATGTTAAATTGACTTTTTATGTAATATTGATGCAAGAGTACATGGTATTATGTTTTTGAATTGCAAATTTATTTGTTATATTAAATCGGTTTAATTATTTTTTAGAGATGCAAAATGCACTGATTTCGTCGAATGACCCACAAAATTTCAGGCTTGATTGTTATAGTCAGACTGTACTGATTGTTTTCTTTTGTAGAATCAATCAGTCAGTTACTGAAATAATAACTGATCATCTGATTCTCTCATTTTTGAAACCGAGAAACTTTCCTTCACATTCTGTCTCTACACAGACAGCAAGCAACCATGTCAAGTCAATGTTGATGTATCAACACTTACTGCATTGAATTAATGTTACAAAGTTTTGCACCTGCAGTTAATGTTGAAACAATGAGGATATTTTGGCAAAAACATTATGTAATTGAATCAATATTATAAAGTGATGTTGGTTAAACATCACTTATTTACCCTCAGTTAATATCAAAACAATGGTATATAAATTGCTCACCATTTCAAAGTTTGGGGGAAACCTTTTAAAATAAAAATGTCACATTTCCAGCCACTGTGTCAAGTCATCTTTATTTATATAGTGCTTTAAACAAAAAAGAATAATTAGGAAAACAGTGTCAATAATGCAAAATGACAGTTAAAGGCAGTTCATCATTGAATTCAGTGATGTCATCATGCAGCTTAGTTCAGTTTAAATGGTATCTGTGCAATAATTTGCAATCAAGTCAACGATATCGCTGTAAATGAAGTGTCCCCAACTAAGCAAGCCAGAGGCGACAGCGGCAAGGAACCAAAACTCCATCAGTGACAGAATGGAGAATAAAACCTTGGGAGAAATCAGGCTCAGTTGGGGGGCCAGTTCTCCTCTGCCCAGACGAAACCAGCAGTTCAATTCCAGGCTGCAGCAAAGTCAGATTGTGCAGAAGAATCATCTGTTTCCTGTGGTCTTGTCCCGGTGGTCGTCTGAGACAAGGTCTTTACAGGGATCTGTCTCTGGGGCTCTAGTTGTCCTGGTCTCCGCTGTCTTTCAGGGCTGTAGAGGTCATTTTTAGGTGCTGATCCACCATCTGGGCTGGATACATACTGGATCCGGGTGACTGCAGTGACCCTTTGACTTGGATACAGACTGGATCTGGTGGCTACGGTGACCTCGGAATAAGAGAGAAACAGACTAATATGAGCGTAGATGCCATTCTTCTAACGATGCAGCAAGTACATCGGTGGTTTTGGGAAGTGTTCCCGGTTCCGGTTTACCTAATTAATGCAGCCTAAAAATCCTTTAACGGATTTGGATATTAGAAGTGTATTAGTATGTTATGTGTAAGCCAGGTTAAAGAGATGGGTCTTTAATCTAGATTTAAACTGCAAGAGTGTGTCTACCTCCCGAACAATGTTAGGTAGGTTATTCCAGAGTTTGGGCGCTAAATAGGAGAAGGATCTGCCGCCCGCAGTTGACTTTGATATTCTAGGTATTATCAAATTGCCAGAGTTTTGAGAACGGAGCGGACGTGGAGGACTATAATGTAACAAGAGCTCGTTCAAATACTGAGGTGCTAAACCATTCAGGGCTTTATAAGTAATAAGCAAGATTTTAAAATCTATACGATGTTTGATAGGGAGCCAGTGCAGTGTTGACAGGACCGGGCTAATATGATCATACTTCCTGGTTCTAGTAAGTAACTCTAGCTGCTGCATTTTGGACTAACTGGAGTTTGTTTACTAAGCGTGCAGAACAACCACCCAATAGAGCATTACAATAATCTAACCTTGAGGTCATAAACGCATGGATTAACATTTTTTGCATTTGACATTGAGAGCATAGGCCGTAATTTAGATATATTTTTGAGATGGAAAAATGCAGTTTTACAAATGCTAGAAACGTGGCTTTCTAAGGAAAGGTTGCTATCAAATAGCACACCTACGTTCCTAACTGATGACGAAGAATGTACAGAGCAGCCATCAAGGCTTAGACAGCGTTCTAGGTCATTACATGCAGAGCTTCTAGGCCCTATAATTAACACCTCTGTTTTTTCAGAATTTAGCAGTAAGAAATTAATGGTCATCCAGTTTTTTATATCGACTATGCATTCCGTTAGTTTTTCAAATTGGTATGTTTCGCCGGGCCACGAAGAAATATAGAGCTGAGTATCATCAGCATAACAGTGAAAGCTAACACCGTGTTTCCTGATGATATCTCCCAAGGGTAACATGTAAAGCGTGAAGAGTAACGGCCCTAGTACTGAGCCTTGCGGTACTCCATACTGCACTTTGTGATCGATATGATACCTCTTCATTCACTGCTACGAATTGATGGCGGTCATATAAGTACGATTTAAACCATGCTAATGCAATTCCATTAATGCCAACAGAGTGTTCTAGTCTATGCAAAAGAATAGTGTGGTCAATAGTGTCGAACGCATCACTAAGATCCAATAGCACTAAATAGAGAGATACAACCACAATCAGATGATAAGAGCAGGTCATTTGTAACTCTAAGGAGAGCAGTCTCAGTACTATGATACGGTCTAAATTCTGACTGGAAATCCTCACAGATGCCATTTTTCTCTAAGAAGGAATATAATTGTGAGGATACTACCTTTTCTAGTATCTTGGAAAGAAAAGGGAGATTCGAGATCGGTCTATAATATAATTAGTTCTTTTGGGGTTTGATGAGAGGCTTAATAACAGCCAGTTTGAAGGTTTTGGGGACATACCCTAATAACAATGAGGAATTAATAATGGTCAGAAGAGGATCTATGACTTCTGGAAGCACCTCTTTTAGGAGCTTAGATGGAATAGGGTCTAACATACATGTTGTTGGTTTAGATGATTTAACAAATTTATACAGTTCTTCCTCTCCTATAGTAGAGAATGAGTGGAACTGTTCCTCAGGGGATCTATAGTGCACTGTCTGATGTGATACTGTAGCTGATGGCTGCATGGTTACAATTTTATCTCTAATAGTATCGACTTTAGAAGTAAAGTAGTTTCATAAAGTCATTTACTGCTGTGATGTTGAGAAATGTCAACACTTGTTGATGCTTTATTTTTCGTTAATTTAGCCACTGTATTGAATAAATACCTGGGGTTATGTTTGTTTTCTTCAAAAAGAGACAAAAAGTAATCAGATTTAGCAGTTTTTAATGCTTTTCTGTAAGATAGGTTACTTTCCCTCCAAGCAATACGAAATACTTCTAGTTTTGTTTTCCTCCAGCTGTGCTCCATTTTCCGGGCTGCTCTCTTTAGGGTGCGAGTGTGCTCATTACACCACAGTGTCAGACTGTTTTCCTTAACCTTCCTTAAGCGTGAAGGAGCAACTGTATTTAAAATGCTAGGAAAGAGAGAGTCCATAGTTTCTGTTACATCATCAAGTTGTTCTGAGGTTTTGGATATGCTAAGGAATTGGGATACATCAGGAAGATTACTTACAAAGCAGTCTTTTGTGGTAGAAGTGATGGTTCTACCATACTTGTAACAAGAAGTGGAATTTACAGTTTTAGCTATATGAAGTTTGCACTAATAATGATCTGAGATATCATCGCTTGGCTGCATAATTTCAACACCATCAACATCAATTCCATGTTACAGTATTAAATCTAGAGTATGATTTCGACAATGAGTAGGTCCTGAGACGTGTTGTCTAACCCCAATAGAGTTCAGAATGTCTATAAATGCTGATCCCAATGCATCTTTTTCATTATCAACATGGATATTAAAATCACCAACAATTAAAACTTTATCTGCAGCCAGCATTATTATGATCAGTGATCATATTATTTACAAAAAGTGCTTTCGTAGAAAGGGACCTGATATTCAATAAGCCAAGCTTTATCATTTGTTTATCCGTATTGCATCTGTTTTTTATTTGTTGAACCTCAATAAAATTGTTGCTCTTAAACCGGTTTGGATGTTTTTTGTATTTTCTAGCCCGGGGAACAGACACAGTCTCTATAGTGTGATATCTAGGTGAAAGAGTCTCTATGTGCTGAGAATTAACTGACTTCTGTGACTGGAGGCGGCTAGCAGACGGTCGGTTTAACCAGTCTGTCTGCTTCCTGACCTGGGCCCCAGTTAGTCAAGTACAAACTCTAAGACTATGTGCCATATTTCTAGAAAGAAGATCGGCACCACCCCAGGAGGGATGAAGACCATCTCTTTTCAACAGGTCAGGTCTGCCCCAAAAGCTTGTCCAATTGTCTATGAAACCTATATTATTCTGCGGGCACCACTTAGACATCCAGCCATTGAGTGATGACAATCTGCTATGCATCTCATCACCACGGTAAGCAGGGAGGGGGACCAGAGCATATTACAGTGTCTGACATCATGCTTGCAAGTTCACACACCTCTTTAATGTTATTTTTAGTGATCTCCGACTGGCGAAGTCGAACATCATTAGCACCGGCGTGAATAACAATCTTACTGTATTTACGTTTAGCATTAGCCAGCACTTTTAAATTTGCTAAGATGTCAGGTGCTCTGGCTCCCGGTAAACATTGGACTATGGTGGCTGGTGTCTCTATTTTCACGTTCCGTACAATAGAATCACCAATAACTAGAGCACTTTCACCAGGGTTTCTCAGTGGGTGCATCACTGAGTGGGGAGAACCTGTTTATTGTTTTGATCGGAACAGAAGAGTGGTGTTTAGACCCACGACTATGCCGCCTCACAGTCACCCAGTTGCCCTGCTGCAAAGGCCCTGTTACCGGAACCGAACAATGTACAGGACTCCCTGAGCTAGACGCATCCAAAGCCGTATCTAGAGCCCTCACATTCTTACTGTCCTCAATTAAAGTTTGGATGCGTGTCTCTAATTCTGAAATCTGAAATTCTGAAATCTTCTCTGTCAGCCTAACTATTTCCCTGCATTTATCACATTTATTTGTTTAACACAATCAATGACAAGAAATCTGTGGAGTGAATAACCCGTGCTCTCTTCTACCTTCAATACCATGACTGAGGTGAGACCCTTGAGCAAGGCACCGAACCCCCAACTGCTCCCTGGGCACCGCAGCAAAAATGGGCTAAACTGAATGGATATCAGTTACATTCATCACATTTAATACTTTTTTTTTTTTTTAAGAAGCAACAGAATATACTACAGCTCAATGTATAATTAGTGTCATCCTTCTCATTTCTTTAATTGTCCATCCTCATCTGCATTTACTTCTACTAAAACAGTGTTTCTCAACCCTGGTCCTGAGCGCCCCCCAGTTCTGCACATTTTGTTTGTCTCCCTAATCATACACACCTGATTCAACTCATTAGCTCATTAAAAGAAACTCCAGAAACTGAAATAGGTGTGTTGGATAAGGGAGACAAACAAAATGTGCAGTGTTGGGGGGGCACCCAGGACCAGAATTGAGAAACACTGTACTAAAGGAAAGGGCTCAGGCTGCTCTGCAAGCATTACTAAAGCATGTGTGTATAGGCAGATGTATTTGCAGATGGTTTATTCAAACTCTTTAATAACTTTTAAATGAAAGTACCTCATTACAATAACAAGAGAAATAATAAATTTGATGAAAATTTTTTAAAACTGTAGCAGAGAAGTTGTGTATCATATGTTAGTAGATTCAGCAAACAACTTCTGTATAGGATGCACCTTTTTTCTCTTTGATGAAGAAGCATGAGTTATACGACTGAGAAGTGCATATGCCGCATAGAATTCAGTGCTTCTTAATCCATGGGCATTTCATATAGAGGGTATTTTTAGCTGCTTTACTCAAAGCCCCACCCCTAAACCAAAGAACAAATCAGGTAAAGCAGCTTAAAAATGCCCCACTGATTGGGTAACACCAACCGTAATTTTTTAGAGATATACTTTCATGATGTTGTGGTTCATCAGCATCAAATCATTGTCAATATCCATGTCTCCATCCCTGTGTGTGCTGTTGGCTTTCATTACATTTTCAATGCTGATTCAACATACTTTAAATATTGAAATGTCAACCTCAACCAAGATGATGATGATTCAGATGAAAACTCAACATTGTGTCAATGTCACCATTAAACAAGGAAGCTGGTCAAAGCCCTTCCTGCAGACTTTAGCAGAGTCCCTCACTACATAGCTTCTTTCTGCTATGTGCAGCTGGTCAGTAGTTTTTGGAGTTTTGTCAATATCCATGTCTCCATCCCTGTGTGTGCTGTTGGCTTTCATTACATTTTCAATGCTGATTCAACATACTTTAAATATTGAAATGTGAACCTCAACCAAGATGATGATGATTCAGAGTGAAAACTCAACATTGTGTCAATGTCACCATTAAACAAGGAAGCTGGTCAAAGCCCTTCCTGCAGACTTTAGCAGAGTCCCTCACTACATAGCTTCTTTCTGCTATGTGCAGCAGGTCAGTAGTTTTGGAGCAGAAGATCTGAGGAACAACATATGCGAAAAATCATCAAACCACATTTTCTCTCTGTACAGGGAAGCTCATTAAATAAATCACAACAAGATAGACTTCCCCTTAACAAAAAGTAGTATACTTCAAGTTTATTTTATTAAGTATACTTAAGTATAGTTCAAGTATATTTAGACTTTTTGTAAGTATAAGTCAAGTATACTTAAATGTCATTTTAAGTATATTTCTGAGAAGTACATAAAGCCCATTTCTGAGAAGTACATAAAAAGTAAACTAAAAGCATACTTTCCTATTTTTTGTTTAAAAGAAGTATACTAATAGCACACTTGAATAAACTTCTTTTTCGTAAGGGTCAACACAACTGCAGTCAGGAAGTTCAGTTCCGTTTTGATTACGACACTCATACTGCATCTTGCTAGATGCATATGGGAAAAAGCCTTTTTTCTCCTGAACTGAAGCCTTTTTTCATTCACGTAGTGAAACTGCATGGCCAGTGGTTTGTGCAGTGTATTAAAAAAATGAACCAATGGCTAGGCAGTGGAGCTGCACGAGCCTATGGCAATGAAGCCTGCCAAAGCCCGCCAGAATGGGCGGGGCGTCTGGCTGTATAAGCGGGTTTTCACCACAGGATTATCAGATTTCTTCTTCTTCAGCGGCAACTCTACTCTCATTGCTGATCGTGAAAGCCTGCTCGCCGTTGACACGCCTTCGCAGCTGGAACCTCTCAGCACAGCTGACCTGCTTCTCCGCCGCTACGGAGTTCCGGTCCAGTCCGTATTCCCTGCCACCATCCGGTGATTCTGAAAGATCTTATTTCTAGCAGGTAAGCCCTAAAAGAGCAAATTCTAGCGATGTTGTTGCAAATGTCGCACTGCGAGTGTGGCCCATGCAGGGAAACTTGCACGATGCAGAAGAGCAATGAGTATGTCATCTGTCTGGACAGACCCCACGCAGAGACTGCTCGCTCACTGCTCTTCTTCACTGGAGCCCACCCTCCCCTCATCTGCTACAAACGGATTTGAGAGAATGCGCACAGCAGAGTGTATACACATAAAGATCATCAAAACTCCTCTTCTAATGAGTGGTTTGGTCTTTTTTTGGCGGATTAAAAGAGAATGCTGTCACTAGTGATTATTATCACTGACAGCTTCAAATTAAACACATCTGGGCCACGCCCACGCTGAGGCAGCATGCACGGGGCTGACTGCTCTCACTATGAAAGCATTAAGTCTAGCGAAGCATTTTCTGAAAGCATTTTCAGGGAAAGTAAACTTCCTATTCTGAGTGAGGGGTCCCCATATGGCAACCAGCCTCTCAATTTAATCCAAACCCTTGTCACACAGGCTGAGGCCTGCCAGGCCATCCCTGTAGTGCCGAGGTTATTCACTGCAATTTGCTTGAATACCCCGTGCTTCAACTGTGTGGTTCCCACCTCAGTTTAGAGCAAAGATGCACACGTCCTGTGCTCAGAGGTGATGATTTTGCTGGTGATATGAGCCATAGAGCATGTTAGGCTTCCACAGCCGCTACTTCCTCGTCCCCAGAAATGATGGTGGGCTCCAGCCCATCCTCGATCTCAGACGCCTGAATCACACCCTCATGAAAAGGTCATTCCGGAAGACTACACTGAAACAGATCCTTGTGCAAATTTGCTTAAGAGACTGGTTCTTTTCGCTGAATGCATACTTTCTGGCCCCCCGCACTTTTACGAAGTACATGGACGCGGCTCTCTCCCCTCCTTCTGGCCCAGTCAGAGGCAGAATTAATATCACACAGGACCCTCCTCCTCAGCCACCTGGAGTGCCTGGGACTCAGGGTCAATTTTTGTGAATAAAGCGAATAGGGGACCTGCAGGTGCTCTCTATTAGCCCTGCCTGCCTGGAATTCGGGCCTAATGACACTAAAGTCGTCCTGAAACCAAGGCACAGTTACGTACCTAAGGCGCTCTCTACTCCGTTCAGAGCACAGTTCATTATGCTTTCTGCGCTTCCCCCCTCTGAAGAGGACAGAGAGCTATCTCTGCTCTGACTTGTCAGAGCTCTGAGAATCTATATTGAGCGTTCTGCCTCCTATAGGCAGTCGGAACAACTCTTTGTCAGCTTCGGTAACCACACCAAAGGGCTTCCGGTCACGAAGCAAAGACTCTCTAGATGTATAGTAGACTCCATCTTGCTAGCGTACTCTTACTTGGGCCTTCAATGCCCCATTGGAGTATGGGCCCACTCAACTAGAGGTATCGCCTTGTCTTGGGCATGGTCCAGTGGAGTGTCCATTGCGGATATTTGTGAGGCGCCCAGCTGGGCCTCACCGTCCACATTTGCAAGGTTTTAAAACCTGGAATCCCGGCCTTGCAGGCCAGGGTCCTTTCCGCTTGAAGTGACACGCGCTGAGTAAACAGATCTGTCAGAGAGCCCTTGACCGTATCATGCTCAAGCTCTCTGGCATCAGTTCACCTGTTAGCTCTAGACCCTTGGGTGTCGAAGTTACAGGAGTACTTCGGAACGATTAACCAGGCCGGGTGTAACCTCAGGAAGCTCAACCCGTCTCAGCCTTGGATTGTTGTTAACTTCTCTATGGGCAATGGTTGCTTATGGAAGTCTGATATCTTTAGTCGTTCCACTACATTAGCACGGCGTGATTGTACTGTGTTCCCATATGCGTCTAGCATGACGGAATACGAGTGTAGTATTGAAAGCAGGGTTCCTACAGGTTTCTTCAAGTTAAATTCAAGTCTTTTTAAGACCTTTTTAAGACCACTTATATAAAAAATTAGTACCTATTTCACGTCCCTACCAGCAAAGAAAAACAAAATCCTTGAACTTGTGTTCATTTATTTTTCAAATGTGGAATGGGTAAAAGATAAGCCAAGCAGGTGTGAAAAATAAAAACATTTCAGTAAGCCACAAGAAAGTTTGCCGAACAATGTTAAGTTGTTTTTTAACATTAGCTAGCTACTTATTCCATGCTGGGAATATGGGGAACTGAGAGACCCCTGAACAATAAACATCGAAAATCAGAACTCAACAATAAATTAAATTAAGAAACACAGTCAACTCCTTAGCTCTTCACTCAGGGCAGCAATTTCTTTATCACGGACAGCCAGTTCCGTCAACTTCTCCTTATGGCCTCTCCGCAGGAGGTTGAACCTGGAGATCAGGTCAGCCATCTTGCTTCCTGCCTTCCTTTCAGCCTCCTCAGCCAGCCTGTCCGCATCCTTAGCCAGACCCTCACACACCTCTTGTATGCGTCTCCTCTTCACCTTTAGCTCCTGAAGACAGTCCTCTGCCTCTTTCCTCTTAAGAGCCTGGGATTTTGCCTCCCTTTTCTTTCTCTCTGTCTCAAGATGGGCACGATATCTGGTCCTAGCTCTTGCTACACTCTCGAGTAGCGCTTTACTGAGTGGAACCTAGGTATAGGATTGGGAAAAGAGAACCAGAGTCAGTGACAAACTCAAGAAGCCAACTATGTTGATTCTGTCAACTTTTAAGTCAAAAGCATTTTACTAGTCCAGGCAGGGGTCATTCTTACCTGGGTAACACCTCCGTGTTGTGTGATATAATCACACACCAGTCTCTGTGTGACCACAGTGTCCTCTTGAATATTGTCTGACTCCACCTCTTTGTTGATAGAGAATCCACGTTCAACTGTAGCTTGGCAGTGGGATAGGATGAGCAGCTTCTTGGAGAAGTCCCACAGCTCTGGATAAGGTTCCATGCCACTCCTCAGGAAGATGTCCAGCCTCTTCTTCATGGGAGGAAAGGAGAGGAAGTCCTCACTCCGGCTCTCCAAGGATAGGAAACTGTCGAAGTGCTGCAGTATGACATCCCCTATGACAAAACAGATGAGAAAATATGCAGGAAAAAAAAAAGAAATAATTAGGCTATAGGGCATTACAAGCCAATCAGGTTTAGGATAAATTCATGTGTAGCCTATGATTTGCCTTTCTTATTCCTACCCGCAGAAGTATCAGTTAGCTGTCTGTCCTGGAGAAACCTCTGAACCAGCCCTTTCATGTGCTTCCTGCATCTTTCTGGGTCTCTGTACATTACTGATGGATCCAGGCACACCATCTGCCTAACAGTCGGATACTTGAGGGGGCTCTTGTTCTGCACTTTTCTAATGATGCTACACAGTCCCTGCATGCACTCTCTCCTGAACTCTAGCACCCTGAGCTCTGCACCTTTGATGCTCTAGAGAGAGGTAGCCATGAATATAGAACATGTCTTCAATGACCTGGTTCAGCCTAACCATTTGTAAAATGACCTTTTTAAACCATCACACTACCTTAAGGACTGACTCTGCACCTAGACCAGTGCTGATGTCTTGTGGGCTGAGCCAGATGGTCTTGTCTGTGACATCCAATTTGGTCAGCTGCAGGGCAGTGATATCATGGAGGATTTCTCTCTTTATGAAGCGTCTGAGTAGACTCTGTCAAAAGACAAACACAAAAATGTCCTGTGCGGCACAATAATCACCGACATCAAATTGTCTGATTTTGATGCACAATGTATCCACTATTTTTTATACATACTAACCACAAACTCCACATTGTCAAAACAAATCAGTTGAGCCCAATCAGTGGTGATTATAATGTTAGAGAGCAACTCACCCCCCTACCAGAGTCTTACTGCATTTCCGATTTGAAAAATGCAGCAAAAGGAGGCGTTGCCTAGCGGACCGAGGGACGCGTCGGGGGAGTGGGGCCCTCAACACTTCCTTCCTATTCCAACTCGCTACGAAGGTGTGGCCGAGACTGGGCATATTTTATACTCCACAGCAGCAGTATGAGCCAGTAGTGATGCCCGATTCAAATTCAAGTACAGTGTAAAGTTTTAACCTGAAGAGGGCACCACACTAACGGTTTTTGGTAGAAAATTTACTAAAATGTACTAAATTACCATGCAGTGAACCCACACTTGAATGCGTTGTGTAGCGTGTGTAGGCCACAGCTCCCCACACAAATGAGCTGAGCACCTGAAGATTTCGTTGCAAAACTTAATATCAGAAACCCAAATTCATATTTTGTATCACATGGAGATTGTTTTGTACTGCATATGAACTGCTCTGTAGCACTATGAGATTGTTTGTTCAATGTAAAGTGCACTACAAATAAAATGCATTATTATAATTATAAATAGATCACATTCACACTCACCCAAATAACTAATTGGTCATGTAATATTGCAGTTACAGAGTATATGCACACAAGTTGAGTCTATCAATATAAATTGATGAACTTTTAAAGTAAAAAATGATTACCCTTACTTTGAGTTGCGACAGCAGGTCTTGTGCAGTGGAATGTCCCATAAACTGAGAGCCCAGATATCTGGACTGAACCTGTCCCTCGTTCCAGAAGCGGACGTGCACATCCAGCTGTTTGTTTTTCGTAGTCTCGTTGAGACTATCATCAAACATCAGAAGGAACGGTGATTTGTTGACTTTGGACACCAGCTCTTCTTTGATGTGAATAGCTAAACCAAACTTGGCTATGTAAGCTGTTGTGTCGGGACCGCAAGTAGACTTGTGCCGGTATTCGGTAATGCGATATATCGCGGTAATGAATATGCACGATATTGTTATCGTGGGCACTTCTAAATACCGTGAATAATTATATATTACAAATGATTCCGAATTTGGAATGCATTTTAAGAATATTTTTCCCATCAACTGCTCAAATGCACAACACCGTTGTATGCTGCTTGAAAGAAGCGTGCGCTCTGATGTAAACAAACACGTAAGAGAAGCACATGGGGGAACACGTGAGAGACGCGCTGAATGAAAGCACATTTACTCTCTGACAACAGATGGCGCTAAAATGCAGCCCTCATTCTGTAAACCCCATAAATAAATCAGATGCTACTTTCTAAACCACATTTAAATAATTTTAAATAGCCATTCAGATTTGTGGATTTGCTATGGTGTTCATCACAGAGCCAAATATTTAAATATTTAGACTTAATACGCTTATATTTATTTTCAAACTTTTTTTTTTTAATCTGGACTACAACATGCCCTAGATATTGGTTGAAAGTGTTTTGATTCTTTATTGTTCATTCACACTTTACATTAGGGCTTCTTTAGTTAACAAACTGCCAATGAAAAATTATTCTGAACATTCATTAATCTGAGGTATTCCAATATTTAATAACACAATGTTAAAATTGAAAGTTGCATCTGTGTTATTTAATGAGCTAACATGAACTAAGACATATTTTTTAACAAAGATTAATAGCTTCTATAGCAAATGTAGCTATTGCTCATTTTTTAGCTGTGCATTTATTGAATGAGCACTATGCGATGTACAAACTGATTACACTATATTTAATGTATTGCACTGTATTTTATGTAAAATCATTTTCTATTTTTAAACTGTCTTAAATTCTTTTTTTACTTTCTTTTATGTAAAGCACTTTGAATTACCATTGTGTACAAAATGTGTTATATAAATAAACTTGCCTTGCCTTGAATGTTAATGCATTAACTAAGGTTAACTAATGAGGTCTTATTGTAAAGTGATACCTATGGCTCTTTATAGTTCTTTTGCACTTTAATGTGTAAAACTTTTAACTTTATATATATTTTTTTCTGTATTGCTTTATTGTATTTAAATGTTCAGTTATTTTTTTTTTTTTATAAGAAAAAAGTTATTTAACCTGTTATACTGTATTATGACCACTTTTTTTAAACTAAATTTCAATACTGTGATAATACCGTATACCGTGACAAAAGCATTATCAATTAATCGCAACAGGAAAATTTGATACCGGCATATCCCTAACCGCAAGTAAACGTTTTAGCAATGTCGGAGTCAGGGAACATGCACTTGAAAAGCTCTGAGATACCCTCATTTCCACTGTAGGACTGGTGTTTAGCGATTGTGTTAAGAGTCCACAACACCTCGGCTTTCATTGTTGGTGTGGTCCCAAAAGCTGTGCGCAGATCCACTCTAGTTGCGGTCATAGCTGGAGGGTCTGCAGCGCTAGCAGCAAGCTGGCTAACATTAGCTCCTGCTGCCGCTTCAGGCACATTAGCAGCTAGCTGGCTAACATTAGTTGGTTGAAACATGCAGGCGATGAAAGGAGTTTGTTTTTGTCCATTGTGCTTGGACGACTTGGCATGAGACTCTAATGCCTTCATTCCCATTGTACCTAGCTGAAAAAAGCCTCAAAAACGTTGTTGTCCACTGGTTTTAACCAATGACGAAAAGAGTTTTTATCCAGCCACACTTCATTAAATCTACATTTCCCCATAACCTCAGAATGAAATTGGTAGCTAGCTAACGTAAAAACAAACGTTAAAAATATAACGGCGTCAGTCAACCTTTCCTGTGGAATGCCGAGATTTTCTTTGATTTTTCGCGCTTCTCCTTTGCTTGTTGCTTGAGGTCTGTGTTGTGTTGTGTTGGAGTCTATGGTTGTGGTGCTGTAGCGCATAATCTTCATTTACTGAAGGCATCACGTGTTCGCAGTATTTTGTACTGTGACCCGGAGCTGAAGTGTTTTTTTGACCTTGCATGCATGTCAACCTGTTATTGGGGACTCCCAAAACCAAAATATGAACCTATTAGAACTCATAATAGGGGCACTTTAAATCATCCAGAAGATATTTCACATGACACTACGGGTTCATTATTTTGTGTCATAAAAAACCTGGAAAATTGAGAAGTAATGCTTAATAATGATATTTAAAATTGTTCTTTATTAAACAGATCGATTTCTGATTAAGATGATTTAGAAGATTGTATTTTATTACTGCCATAATAAAACGTTCTCGGTTACTTAACTTTCCCGTAACCCGTAAAAACACTTTCATTGTCTTATAATATGCATTTATTTTTACCTTACTTGCTCAATGACTCCCAAACAATTCACACAATTATTATTTTTTTTTTAAACACCTACTTTGTGTGAGGCTAATCTGCCATGATTTGCCCTATTGGTCTCATTCCCCTTTCATCATTCCTGTAACACCTGATAAAGCAGGCTGTGTGAGTGCAGTGTTGCTTTGTGTACAGCATTACGAGGAAACCGCTATTTTTACCGCTCTAAAAGCTGCACCTAGTGGCAAAGAAGGAATTTGCATTTTCATTCAAACCAATGTGAAAAGACCAACAAGTGGGCGGGAAATATGCTAATGTTTTATGTTGACATGAAATGGCTTGGGATTCGTTTTAAAAACGACTCGTTTAAATGATTCGGAGGCGACTTTTTTTTTTTTTTTTTTTTGAGAGAGACAATAACTTTATACATGGTGCACTTTCAGATTTAAAACTTTGCACAATGTTTTCATTCAATAAGAGCTGTGTTACACACTGCATAAAGGGTAATTTTCAAAAATCCATAATAGGGGCACTTTAAAGGGGTCATGAACTGAGAAACCAAAACCATTCCCTTGATTCTTTAATTTGTATTTATGCATTTTTAACCTTTCCCCCTCTTTCTCTCTCTCTCTCGCTCTCTCTCTCTCTCTCTCTCTCTCTCTCTCTATATATATATATATATATATATATTTCTTCACATAGAAACCATAACGATATGAATCTGTTGAAATAAAGAGCATTTTTCAATTAGGATATCACATATAATATTTTATGTTTTATGTTAAAAGATCAATAGTCACGCATGACACAAAGTAAAAGCAAACAAAAAGCATAAAATTTGGGTTTTATTTTGGCATCAACGGCAGCAGTGTGTAAATAATAGACACTTTAAGACCTACAGCAATAATGTGTGGATACAATATTGGCACACTTCTCAAACGGTTTTTCCCTAAACTTTTGTTCATTTAAAACATAATCGATTGTGTTTACATGAATACTCACACATGCTCACATTTTGGCATGACTGTGTGTATTTAACCTTTCAAGTATAATAAACCTAAAAAACTGAATGTCAGTCTTATGTCTGTCAGTATGATGTCAGTCACAAGCTCTGTTTCACAATATACTGCTCTATCAAGCATTTCATACTTTTTTGTCATTCATCCATGTTTCTTAATAACTCTAACGAGTTGCTAAATTTATGCCTGCAAAGCTCTGCAGATATAGGCTACATAGCCTGATATAAATGAAAATCAAATGACACTTTATCCTGTCATACCACCCAGCCATATTGAACAATTATCACTTAGCTTGCTTCATTTTGTTTGTCTATGTTTACATTAATTTCAGTGATTACAGAACAGTGAAAAACTGGACCCAGTAGGCACAAGACATCAATATAATGTCAGATTGACGTTGGACAGATATTGCATTTTGGTTGAGAATGAAAATCGGGTTGACGTCAGTGTTTTACGCCAATTTGACATTGACTTAACGTTTGGTTTTACACAACCTAAAAACAACAAATATCAAGGTCAGCTGACGTCGGCATTGGACATCAAATTGGCATTAGGACTTTGAATTTACATTGTATTTTGGTCACCCGATGTCGCAACCGAAATGTAACCAAATACCAATGTCTTATGACATTGTGTGCCTGCTGGGGAGGGATTGAAATGCATGAAAATAGGCTGTTAAGTGTTTAAACAAGTTAAGAATGGTTCAGAACTCCCCTGATCATGTTGAACATCACAGTGACATTCAGCCTTGAGTTTGAGTACATGACTGTGATGATGATGATGATGATGATGATGATCATCCTTTGAACACGAAGGGAATTAAACTGCCATGAATGAGGATGATCAGATCAGATCTTCATCAGATTGAGGATCCCTGAGAGAAACACATTGACTTACAGTTCATTCAGAGTCTGTGCTGCAGGAACTCTCTCAAAGACTTTCTTTCTCTTGTTTTGATTCACTCACCTGTTTTCTGAATCCTCATGCTGACAGATGAACCAAGCTTCCCTCTGAAAACACCTGACAACAGATTGGAACTTATTATTATATTTATTCAGAGATACTGAAGTTTAGACCATCACTTTTATAATGAAATAGGACTTTATGACAAATATAGGTCATAGTCTGATGAAACAGTCAATGATATTTTCTCCTACAATGTCAGTCTTGGTTTTTTTCTAACAATCATAATTTGATGATCTTATCTCTCTGAAACAATTAAAGAATCGTGTCTCACCTGAAAATCCTTTTACGCATCAAGAAACATAGAAATGCCAGAACAATGAAGATCAGGACAGAAAACCACCACAACTGATCTACACAAGAGATACAATAGAAAATCAGCAAATCAATAAAAAAATTAAAAGTAAAAAATAATTAAATGGTAACCATAAAATGGTTTAAAGCTCTGAATGTTTCACCTGAGTGCAGGAGATCTGGAGTCACTTCATTCAGAATATCTTTACAAACACAATGATCACAAATATGAGCCAATATGAAAGAAAAGATTGAAACTGGATTCAGTGTGAAACTGATCCACAGTGTTTTATTAGTGAATAATCAGACGTTTATCAGATGAAACTCACTTGAGCTTGGAATCTTTGCAGTTTCATTCCTCACTGAAAAACACATTCAGAATAATTGTGATTCACTTTAACCACAGAAGATTTAATTAAACACAGCTTGATCTCAATCAGGACACACCAGGGATGGATTACTGACTGGGCCAATGGGGCCAGTGCCCAGGGGCCACTGACTACCAAGAGCCCGGAGGGGCCCTTGGCTTTAATGTTGCGCGATCCAGTTTGGTACAAAAAAACCCATAAACAATGAAAACAAACGTTTATTTATGCTTGAATATATGTGTCCCTTAGACTATATAATGCCTCTTCAACAAGGCTCTTGGTCTATGAGGGCTCTCTGGCACTCCTGATACTATTGGGCCCTGTAAATTTGAAGGCCTCCAAATCTTTTAGATCCAGGGCTGTAGCTGGGGTATCCGGGGCCCAATGCAAGTTGTTGCTGTGGTGGGTCTTTAGCCCCATTGCACCCTACTATTTGCCAGAATCAGAAAGAGATTTATTTCCATTGCACACACAAGGAATTTGTTTTGGTGACAGAAAAAGCTTATAGTGCAGACTCTGAGACAACAACAGTAGCCTACACAGATAGTAAAATTAAAAATAAAGATAAAAATATGTGAATAAGGAGCTTAGAGAGCAAATGAGTCGGTTTTAGTAAAGATTTTATATTTTGGCAAAACTCACTTTGGGGCCACAGAATGCATTTTTCCATTCCAATGCACTATTTTTACATTGTTTTTCTATGTAAACAAGCACTAGACAGAGGTGTTTACCCTTTGCGCTCGCGGCTTGCAGTCTTTTGCAGCGTCTCGCGCATGACACAGCGTTCTAAAAACTTCAAAACTTGCTCTAGTAGACCTAAAACGTTTTGCCTGCATTCCACTCAGTGATCAGTGAAGTGACGTGACATACAGCCAAGTATGGTGACCCATACTCAGAATTTGTGCTCTGCATCTAACCCATCCAAAGTGCACACACACAGCAGTGAACACACATGCATTTTTCAAAGCAAAAACATTCTGTATGAATGTTTCATTAAGCATTTCCAGATTAATTTAGTTAATTTAGACATTGCTAGTGTTTTTTTTTTGTTGTTGTTGTTGTTGTTGTTTTTACTATAATCAAACAATAGGCTAATGTTGGCTGTTTTTGTCAAATCAGGCCTTAAAAAATAATTCGTTCTGGGCAAAAATGCTAATTTTCTTTATTACCTGTTAGAACAAAATATAAAATACTGTTTTATTTATTCCGAAACAAAAGTAATTTAATATTGTATTTGTATATTTTCATTTTAACTTGATCAGTTTACAGTAAATAACGCTCCCAATGGACAACACAGAAACTCTATGACTTCATTTGAGAGTTGTAGAGATATTTCCTCATCATATATTCTGAAATATATTAAAGTGTATATATAGTAAAATTATTTTATTTACAAATGTTTGATTTTTTTATTCGTTAGAGAAGGCCTATTTAAAACAGGCTAGGAAGCCTATATATTAATAAATTGCAGTTTATAAGCTACCATTTTATTTTTCCTGTTTAAACAATCTTATTCTGGATTTTTACAGAATCCAGTTTCACTTTTTTCCATCTGCAGAACAAATGAATAGCCTAAAACAATTAACTTGCGATTACACATAGCCTATTACAAAAGAAACACTAAAAAAGAAGATGTGTTTGACAAAATCAGAAAAATAAGGATGAATGTTGTTTGACAGCCTAGGGAATGCATCTCCAGAACATATACAGCAGACAGTTGCCAGCGCCGCCAGTCGCAAATATTAAACATGTTCAATAAAATATTTATTAGGACGACACGATACAGCTGGTTTTTAAATTCTAAGACTAGAAACTTTAGACTGACTGTAAACAACCCCAATGATTAATCTTAATTTACAATCAACTTTTCCAAACGTGTTCATTGCGTTAAGACCTTTTCTAACACTGTGAGGGAGGGCGCTCATTTTCTAAAATGACTAGAGTTAAAAACGAACTGAGAACGAGAATGTGCCAAGAACATCTCAGCTTTCCGTCGCTCATGGCCATGGAGTCTGAACTCTTAAAAGAGCTCAGTTTCGATGAAGTGGTGGATGACTTCGCGAGGAGGAAGACAAGAAAGAAACTCCTGTAAGAAATTCTTTCAGTAGCCATGCTGGTTTGCATAATTGTCAGGGCCTGCAAAAAATGTTTGCAATTGTGTGTTTTCTTAAATTGTATTTTATTATATGTGATGATCTGATGTTTAAACTTTACATGTGATGTTTGTCACAGAGTTGTTTAGTGGCAAAATTTTTTTTGATTCATGATGCATCAAATATATAAATATCTGGCAGTTAATTCATTAAAGATGTGTTTCATAAGCCTCAATTTGCTTCATTGTTGATTATTCGTTGTAGGTATTAGACTCACAAAAGTGTATTAGTCCTACATTGATTCTGTAAACCCTGTACAAAGTGCTTTTCTTAGCGCAGGCATTTGACGTGGAGTGATAACGCTTTGAATATTCATGATCGTAACTTTCTCTTTTTATTACTGCGAATGCGCAGCTAAGAGAAAGAACGTGGGGAGAAAAAAACTTGTATGGTGGGGTGGGGGGCCTTGGAGATAATTGGCCCCAGGGCCCTTGCAAGTCATAATCCGTCCCTGGGACACATGTATGTGTTTTACTGTTTTTCTCACCTCTGAACATGAGCTCATGACTGTAATGAAGCTGAAATGAAGGAAGGAAAGAAGCATTAGAGCAGCATCTATAACATTTATGAAGGATTAAATATGAAAAACAGATGAATGTTGAGAGAGATTGAGTTGATTTACTCCATCAGCAGAATCACAGATGATCTGATGATTCAGATTCACACAGTAAGAAGTGACAAGGCGATCAGATGAGACAGAAATAACAGGATCAACCACTGTTTGAGGAGTTGATGGATCTGCTATCTTAAATCCATCCTGATCAAATGAAACAGATAACAATCATATAAATTGTGCATGTGTGTGTGTGTGTGTGTGTGTGTGTGTGTGTATAATGGAGCAGTTTGGGGACAGAAACACACTCACCTCTGAATACCAGCCCTGCTCACAGTCAGGATTGAGTGTTTGATTCAGTATAATAGGCAGAATCACATACAGAAACCCCACTGGAGTCTGAATCTCCGCACATGTGATGTTATGCATGATTCAGCGCTGAAAAAAGAAGAGTATTTTAATTCAATTTCATTGTTGCATGACAAGTGTTTGCTTAAAACAATTTGATATAAAATATTTCTGAAAAAAGGTGTACTGTTATGCATTTAAATGTTAATATTCTCATCTTCTATAATTTACCATCTTAAAAAATAACATAAAATATCAAAAGAATTATGATGCTTTGAATTAATGGTTTCTAACAAATAATTTAAATTCCAGTCCAATCCTTGACTTTGCCTTGGCAGTGCCATTCTGGATCTTGACCGCATCCACTTTCAATGTAATGATAACAGAAACAGAGATATTCTTCATAATAAAAACAACATCAACCAAAACAACCCTATTGAGCACTTCACAGAGTTTTCATTTAGTCGTCACACTTCAGCAATGGCTGGTTACAAACAAACAAAATGGCTGCATGGCATCCCTTTTAATACATCTGATATTATTTCATCTAGAGGTGATATTATTTATTCTACAGCACAGCAAAAACTAAAGGTTTTCTTAAGGTTTATATATATATATATATAAAACAAAATGGCTGCATGGCAATATATATTATTTATTCTACAGCACAGCAAAAACTAAAGGTTTTCTTAAGGTTATCAAAAACAGTCCAATAAGTCGTGGGAGCCACTATCAAGCACCATCTGAAGATTGGACTTCCTTTTCTGACACATAGGAGCACATGGTGTGAGAAGAAGGCAAGATTACTTGCTTTAGTAATCTTATTTAAAGTGACATAAACTGTACATTGTGTGTGTGTGTGTGTGTGTGTGTGTGTGTGTGTAGAGAGAAGACTTTTGTCAGGTTTTAATTTAAAAATGTAAAAATATTTTGGGGTGGAGGATGGTCAAAAAATATTTTATCAATAAAATGTTCCCAAATAAACCAAGAAATTATGTGGAATCATTTTTTCTCATGTACCACCAAAATGTGTGCAGTAGAGGTTTAACTACATTTTACTCACATACAGATAAGAAGCAGCATGCGCTAGAAGAGTGGTTTATTCTCAGACGTGTGCAATCTTCAACACACCTTCCTGAAACTTCATATGAGGTGCGTTCAAGCAGAGCCGATGAGGGGGCGGCTGAGGTGTCGAAAGGGGGCGATTACATAGCACAGAGTAGCCTAAAAAAAAAAAAACTTTTGTGGCCCATTCATGTATTTCTCGACCTATTAGAACACAGGGTTCACACAGATAGAGATTTGGTCGCGAGGCAGGTCAGTGGAAGGTTTTTTGTTTTTTAGGAGTTTTTTAAGTGCAAGGTCTATATATATATATATATATATATATATATATATATATATATATATATATATATATATATATATAATAGATTATATATATACAAGACAAACTATTCTGTCAATAAAAAATAATAATAATAATAATAAATCTTTAAATAAAATAATGGCGTTTTTTAAGAATTAAAAGTAATTTGATTTTGGAGTTTGACAATGAACACATTACAACCAGGCATGGGACGGCCAACATAAACGAGCCAAAAGGCTTTACATGTCTTGAAATTACATCATTAATGTCACAGAATAGCATAGTTTAATAATTGTTGGGCACATTGTAACGTAGTGTTACAACGTGCCCATCTGCGCAACCGGAATGTCTTCTGCTAGTTATCGAAGCATTAAAACACAAATCTAAACTGATAAATAACAGATTGGAGATGAACATAATAGCAGATTTGTCTTATTTTAAAATGAATAATAAAAACTGAGATGAAAAAATTACTTATGGCAGAAATATAATTTTGCTATGGTAAAATAAATGTTCAGCTTTATCTACAAAAGATTTGTGCATTTTTGCACTTTTTTCTCTATATATCTAATGTTGATATGGTAACTAGTAGCTTTCTGTAAGTTTTCTTATGCTGCTAGCATGTGTGTAAACATTTAAACCACGTGTGTTTGTGGTTTAACTTCTGTGTACGACACTTTATGTAATTTTAATCTTAAAAGGTAATCTTAATGAGAGTGGAATAATTAATGTAAATGTGTATATCGAAATGAAAACAGAGTTTACTTCATTACTTTTCTCACTCCAGGAAAAGAGTTCGTACACATGGTCAAGAATGTCTGTACATATTTAAGACAAGTTATTATAGCTCTATATATATTATATATATATATATATATATATATATATATATATATATATATATATATATATATATAGCCTATATATATATAAATGTGCGTGGAAAATTGCGTGCGCATATTTCTATGCCCATTTTGTGCGTACGCATAAAATCCTGTACAAACTGAAGAACTGATCAATGTTAAACTCATTAAACAGAAAAAGAGGATCCCAGTGTCTTGGGATAGTTGTTTGAGCTAGCTAGGCTAATAGCAGAAATCAAGTTGTTGTTTTTTCGTGAACATTTTAAACATTAACATTCTCTATTAACCTTCAAGAATACTTAGGAGTTGCTTTGAAAATATACAAACTACTAATAATCAAAACGGTTTACATTCAAGCTGTGTTTACGTAAATATAATTCAAACATATTAATTTGATATAAAACATATTAAACATATTTCATACCTTACGCGGATCCTTGGCCAGAGTAATATAAGATGAAGGGACATGAGAACTGTTTAGTGCTTCACGCAACAGAAAGAGGGCCAGAGGAAGAGCGATGTGACTCACAGGGGTGTGTCTAGAGGAGCTTTTAGTGGTTATGAACAAGCTTTGTAGTCAAAGAGTGAGAGCAGAAGCTTTATTAAAAGAAAAATGCATATTTAAAAGCACACATCCAGTTTTGTGTGAGTGAAAGAAATCCACTTGCGGGTGGAGAGATTCGTCCTCACGCATTACATGGATCATTATGCGCGCTCGATATTTGTCATATCACGCAACAGAAACCACCTAAAATTAAGTATAAAGAGAAGAAGAAAGCGGCCCTAGGCACCTGCATATGCCAGGATCCGCCACTGCCAGATGCAGTTACTAAAAACAAGCTGAAATGAACTGGAGTAGGTATAAGAGAATGTTTCTTCTCTTTAATTCTTGAAAAAATAAATAAATACAGTTAAAGCACATCGTTGAAACGTTATTCACTCATGTAGTTTCATTAATGGCACATTCAAATAAAAAATGGATCTTAAGATCATCTCTCAGACTCTCAAATACGCATAGGCTACGTCTCGTGTGATTCCTAAAATGAACGTACGTTCAGAAAACGCACGTAGGCTACATGTCTCTTTCAGATGTGAACTCTATGAATCGCAAAAGGTCTTGAACTTTTGCTGATAAGATAAAACATATTTTAGCTATTTTAGTGGAAACAGATAAACGCATATTTATTGCAGTGTACTGTCTGATTCGACGCATTACTGACAAAGTATTGTAAAAAGTAAACATGCAAATCTTACCGTTTTCTCCTAGTTATGTCCTTCAAATATAGTGGAATTTTTCATAATGTTGTAGAGATGACACGACATTAACACCTCCGTGCAGCTGTGGTTGTACAGTAATCCAGCAGTGTCCGCCATAATATCATTTATATAGTGCGCATCATCAATCATTGTTCTCGCTAATATATTTCTCATAACATGTGATCTGTAGTTTAGTTTAAAAGATTAATTATTGTGCACCTATAGCACTCCTCGCTGTCATTAAAAATTAACATGTCACAGGAAAATTATGTTTATTGTTAATGAAATTTTGCAATTATGTTGTTTGTAAAATTATGTGATTTCAGTATTAATCTCCTTTAATGCGAGTGGAATATTTAATGTAAATGTGTATATCGAAATGAAAACAGAGTTTAAAATCATTGTTTACTTCATTAATTTTCTCACTCTATGAAAAAGAGTTCGTATGCATGGTTTATAATGTGCGTACAGTGCGTACATATTTACGCCAAGTTTATTTTTTTATAAATCCCTTTATGTGCCTAAAAAATTGCATACGCAATTGCTATGACTATTTTGTGCGTACGCAACGTTTATAAATGAGAACCCTGGTCTTCCTCCCAGGAATCACATCAATCTCATCTGGATCTTCCGCTGGTAACAAAAGAACAAACATCAAACCACACATGTAATAATTAAAATATAAAATACAATATAATACATATAATAGAATATAAGATTATTAATTATAAAAAAAGTTTGCAGCAGTATTAAAATAGTGCAAATAGCTCAGATGTGCAATGCAGCATTAAAAGCTTAACAGTACAAACAGCCCGATCTCACGGCAATTCGTACGTAGCTATTTTACGAGTTGCACAATTCGTATGAATTTGTACGAATGACCTACACCCAGTGGTGGGCCGTCACTCTAAAATATATTTTTACACAATTTGATATAAAAATCAAATTGTGTAAAAAATGTTTTTATTATTATTATTATTATTTAGGTATCATTTTTCATTTGTGTAATGTCCACACAATGGCCTATGATTAGTTTCGTTGAGGTTGAACTGGAATATCCTACATAAAAAAGTCTGCTGCCAGCACATAGACTGCATGAAAACAGGGCTAGCACTACAGATAGTGCTTCCCTTTTGTTCAAGGATGTGTAACGAGCATTAGTGACAGAAGCATCAGCCAATCAAATTTTGACGTTCCCATGACAGCACGCCCTCTGGGTCCAGCGACGTGCCCAGTGCATTTCCTTTCCCTGCTCTCCCTCCGTCTCTCTGTCACTCATGCGTCTCTCTCTCTCTCACACACACACACACACACACACACCCTCCCCTCCGTGCACACCGCGTCTCCATGAGAACGAGTGTTCGTTCGACGTTGAAAGCAAGTTCGCGAAAGGTTGGTATCTCTTTCTCGTGAACACCTTTACACAATCACACATTAAAAAGTGGTATAAAAATATTTTAAATTCTGAATATAATTTTGTAAGTGTGTTAATGTCGACCCGAGAAGCGATTGCGCCTTCTTTAGAAAGTTAACTAGTCAACTAGGTACCCTGAAAAAACGTAGCATTGCAAGTAACACGTACTTGGCCACCTCTGCTGAATGTGAGAGAGGATTTTCGGCAGTAAATGATACAGATAGAAAAACGCGCAACAAGCTCCGTGCAAAGAGTCTGTCTTCTCTGCTTTTTGTGGACCTTAATGGCCCTAATTTGGAGATCTTTAACCCTGCTCCATATGTGATGTCCTGGGTAACGGCAGGGCATCGCTTTTCTAAATCATGGGTGCCAGGGAGGAAGGGAAAAGAGGCAAAACCCCGACCTCTGTGGTCAGTATTTTAAAACAAGCCTGCTTTACTGCATATATTACAACAGTGTCTGTTGGAATACATAGCCGTTTACTATTTCAGTTTTCAGTGCACTTCAAGCACAATAAATACATATACAATACAATATACACCTTTTACACATACTCATACATAACATACTTATGTCAGATTTGGACAGGTCTAGAAATATAGTGATATATAATGTAAATACAATGTCTGGAAGTAGTGTATCTGTGTTTGTGCATGTGTAGCCTACTGTAGTGTTGATGATACCCAGCTTGTTCTGACATTAACAGGTTATCGGATTCTTGTATGTTACTGCTATGTAGTTCTTCTGTGGTAGTATTGTTTTTCATAGTATGCTCCTTAATCACATTAAAGATTGCTCAGGTTTCACATATCTCCAAGTAATTGTGTTGATTTGACACTGACTACCATAGACTATAATGGAAAATTGATTTCTGTTTATACAGTATATGAGAGGGTTGGGACTTACCTCCAGGTCTTATGAAATCTAAAAATAAACCAAATCAATATTTCATGAAATATAGGCTTCTTGTAAAGGTATTACGTTTACTAGTAATTAGAATGGTATTTCAGTGCCCTTCTAACTTTTGACTTGATCAAAACAGTTCTCTTTTGGATATATAATAACAATGAGATATTCTGTAGCCTACTGATTATCAGTTTGTCGCATGTTTAGACCTTGTATGTGTGTTGCACAACACATGTTGCACTTGGTGATCACGGTGGGGATTGATATGGTAGTGGACCATGATGGTCATAGAAGAAGTGAAGGAGCAGTACCCCCCAATTATGGTGGGGTAATTCGCACTCTGGGTTTCCCCCGTTAAAAATCGCGTTCCAGGAGTAAAATACACATTTTTGGCGGGGTTCTCCTGGTAAAATTCACATTCCAGGGGCTAAATATGACGTCAATGAGGTCGCTTCAACTAGCAGACATGAAAAACAACCTGCAGCAACATTGTTAAAGTAGCCCAATTTGGCAACACTGCGCCCAGCGTTAAGTTGGGAATTTCCAAGCCGCTGTCGTCGGCTCCTCTACATCATATCTTGTTGCCGATCTGCCTCTTTCAAGGCGCTCTTTTGCAGACAAAAGAGGAATAACTGAAGGATGAAATACTCAAAAGGAATTCGCTAACAACGGTTTTGTGCACCATTTCAAAGATTGCATCTATGAGTGGCTAACAGCTAGCACTGAGCACAACAAGTTATTTGGCCATGTTTATTTTTTTAATAATGGGGACATGCAATTCATACAAGTTTGGAACAACTGTAGGGTAAGTAAATGATAACAATTTTCATTTTTAGAAGAACTCTTCCTATAAAAAAGATTGTTTCATCATGTTAAAATAACATCTTTGGCCCTCAAAAATAAGATTGTGTTATTGTAGTCTAATTTTTTTATTGCAATCTAAACTAATAGATTAAAGTGTTTCAATTTCCCAACAGTAAATTACAAAGAACAAACTAATCAAACATCTAAAAACCTGTATGTTATGACAGTATCATAAAACAATTACTGTACTTACATCAGCCAGAAGGAAAAGTGAATCTTCTTTTTCTTTGAAGAATGCCATTATCACCAAATGGCAGCAAGGCCAGGATCCACATCTCTAGATTCTCTTTCTATGTCTGCAAGGACTGTCCTCACCTCTTTTCTCCAGCGCAGCAATTGAGACTTGAAGAAATGGAGAACCTTTCTTCCTTTCCAGTGATGGACTCCCCGAGTCTTGCTTCTAATTCAATGCCTGTAAGTGTACTGGAATTCTGGATCAGAAATCTCTTCATGAACAAGGAAAGAACTCTTCAGGAAAGGCCAATCAGTCTTTAGTTGGTTAATGCTAGGTGCAGGTGATGCATCGATGGCACGTTGCTTGGCCTCATATGTGATTATCATCAATTTTTTTCAGAGTTTTGCACATTTTCTGGATGGTGCTGGATGGCTATTCTCCACCATTACAGCAGGCCTTTTTGGTTTTCTTAGGCGTGCGGGGGTGTTGTTCCTGTTCAGGTTGTAATTTGAACACAAAAATTGTGAACACAAAGTGAAGTGTCCAAGTGTCCAAGTCCAGTTCAAGTAATGTTCTTAGACTTGGTCTGGTCTTGTCCCAAGGTACTTGGAAAGTTGGGTGCGAGGTGCTGTGCTGCACAGGGGTAGAGTGCTGAGCTGGTAGTGCAAACTGTGTGCTTGAAGAGGCTTCTAATGAAGACATTGGTGTAAGAGTCAGTGTTATCATGTCAGACGCAGCAGAGTCCCTTAGCAGATTGTTCTGTTGGGCTCCATTATCTAAAGAAAAACAAAAATTAAGTGTAGCCCTGCCACAGACAACTAAGGCAAAAAGGTGGAGTAACTATATCTGTCAATTTCATAACTGAAATAAACCATGTTGTCTATAACATTAGAACACCTCTTTGTAAATTGTTTTGGTTCAAATGTTACAGAAAACATGTAGACAAATACAACAGGGTTAATTTAACTTATTCTGTTAGTTATTTTACTGTTTACGCTTAACCTTTTTCATTATATTTTTATCATTTATGTTTATGATTTGATAACTTATTCTCATGGTATGACCAATATTATAATGCACAAAGTAAATATATTTTGTTTACTTTTATGTCCCACATAGGATCTCTAGATTGTGCAACAACATGTTAGATGTAGACTATTTATTTACATTATTTACATTAACTAATTATTTACCTATGTTGTTGAATCTTTGTAGTAGTTTTCTGCAATCAACTATGGACATAAGATGTCTGATGTCATCCTCTTTCATGTACATAAATTTGTTAATCTCCCTTACTCCCAATGAGGGCAAATCTTTAACTATAGTCTCCACAGTCTTACTATCCAGATGGGGAAGGGTGCCTCTTATGATGTCCTCCATCACTTTTCACCTAGACAGACAGAATGATGGAGCACAGCAAGATCGAGATAAAACTTTCTATAGACAGGCAATGGGTAATAGTCAGCAAGACTGTCGGCACACACACAAACAAACTGAGTCTTAAGGTAGGCAATGCACACCAAGGTCTAACACTGGCACTGACTGATGTTTTTCAGACACAAAATAAACCTTTTCCTGTTTGACTAATATTGAAACAATCCTACCTTGCACATAGCCACTATCATTGACATCAAGAACAACACTCATGCACTTTTTGTGTAATGTGCCTTTGTATGTCACAGTAGATGTTTCTTTTGTGTTGTCTTTAGTCAAGCCCCTGAACCTCACAGCTTCCTGAATTGCTGCATTATACATTTGGGCATCAAATTCATTTGCCTGACCAAAAATATTCCCACTGTGAAGATAGGCCTGCAACAGTTGGTGCCTTTCTGCTAAAGTGACACCAAGATTTTTGAAATTGTGAAGCTTCCGAGCACACTGTTTAAAATAAGTGTGTTTACTCTCGAAGCGCAGTGTCCAGAGGTGAATGAGAGATCCAAATTTCAGTATGAGGTCAGTATAGTGGAGTAAAAAGTGGTGTTTTGGCTTGATAAATGTGTTTGGAAAAAGAGCTACTCTAGACTGGAGATATTCCCTGATAATAATCTTAAGATATGCCACCTGGTTGACATGGATCTTAGGCGCACAAATCAGCTCTACTATTTCTATTACTATTGAGTTTGAGGCACAACTGCCAAGCTTTGTCTTCCAAGCTTTTTGATCCACTTACCAACAAGAACAGGGAGAAGCCGCAATAAGCACCAGTTCTGGGTAGCACTACCTCCCAAGCACTCTCCATCTGATTTCACTTCACATGGTCGGCTCCTAGCATCACTGCCTTGGAAATTCAGCTGAACATATGAAAAATGTTTTCCAACAGACACCAGGTTCTTGCTATACAATGCAAGATCTGCTGACACAATCCCCTCAAACAGATCATGACCCAGGCAAGGTGGAAGTCCTGGTTGACAGACATGAAAATGTTTCAGTTAATTGAAAATTGAGTCAAACTTCACGCCTGCTATTGTGACTTCCTGGCCCTTGGACAACTCCTCAACACAGTTTGCATAGGTTTCTTTTGTCCTTAATGGACCAAGCTTTGTGGGCTCCCTTTCGAAACTTTCTCGATGCTGCGTTCACACCAAACGCGAATAGAGCGTCAAATTCCGCGTTCTACCGCGTCTAGTTTGACAACATTTTGAATCCTCAACACAGTTTGCATAGGTTTCTTTTGTCCTTAATGGACCAAGCTTTGTGGGCTCCCTTTCGAAACTTTCTCGATCTGCAAGACAGTATCGACAAAAGTATTTGCTTCTGCTGAAGTTTTCAGTGAACCCCCCCAAGAGAATGTGATCCTAGGTTATCACCTACAATTGCTATCACTGCCCCCTGCAACGTTTCACCATTGTCTAACACAAAGCCAGATTGCTCAATCTCCTTTAAATCATTTACTAGGGGAGAAAATATTTTGTCATTGACAAAATGGCGGATATCCACTTCCCTGCAAAGCACAACCAACTGCATGGGGTCTATAGCAGATCTATTATGTGGCAGTATTTCACCCAATGTCATGTACACAGCCAGAAGCTTGTGCTTCTTTTTGCCTGATCCAAGAGGGTTTGCAACCTCAAAGCATCCTGATAAAGGATGATCAAGACAGAGGAAGCGACATTCTGCAAGAGGGTGTTCTCTATATAGTTTCTACCATCATGCACATCCACAAATACATGTGGTTCTCCCAGAGGGTACATCTTTGTAGCGTTGTACTGTTCCCGAACTGATGGATGGCACAGCAGTGCTTTAAGAGTGTCTTTAACTGGCGCATACTGGCAGAAACATTCCTTACCATTAGGATCAACACCAAGATAAACCTGAGTTGGCTCAACATAACAGAAGTTATTCTTGAAAAAGTTTTTTCTAGTTTGATCTGATCGAAACACGCTCTGATTGTACATCTTTAGTAAATATTCTTTTGATAGTCCATCCACAGTTTAATGTATTCTACCTCATGGTATTTTAAGTTTTTTTCAGTTCTTGACTGACTACAGTTAGTACATGCTTAATCCAATTTGTATGTAGTTCTTGAAACTCTGCAGTTAAAGCTGAGATTGTGGTGGCTGGCAAAAGCATCTTAGCTTGCATTCTAAGATAGAAAAGGGCTAAGTTTGTCATGAATACATCTCCATCTACTTTGTTTGATGAACTCTTCCCAGTCTCAGCAATCTCTGCACTGTGTGTGTCACCATCATCTTTATCAGCAGCATCAGGAGTAGTTTGTCATGAATATATTTAGTATATACTTTGTTTGCACCTGCAGAGTTAGGAGTTTAATCTGTAGTTATTTTTGCTGTTTTGAAAAGTTGATTGGATTTTTTTTTCATCTCTTATGTGCCATTTTAGATGTTCACATAAATTAGAAAAAATTGTGGAAGTAAAATCACATCCCTGAACATGGCAGGTCATATCAATACATCTGTGAGACCTGTTGACATCTGGTTAGCAATTTGAGTGGTTGAGATACATGTGAACCTGAAGGGCAGTGGCAGTCCTAAAGATACAAGGGCATGTGACAAGCCCACAAGAAAATCTAAAGTTGGCAAGATTCCTGTGTTCTTTGACATGCCTGAGGAATACAGTAAGTCTCTGCAGAGAAACCACACTGTTTGGAAGAGAAACCCATTTCCACCCTTAGTGGCTTATGTAATAAAATCGACTATACATTCAAACAGTTCATACAGTTATACATACCAAGGATTATCAGTTGAGGAGTTGCAGGTAGTTTATGTGTCTTTTCTACATCAGCTGGAGTGGAAGACACAGTTACAATGATGAGGATATAGAGAAAATACACTAACAATAATGCCTTGTATGCATTTAATTTTTAAATTAGGATGTATATTGTATATTGTATTGTACACTCACCTAAAGGATTATTAGGAACACCATACTAATACTGTGTTTGACCCCCTTTCGCCTTCAGAGCTGCCTTAATTCTACGTGGCATTGATTCAACAAGGTGCTGAAAGCATTCTTTAGAAATGTTGGCCCATATTGATAGGATAGCATCTTGCAGTTGATGGAGATTTGTGGGATGCACATCCAGGGCACGAAGCTCCCGTTCCACCACATCCCAAAGATGCTCTATTGGGTTGAGATCTGTTGACTGTGGGGGCCATTTTTAGTACAGTGAAACTCATTGTCATGTTCAAGAAACCAATTTGAAATGATTCGAGCTTTGTGACATGGTGCATTATCCTGCTGGAAGTAGCCATCAGAGGATGGGTACATGGTGGTCATAAAGGGATATACATGGTCAGAAACAATGCTCAGGTAGGCCGTGGCATTTGTAAACAATGCCCAATTGGCACTAAGGGGCCTAAAGTGTGCCAAGAAAACATCCCCCACACCATTACACCACCACCAGCAGCCTGCACAGTGGTAACAAGGCATGATGGATCCATGTTCTCATTCTGTTTACGCCAAATTCTGACTCTACCATCTGAATGTCTCAACAGAAATCAAGACTCTTCAGACCAGGCAACATTTTTCCAGTCTTCAACTGTCCAATTTTGGTGAGCTCGTGCAAATTGTAGCCTCTTTTTCTTATTTGTAGTGGAGATGAGTGGTACCCGGTGGGGTCTTCTGCTGTTGTAGCCCATCCACCTCAAGGTTGTGCGTGTTGTGGCTTCACAAATGCTTTGCTGCATACCTCGGTTGTAACGAGTGGTTATTTCAGTCAAAGTTGCTCTTCCATCAGCTTGAATCAGTCGGCCCATTCTCCTCTGACCTCTAGCATTAACAAGGCATTTTCGCCCCACAGGACTGCCGCATACTGGATGTTTTTCCCCTTTTACACCATTCTTTGTAAACCCTAGAAATGGTTGTGCGTGAAAATCCCAGTAACTGAGCAGATTGTGAAATACTCAGACCGGCCCGTCTGACACCAACAACCATGCCACACTCAAAATTGCTTTAATCACCTTTCTTTCCCATTCTGACATTCAGTTTGGAGTTCAGGAGATTGT
Organism: Cyprinus carpio; assembly: GCF_018340385.1. NCBI lineage: Eukaryota > Metazoa > Chordata > Actinopteri > Cypriniformes > Cyprinidae > Cyprinus > Cyprinus carpio. The sequence goes on from NC_056612.1 coordinate 4,339,648, forward strand.
CTTGACCAGGACCACACCCTAAATGCATTGAAGCAACTGCCATGTGATTGGTTGATTAGATAATTGCATTAATGAGAAATTGAACAGGTGTTCCTAATAATCCTTTAGGTGAGTGTATATGTATAATGTATATTTCAGTTGTTAGGACAATAAGACCATGATAGAAAATAAAAAACAACAACTTACATTTGCAAAAAGGATCAGCCCTTCCTGTGTCTCAGAGAAGTGAGTCATGAGAAGTTGGATGATGCAGAAGGAAAGCTCGAGGTCTGGCCGCAGAGAAATGGGGCATGTCACTCTTCGTCCCTCTTTAATGTGCACTTTAAGATGGGAATAAACCTGAGTTAGTGTATCACATTTAGCACTACCCAAGTCTACATGGCAAGCAAGGTCTACTGCAGGGTACAAATGTGATCTAGGCACCACCACAAACTCACTGTGGTGTTTGTAAAGATGTGATTTTAAAGCTGCTAATTTTGTGACCTTCTTGTTACAGATGCAACAATGAAGAAACAAGTTAAGCCCCATTCACACCGCCAGCGACGTTTTTACTGCTTGTCGCTTGTGGCTGACAATTGAGGTCACTACTGGGCGTTCTCACTACTGGTTGCCTAGCTACTCCGTAACACTCCACTACAGCAAATGAATCACATGCTCTCCACTGACTTCACTCCCACTGGTTGTCGCTCGCGAAATTCACTATTTGCATAAAGTTGAAGAATTCTGAACTTTTGTCGCTTGACTCGCATCGCTTGATACGCCCACATTCCTTCACCCAATGGTCACTGTAACTCGTGTCGCCGGAAGTTGACCAGCTCTCCATTGAAAATTAATGGGATTATGTCGCTCTGTCACTGACGTTGTGAATGGGGCTTTAGGGGTATTGCTATGAATCCTCATGTGCTTCACATAGACCACTGGAGTACTGCACTGCTGCCCATATAACTGACATGCAAACATGCTGACAAGGCAAAATGGACAGTCTTTGGGCATGAAAAAACTCAACAACAACAAAAAAAAATCACTGAAATAAAATGTCCATTCGCCTACTGTACTGGGCAAAGTAACATTACAATAAAAACCAACAACACAAAAAATTGACAGGAACCGCGCGTTCAGTTAAAACAGATACTGTATTATGTCGCTTCGAACGCTATTTTACATGCAAATATAGCCGAAATCACAACACAGACATTTTCTTTATCTTATGTGTATTTGATTTCATTAGACGCCGTCGTGATTATGAATCTGGATTTTTGTGCAGATTAACAAAAGGGAGAGCTGGTTATGTCTTAATGGGCCACTTGTTAGTCACTTTTTCATATCCATCCCATCTTACAACAGAAACAGAAATATATACAAGTGAAAACAGCTTTATTGAGAATTTGTCTGCATTAAAATACAATTTTTGAGCACTATCAAAATTATTATTGTATTTTTTTGCTTTGCAAATGGTTATTCACTGTTTATAAGTAAATGTCAGGAATTTTTTTTTTTTTTTTTTTTTTGCAATAGCTCTTAGCATTTGCATGTGTACAGTGTCTAATAATTGGTCTTCAGTGTTAGACTTTAAGTTAAAAGCCTATAGGGATAGTTTATAGGGACGCACATAATATATTGTATACACATACAAACACACACACACTTGCAAGCAACCATGTACATGCAAACAAACAATACACTTTTCACTCACACACACGCACACATTCACTCACAAATATTAATAAATCACACTCACTCAAATCACCTCTCTCTCTCTCTCTCACTCACAATGTACAATTTCTTGTTGTTATTATTTTGTTTAAAAGGAAGGATCTTACTTGATTTGCTTGATTCTCATTTGAGAATTGGCTTGGGGTCTCATTTATAAACGTTGAGTAAAATAGGCATAGGAATTGCATACGCAATTTTCCACGCACATAGTGGGATTTATAAAAAATAAACTCTGCGTGAATATGTACGCACCTTACGGACATTCTAGACCATGTGTATGCACTCTTTTTCCTGGAGTGAGAAAATAAATGAAGAAAGCAACGATTTTAAAATCTGTTTTCATTTCGATATACACATTTACATTAAATATTCCACTCTCATTAATGGAGATAAGCATTGATAATACATAAATTCATTACGCAGAAGTTAAATAATTTAGACATATTTAGTGGAATGCGTTTGATCACTTTTTCTGTGGCATGCTGCTTTAATTCATCTTTGAACTAAACTGAAGATCTCATGCTATGCTAAAATATTTTAGTGAGAACAATGATCAATGATGCGCCCTTACTTCGATATTATGGCAGACACTGCTGGATTCAGTGGATCGGTCTATATTGTTTGAACAGATCCAGTGATAATATCTTACTGTACAACCGCAGCTGCACGGAGGTGTTGATGTCATGTGATGGCATCTCTACAACATTATGAAAAATGCCACTGTATCTGAAGGATACAACTTGAAGAAAATTGTAATTTGCATGTTTTCTTTTTAAAATAGGCTACTTTGTCAGTGACGCGCCGAGTCAAACAATTCTATTTACACTGCAATAAATATAGGCCATCAGACAAAGTTAGGTTTACATCAATAATCATTATTTGAGCAAATATATTTTCTCATAATATGAGTTTTACTATTTAGAGCACAATTTAAAGCGGAATTGTCATGCATGCAGTCCTCGCGGATTAAAGTATTAAAACAGCATATATATGAAAATTGTTCGAAAGCACTACATCCACTACAAATATGTATGTTTAAATTCATATAAAACATTGTTGTAATTTCTGGATAATGATTCCACTAATTAGTTAGAGTGTCATATTTAATCTAAATGTGTGTCAAATGTAAAATAGACTTCTGTTGTATTTTTAAAACGCTTAGTGCATGGACAAAAATAAAATTCTGCTACACGCCTATCAGTGAAAATTGCGCTGAGAGAGAGAGAGAGAGAGAGAGAGAGAGAGAGAGAGAGAGAGAGAGAGAGAGAGACAGAGAGAGAAGGAGAACAGCAATTCCTTTAAATTTTACAGTATTCAGAAAAATATAAGTATTTATAAAATTATAGTACAAAATTATATATACAACTTTAAAGTAAAACACAAATTATAATGGCATTCGTTATAAACAACATAAACCTCTAGCAATGCTGCACGCTGTGTGCGCGAGAGGCTCCGCACATTGTCCTCATCACAGCAGAACAAATCTAAACGAGGCTATACTGACAACATTTAAAACGGTAAAGGGTTTACTTAGTAGGTACACGTATATTCACAAAACGGTCTGTTTCCTTAAACTGGTAGTGTATCAAATGTAACCAAAACAGATGTGTTTCCCTCATTCCTGTTGATTTGTTAATTATTTAACGGAAAAATGTGGTGTAGAACTATTTATTTTATTCCTATCATATATCATTTTATTTTCTCCTGTTGTTTATGCGCATGCAAAGCTAAACCACTGAAAGAAAAAAAAACACATTTATTTAATAACGGGTCACATTATCCGTTGTAATTCATTTTGAATCTAATTCTAATTTGTCGATTAGTGGATAGCACATGACACAAGCACATTCCACAAATTCATTGTGCCATAGACTAAATCATTTAAGAAATTTTACATGTTTTTTTTTTTTTTTCAGTTAGATTCCATAAAAAAACAATACAGTTTTTATACTGTAAAAACTGTATATTCTATCGCCCAACACCTAACACCCAATTCCTGTGTCATACCCATGTCATTATACAAATTTGTGTCCTGATATGTCACACTCACACACACACCCACACACAGATCTTATCACTTTGTTTAAAAGTATTGGCTCAATGCATAATGTGAATAGGGCACAACTGCCAAACTGAGGTTTTCCTGGTGTGGTTTCATTCTTCCGGTTGGTGTTGGTCTATGTGCGCTTCAGATTATGAGAAGTCCAGCATTTTATGTCATTATTTTCATTCTCACGTGGGCAACATGTCTAATTGGTCAAGAACTGAACAGCTTATAAATCTCTCTTCATAGATCAACAAATCAAGTCTGTATTAAACCTTGTAGAAAAAAAGAAAAATCTTGCCAAAATTCTTCATCAGACTTCAGTTACTTTTCTCTTCCTGTAAACAACAGAACAAAACGACTATCTCTCATTTTAAAAAAAAAACAAATATTAAAACTAGCTATATCTTTATACCTGTCCCTAACCATAACCTTTAAGCAAAAACATTCAATTTCTTGGGGGGAAAAACACCTTTACAACTGACATTCTGAGGCACAAACAAGGCACAGCACAACAGGTTGCTGGATCTTCAGTTAGTTTTTCAGAAGCGGTTCTACTCACTAAATTACACACGTCTTCTGTTTTGCTAGTTTCTCTAGGTAAAATTTAAGTATTGAATTAAGTGAAATCTACTTAACTAAGTTAGGTAAATTTAACATGGTCAATTAGAGTTTGATGGGTAATTTCTATTCTAAATAAAATTCTTTGTTAATATGCAGTACTCAAGTACATTTCCCTCAGTTCACAAAATACGTTCACATAGCATATACGTTCACAAAAACACTTAAATTAAACAGAAAAGTAAGTTACCTTGGCAGCCAATACAAATAATTAATAACCGTTTCCTTACCTAAATCCTGCGTTTGGACCAGGCTCGGTTACAGAATCACATCACTTTGTGCTTCTAAAATTAGGCTATTATCTTTTTCTATATAGTGTAGTACTTAGCTATCTAGCTAGTAATATTATCGTATACAGCATGGAAAGAGCGCTCCCTTTAAATTTATTAAAAAACTGTTACTCGTTCATCACGATCTCACAAAGTTCCGTTTTAACCAATGTACAGTATGTGACCACACAATGAAAAACTTTTTTTTAATGAAGTTACGAGCATGATAGAACTCAGCACTGGACAAAAAGAGGTGAGTGCACAGATTCCAACCTAAACACATCTGACTGGCCATTGTGTTGTAGAAATCAACAAACATGTCTGTGATTGGTTTGCTCCCCTCTGCGAAAATGCACTGTAAAATCATTTGACGCTTTCCTAAACAGAAGGGCAGTTACACTGGATTGTTTGCCAAATCTATTTCGTTATGCCATTGTTACAAAGAAAACAGATCCTAGACCAGGACTTATGGGCAGCTTTTCCATCTAAAAGCAATCAGTTAGAATATTTTACACTATGAGTTATACTATTATACACGCAAAACTAAAACCATCTGGCGCTGGTGTGCCGATGAATCATGTTACCTATCAGATTGTGCTACCAAAAATATATTTGCATTGTTTTAACGGTAGGTTTAGAGTAAGGGTAGGTATGGACAGGTATGTTTAGGGTAGGGGTAGGTATGGACATCAAAAAAAGCCCCAAACCACATGAATAAGAGGCTGGTAACATAATCTGATAGGTAGCATTTTTCTATATCAATTTGTGCTACCTATGTTTTTAATGGGAGGTAGCACAATCTGAGAGGGTAGCACAAATTGACAGAACACCGGGCCTGTGTCCAAACCTGCAGTCAGTCTAGCCTACCAATCACATCAGAGTGACACTGGTGACTCGCAGTAGGAAAGAGTAGCATCGACAAAATCACTATCAGTGTGAACGAGCCATTATCCAACAAACAGCCATATAGGTTTACAACAACAAAACAATTTACAATCAGCATGAGCATTTCTGCTGGCACTCTTTTTCACTTGTTCCATGATACATTTTCCACTAGCCTATGTTCCTTCAATCTTCTGCAGTAGTTTCTTCCATTGAATTTTTTGATGGTGGTTTGAAGTTATTTTTTTTATTTTTTTTGCCTATTAAACTCTTTGCAGCTATAATGTTTTGAGCCCAAACTAACTCATATAGACTAAATATATATGCCCTTTACGTTGCACAAGGCTTAATGTGAAAAAAAACAAAAAACTTTAAAATCATTAAACAATTTAACTACGTGACATTATAATATTAAACCAATACTAAAATGTTCTGAAAAACAAAAAGTTTGTTTTTGAAATTACCATTTTATGTGTTTTATAATAATTTGACAACTTTTAATGAATGAAATAATATAGAGCCATTAAACCACAACAGCATTTGATCTAAAGCTATCAAACCAACTGTAAGATATTCAGAATATTATTCCCTATAATGCACAAGGCTTGGTTTTTCAGATTATGCCTTTATTGTTTTTACATATACTATAAATCCATATTTTTCATATATTTTATCTACTGTACCCACTGGCATTAATTAAACTCTGACACCGTTTGAGATAAAGGTATCAAACCAACTATAAGATCTCTAAATATTATTCCCTATGATGCACAAGGCTTGGTTTTCAGATTATTAATCTGTTTTTGTTTTGTTTTTTTGGACAGTACTGGACCCATTTATATCTATGAAACTTGAACACCATTAAAGTTAAAGATATCACACCAACTGTATATTTTTCAGCTCATTAATCTGATGTTTTTTTTATATAAAGTAATGAAATTAAAAATACATTAAACTGGATATACATACATACACACAAACACACACACACACACACACACACACACACACACACGCATACATATATATTAGCTACCGGTCAAAAGTTTGGGATCAAAAATTACTTTTTATGTTTTTTACAGGAGTTTCATTTGCTCATCAAGGCTCATTTATTTGATCAAAAATACAGGGAAAAAAGAATATTGTAAAATATTATTATGATGTAAAATAAAAATTTTCTATTTTAATATACATTAAAATCTAATTTATTCCTGTGATGCAAAGCTGTATTTTCAGCATCATTACTCCAGACTTCAGTGTCAAATGATCTTCAGAAATCATTCTTATATGATGATTTATTATCAATGCTGGAAACTGATCTGCTGCTTAATTTTTTTTTTTTTTTTTTTTTTTTTGGAAACTGATACATTTTTTCAGGATTCTTTAATGAATAAAAAGTTAAAAAGAAGAGCATTTATTTAAAATAGAAATCTTTTCTAACAATATACACTAAAAGTCAAAAGTATGGGGTCAGTAAATTTTTATTCTTTCTTTTTCGAAAGAAATAAAAATTTTATTCAGTAAGGATGTGTTAAATTAAGTGAAGTGATAGCAAATATTTATATTGTTAGAAAAGATTTATATTTTGAATTAATGCTGTTCTTTTAAACGTTTTATTGATCAAAGAATCCTGAAAAAAGTATCGCAGTTTCCAAAAAAATATTTGGCAGTACAATTGTTGCCAACATTGATAATTATAATAATAAATCATCATATTAGAATGAGTTCTGAAGGCACTTTATACTGGAGTAATGATGATGGAAATTCAGCTTTGCATCACAGAAATAAATTATATTTTAAAGTATATTAAAATAGAAACCATTATTGTATATTGTAATAAGATTTTTTAAGATTGCTGTTTTTTTTCTGTATTTTTGATCAAATAAATGCAGCCTTGATGAGCAGAAAATACTTCTTTAAAAAACGGCCCAGTTTCAATACGGGGCTTAGCTTAAGCCTGTTCTAGGCCTTAGTTAAATTAAGATGTTCTAATAAGAAAACATTACATGTGTGTATCTTTGACACAGAACAATGACACTGACATATTTTAAGATATATCAGAGCAAGATAATTTCAGATGAGACAGCTCAAACATGCATTTTAGTATGGGACTAGTTTAAGCCTTGTCTGTGAAACCAGGGGTTAATGTCTTAACTGATCCCAAACTTTTAATCGGTAGTGTGTGTGTGTATGTATGTCTAAAAAAATTAAAAGTTCATTACTCTATATAAAAAACATCAGATGAGCTGAAAAATATACAGTTGGTGTGATATCTTTATTTTAAATGGTGTTCAAGTTTCATGGATATAAATGGGTTCAGTACTGTAAATTTTTTTTTTATTAATAATCTGACAACCGAACCTTGTGCATTATAGGGAATAATATTTAGAGATTTTTAAAGTTGGTTTGATAGCTTTAACTGAAATGGTGTCACAGTTTAATGAATTTAAGTAGGTAAAAAAAATAATAAATTAAACATTTTAAACAACTGTAAAATACTCTTCCCTATAATGGTATAAAGGGAAAAAAATCTTAAATGTTTCTCATTTATTAGTTATTTCTCAACATCTTTTCTTTGCTAACAAATGGAAAAGTAAGCATTTTTTGCTTTGACATTCCGTTTAAGCAAACACATTTCAGGAAAAGTGAAATATTAATAACATTCATCAATCCGATGCCACTCTGTCATCCTGAAGTGGGGGAATCCCGTTTGCTGGCTCAGCAGCGGAGGAGGCAGCCTGGCCTTCCAGGAAGCCTCACCTTATTCCTTGTGTTTTGCCCATGAATATACAATGTCAAATTATTCTGTTGCCATCTGCTAAACAATAACCCTTCCCCTTAGAGAAATGCAGTTTTAGTTTTTTTTTTCTCTCTCTCTCTCTCTGTTATTGGAATCAAGTTGACTTCTGTGATTTCTTTGTTCGGTTTGGCAGCGCTCTGCAAATGTGTCCTCAAAAGATCAAAGCAAGCATAAAATACATTACAAATGATTCTGACAGCAAATCGCGACTGCAGCCGTTGGATCAGAGTAAATGGGCAGGTTGTGGCCTCAGGTTTCAGAATCCCCTGGCAGCAACTTCACTTCACTCATGTTGCCATTCTATATATGGGCATAAATGTGTTTTTGTCCGTTGTCGAGTCATCCTTCCCAGCACAATGAAATCAATGGGCAACATCATTTGAATGCGGAAAGACAACTTAACCACTGCTCCGATAAATTACATTTCAGTTTTAGAAAGTTGGAAACAGTTGGAAATCTAACATTTTCAAGGGTATGTATGATCAGTATTTGTGATATGGATGAGAAAAAAATGATGCATAATGGCCGAGTTTCTGGTGTAAGGTCTTTAAAATGTGAAAATTTTCATCTATATTTCATAAAAAGTTTGTGTGTGCGTGTGTGTGTGTGTGTATGTGTGTGTAAATATATTAAATATTATGGACATTAAATTAAAGATGTTTATTACAACTGACATTTTTATATAAAATATATATATGTGTGTATATAAATATATAAAAAAATGGATATTAAATTAAAGATGTTTAGGTAGCGCTTTATTTCAAGGTGTGCTAGTTACACGATTTATGTAATTACTATTACAATAATAATTAATTATGCATAATTACATGCAAGTAACCCTAAACCAAACCCTAATCCTAACCAAATAGAAAGTGTGTGTGTGTGTGTGTGTATATATATATATATATATATATATATGGCATTTATTTATATGTAGGTGTGTGTGTGTGTGTGTGTGTATAAATATTTAAAATATTATGGACATTAAAGATGTTTGTTACAATTTATATTTATATAATATAAAAACACACATTTATTATTTTATATGAATTGTAATAAACATCTTTAATTATATTTTATTTTATATTAATATTAATTATATTAATTTTAATCTGTTTATAATCTCCATAATCAAGTATAGAGGAAATACAATTTAAAATTTAGCAGATTTTATTTTTTCCTTCCTTTATACCATTATAGGGAATAATATTCTGAATATTTTACAGTAGGTTTGATACGGTGTCAGAGTTTAATTAAAGTAGGTACAGTACAATGGTAGCCTGGCTAACTGGCTCAAGGACTCCTCTCTGTGCCGATCACAGCAGGCTTGGCCAGCTGACCAATCAGAGCAGAGTAGGCTTGAGGAAGGGAGGGGTTTGCTCCGAACTTATTTGGAACGAATCGTTTCGAAATCATTGGTAAATGACTCTAATATTAAATGAATATTTTGAGAAAATTACAATGTTTTAGATGCATTTAAACCTGTTGTAGGGGACTCCAACACAATATTAGGACACTTTGGAAACTTTATGAAATGATATTTAATTATTTTTTATTTTTTTTTTTTTTTTTATGGATTTTGAGAGTTGTGAAGGGTGTATATTTGTGTATATTTGTGTCTACCTGACACTTTAAACATAACAGCCGCAATACATTCTCCTTTCACATACATGCCCGGGTGGGCCTGGGCCCACCCATTTAAGGGTCCGGGCCCACCCATTTTGGCCCAGGCCTATGAGTAGTGAGTGATTTTTCATTCTAGCGGTTCATCCAATAACCAGCCCCGAGGAAAGCTTTGAGCGAAATCTTCTCAGCCAATCAGCGGCTTCTACCCCACCAGCAAGTGATCCAATGAAATGAATGACGTTGGCGGACGTCATTCATTCAAGACAGACACAGACAGTTTTTGCCGATATGAAACGTAAACAAAACAAAGCTGCTATTTTATTTTTAAATTCAGCAAGAAATGCTCCGAGGAACAGCAGGAGGAAAACTCCTGCAAATTTAAGTTGCGACTTACCATCCTGCTCGGCCGCCCTCTCCCCATCAAGTCCTCCCGTAGTAGCCACACCCTCACACCAGCAAGGAAGTATAGGCTAAAAGTTAGGGTAACGATATCGTTAGTGTCTGGCCGTTTTCCTGCTGTTTTTGTGTTTAGCAGCTGTGTCAGATTCAATGCTGCTGTTATTTAATGCCGATATAGTTCGTCTTGTCATTCTGAATTTATAAGTAAAACAATTAAATAATTTTGGACAGTTCCCTGCCCGCCGTGTTGTAAAATAAATGGAGAGATAACAGAACCTCCAAAGATATAATTCCGTTTCAGTCTTTTTGTGTATTGAACGTTCATAGGAGATAAATGAATTTAGCTTACTGCCAACAATTAAGGTGTATTTCTTTGTCCGCTTGCCTTCAGCACTGAGCGGAGGACAGCGATACAAGTTGCTGTCGTCCTCATTGCCGCAGAAAAGCGCTGGAACGGAGATGACGGGCAAACCCGTTTTTTTTTTGGGTGGGGGGGGGGGGGGGGGGGTTGGCTTATTTTAACTGGCCCATCCAGTTTTCTGGAGGCCCACCTACAATAAAAATCCTGGCGCCGCTACTGGCCGCAAAGAGTTTATATGGCCAAAAAAAAAAAAAAGATTGTCGAATGAATGTCTAACGTTAAGCAAACTTTACCGCCGTCATTTAGCACAGTTTTCTCCAGAGGAACAGTGAGCAGAACTGACCTGAGACCTGCTGCTCTTTCATCATCTCCAGCTTCTCTTTATTCAGATCTGGACAGACACTTACATCATCCTGCTTCCCACCGATCTGAGTATTACCCTCACACACTTCAGACTCGTCCCTCTGTTGTACTTGAACGCTATGCCTGGCAAAGTACAATAATTAAATTCGCTGAAAAGCTTCTGGGGTCTCTCCGTAAAGGCGCGCTTGTAATTCAAATGTTAGGAAACAGATAACAGCGTTGACCGCAATGGGCGAAAGCACGCGAGAGCCATTCGACAGCAGCCAATGAGCTGTCATCATGCTTCCTGAGTCGGCAATTTAAAAGACATAAAAAAAATAATGCGAGATTTGACTAATCACCAAACCAAGCATTTTTACTTCCTGAAGTTGATATTCATGTTCCACTAAGCAAGACACCGTTTAAAGGGATCGCTGTACTGACATAATGGCAAGAGTTATGGGAGAAAGAAAAGACAATTATCCAACAGTCCCAAAATCACGTGAGCACTAAAATAGGTCATAACAACATGAAAAATGACACAATGGGTGTTTCTCAAACGGAAGGATGCATCCTCCGAAGGCAGCATATCGGCTTCCACGCCATCAAACATCGCTGAAGGCCATCTCAGTCGGAAGGTTCCGTGAAAGGCAGCTTTCCTTTTGCGTCCTTAATTCAGCTGAATTTGAAGGATGCATGGGATGTATCCTCCGCTACCTTCAATCGCACACAATCCTTTGTACCCATTCCATTTCATGAAAATAAACTGACGAAAAATGATTCAGTACTGAGCTTGTCTGAATTTATTATGAAATGTAAGACAAAAAAATAAAATAATGTTTTCAGACATGAAAGATGTTATTTTTTTGTTTTGGTGTAAATTACTCACTTAAGGCTAAACTGCCAATAATGTAAGCCACTGGGAGACTGTAGACAGCTGTGATTCATTGAATTGCAAATAACAAATAACATAAAAGTCAAATAACATAATGATTTGTAATACAAAGTATTTTTCTAAAACTAAGTTCCCTCTCATAGGTTCACTTCAATGCTGCGATGATGTCATCGCTATGGGAACACCTCCGGTGTGACGAATGTCTGAAGCCCTTATTCACTGGCCAAATAGTGCTTAGCACAGCCCTGACTCGTACTTAGGTAAACTATATCAGCGTGCTGCGCGCTATTTCATTAGATTTCATTCCCTTAAGGAAGTGAATCATCTGTCGCCCGTAGGAAAGCGTTTTTCATCATGTTCTCAGTAGGGATGGGCGATATGGGCCTAAAAATGTATCATGATAATTTATGATATTTATTGTGATAACGATATCAATGACGATAATTTAGGGTATCCTGTTTTTTTTTTTTTTTTTTTTTTTTTTGTTTTCCTGTTTTTTTTTTTTTTTTTTCTTTCCTATTTTTACCCAAAACAGGGTGTTGTGAGCAGTACACACTACTGTTTAATTCATACTGGAAGCTGGAGGGCGCCCTTGCACAGAAACTCCACATATGCATAGAAGAAGTAATGCGCCAGGAAATCACTAATATGGACAGAGGTATCCAGTGATAGCTGTAGCTGAATAAAACACAGGCAGAGAAATCTTGACTGAGGAAACGGGACGACAATAAACATGTGATTGAACAGAGTATATGGTCTGTGTTCTTCAAGCAATCTTGGGTATTTTTATAAGGATAAAGTATATTTGTGACCTTGGACCACAAAACCAGTGTTCTGTCGCTGGGGTATATTTTTAGCAATAGCCAAAAAAAACATTGTATGCGTCAAAATTATTGGTTTTTTCTTTTATGCCAAAAATCATTAGGATATTAAGTAAAGATCATGTTCCATGAAGATATTTTGTTAATTTCCTAGCGTAAATATATCAAAACCTAATTTTTGATGAGTAATATGCTTTGCTAAGAACTTCATTTGGACAACTTTAAAGATAATTTTCTCAGTGTTTAGATTTTTTGCACCCTCAGATTCCAGATATTCAAATAGTCGTATCTCGGCCAAATATTGTCCTATCATAAGATTCAATAATTCATAGGAGGGATTATTTTTTTTTTTTTTTTTTGATTTATGTATTTATATTTAGTTGGAAGTGACCCTTAAAGGGTTACTCCACCGCAAAATGAAAATTTTGTCATTAATCACTTACCTTAATACTTAATATTTCGTTCCAAACCTGTAAAAGCTTTTATTCATCTTCAGAACACAATTTAAGATATTTTGGATGAAAACAAGTAGGCTTGAGACTGTCCCATAGACTAAAACAAAAATAATGACTTTATTCAACAATTCCTCCTCTCTGTGTCTCTCCAAATCAGTGTAGTGCCATTTTGGCAAATCTGAGCAGTACGCAGGCGGTGTACGCTCTTCTGTGTCAGCCGCGATGCGCCGATGCGCTGTTTTCTTTCAAACCAAAGTGTAAATACACGTAAAAAACGTATCCTTGTGGCGCGGCTGATAAAGAAGAGCATACGCCTCCTGCATATAGCGAACTAGATGCGCGAATGAGGTGAATTCGCGTCTACCGCGACGCTCTAAACGCCTCATTCGCGCCGCGAGACCTCCAGACGCGCGTAAACGCGTCTTTACATTGACTTAACATTGAAATCATTCGCGACAGACGCACTATTCACGTTTGGTGTGAACGCAGCATTATAGTTTTCAAATGATAAATTAAGCCACTGTTTCTATAAAAGTACAAAGATGTATCGTACAGCTCCGGGTATCCACATCCCAGAGGTGGAAAGTAACGAATTACATTTACTCGCGTTACTGTAATTGAGTCGCTTTTTGTGTTGAGTATTTTTTTTGTGTAGGTTGAGTATTTTTTTTGTGTAGGCTAACTTAAGTATATTTTGTTTGAAGTATTGTACTTCGCTACATTTTAAAACACATTAATTACTGAGTAATAAAAAAAAAAAAAAAATTTCCTTCCTGGAAACTACGTCAGTAAATAATGTGCAGGAGGGCAAACTGGCGCTAAAATCACAAGAGAGATGCAGACGGACAAAACAGGCCTTATTGGTGCAGACACCGCTGAAAACGAAACCCTGAATATTCTGAAGTTGAACTCGAAGGAAAAGAAGTGAAGCCCTGGCCATATTTATGCTTTATTAAGCAGTGCAAGCTGTGCTTGCCTAGGAAGACCAAAGCAGCTAATAAAATCTCGACAAGACGTCAACCCTTCGCAAGAATATAGAGGTAAGCTAAATAATTGCATCGTTGCATTGGTGGTTAAAATGAAGCTTTGACATTTTAGCAAGAGGTTTTACACAAATTAGCCAAAAAGACAGTGGTGTGGAGTGTGCTATATGTATCGTCTGCGATAATATCACAATTGTTTTAATGATGTGCGCGCGCATTTAGAGTGTGTTCTTTAACTGTGTGATTCAGTCTGTTGAAATGCATTTAGAATGATCACAAAATTAAAGATATAGGGCCAGAAAATTTACATATTTATATCACATTCATAGAGTGAATCAAAATCACACAAAGAATGCCGTCTTTTTCCTCAAAAAAATCTTCATGATTACATATATCATTGATATATATATATCATATATATATATTATATATATATATATATATATTTATATATATATATATATATTTACAACAGGTCAGTAAACAAGTTAATTAAGAGACATGCGTTTTAGACACCATATTGACTGTTTTTTCTCTATTTCTACAACAAAAAAATAATTCCAAACACAGCCACCATAGCACAGTTTTGCGTCTCTGAGCAACATGACAGTGTTTCGTTCCTGAATGTTTCGGTTCAATCGCAATGACTCACTTATTAACAGTGACTTCCTGACACCTACTGGCCATTTTAATTTCACATGACAAGTATTTTTTGATTTTTTTTAAATAATTAATTTCTTATAATTTCAAATGAGTATTCAATATTTTATGTCTTGTATATCAAAAACATTATTCATGCATTTGTAACTGCAGTTTAAATGCATTCTTGTCCTGCATTAAACAGTGTGTAAATACATCTAAATGGCACTTCCAATGAAGCTTCTGCATTTCCTCTGCATTGAAAAGATGAGTTTGTTGATACTGATTTGCCTGGTAACAGCCTAAATGTCTTATTATTCTAAATAACTGATTCCTTTAATTAAAAACAACTGGTTTGAGATTAATAGGCCTATCCCAGGGGTGTCAAACTCAGTTCCTGGAGGGCCGTAGCCCTGCAGAGTTTAGTTCTAACCCTGCTCCAACACACCTACCATGTAGTTTTCAAATAAGCCTAAATGATTAGATTAGCTGGATCAGGTGTTTAATTAGGGTTATATCTAAACTGTGCAGGACTGTGGCCCTCAGGAACTGAGTTTGACACCCTTGGCCTGTCCCATTTTTGCCTCCCTCCCACTGTTAAAATGTAACTAAGTAATTTTTACTCTGAGTAAATTTTAAATGAGCTACTTCTTACTTTTACTTGAGTAGATTTTTAGACTGGTACTTTTACTTGTACTTAAGTAAAATTTCATTAATGTAATGGTACTTTTACTTGAGTAGAATATTTTTGTACTCTTTCCACCTCTGCCACATCCAGCGACGATGATTTTATCCTCCATTGTTGTTGTTTTTTTTCAGATTTTTACCTCTGTTCGCTACGTCATAATCACGTCACTACCAGAGCAAGCTCCTGACTGGTTAACGCGGAGCGAATTTTCGCCAAAGTTCAGATTTTTCAACTTGCCCGAAATGCTCAATTCGCGCCGCATTTTTCGCGCCGCCAGATGTCTATTCGCGTCTTTGCATTGACTTAACATGTAAATCACTCGTGCTTAACACTTCATTCGCATCTGGCGTGAACGCACCATTAGACGTTGTGACGTATGCTGTGGATAAGCTGGGGTTAGAGTGGGATATCAAGCCGGCTCAAAATCAGGCCCAGATGAAACTGGATGACGGATTGTTGTCTAGCCGCATTCCGTCTCAGCCCCGTAGGCCTCTCCCTTTAACCCAAGACCTCCACCAGTCTTGAAAACAACCTTTTTTGGCACATATTACCAATCTCACTGCTGCTGATTTCACCACGTTTTGCAAAATGGTGGAACATGGCTATGTGGTGATGACGGCTATAGAAAAGACTCTTGCAGCACATCTTGCGCCGAACTCAGCACTGTCTTGGAAGTCACGCCCCCAGTTGCCGTCCAAGCCTTGTAGGATTATGTCCACTTTGGTCGCTGGACCAAATCTTACATGGCCACTGGACAGGCCACGGCCACGCTTCATTCTATGGGTGTACTCAAGGCTTATCAAGCAGATGTGCTTAAGGTGCTGGATGAGGGGGAAGGCCTGACCCTGGAGGCTGTTAAAGAGCTCAGGCGAGCTACGGACTTGGTGCTTAGAGCTACTAAGCACACGGCTCGAGCAGTGGGCAGGTCCATGGCAGGTTTGGTATCAGTTGAGCGCAACCTTTGGCTCAGTCTCACTGACATTAAGGAAAAGGACAGAACCTTTCTTTTGGACGCCCCAATTTCTAATGTCTGTTCGGGGATTCAGTCACGACTGTCGCGGAAAAGTTTCCCGGGCAGCGAAACAGCATTCTGCCACGTTTCTTCAGCTCATCCCACACAGGGCTAGGGAAGTGGAGCCTCAACCACCTACAGCTCATTCATGCTCGTCCTCTTTGCATCACCCTAGCAAGGTCCAGAGGCGTGAGTCATCGCCTGTTGGTCCTAGGTCTCGCCCACCTGCTCGCCCACGGCAACGCAAGTGGATAGACCTGAGTTTGATGGCCAAGGCCTCTCATTCTCAGACTCCTAATAGCAGTTCTTGATTCCTTTGCTGGTCTTCGGAGGCCAGGACCTCCTTTAGAGAGTTTGGACAAACCACGCAAGCGTATTCGTCTCTATCATCGTGGCCTCCTGGCTCAGATCTTAACGGTCCCGCCACATACTGCACCATGGGCATTTTTAGGTTGAGTCCTTACGACGAGCACTTCCTTAGATACTCTGCACATTCCAGCCTTCAGAGTTCGAGAGAAAGCCTAAGGGTCATGCAAGCATGGCCTGTTTATGACAGCCTTCAAAGCCCCCACTTTTGGGGTGGTTGGCCGGCCCAACAGGGCATTTGGACATCTTCCTGCTATAGAGCTTCACGCAACTCAGGTGCTTCAGGGCCCTATGCAGGAAAATCAGGTGAAGATTCATCAAGTGCGGTAGCCCCACATATCCTACCTGTTTTTGCAGACACCAGTGGCTCTCTGCAATCAGGAGATGTCTTGGCACCTGTAGTTCAACTGTTGCCATACATAGAACGACTAAATCCCCTAGCAGACTATTGGGCTGCGTGGAGATGCCTGCCCAACGTCTCACAATTGGTACTATGCACCACTCGACACGGTTACATCATCTAATTTTGGAAAAGAGCCACCTCCTTTCATCGGGGTTCTTCCTACGATGGTACATCCTGGGGAGGCCTCGATTTTAAGTCAGGAAATTCTGTCACTCCTAGAGAAAGGGGCTATAAAGGAGATATCCCCCACTCAGATGGAGTCAGGCTTTTACAGCTGGTATTTTGTCGTGCCCAAAAAAGATGGTGGTTTACGTCCAATTTTGGACTTGCATCGATTAAATTTTGTGCTCAGAGTGAGCAAGTTCAAGATGCTAACAGTAAAGTCCATTCTGTCTCAGATCCAATCCAAAGATTGGTTTGTAACAATCGATGTAAAGGATGCATACTTTCACATCCTGATCATCAAGAGACACAGGAAGTTCCTCAGGTTTGCTTTCGAGGGGAAAGCTTACCAATATTCTGTTCTTCCGTTCGGACTAGCTCTGGCTCCTCGATTGTTTACAAAATGTATGGATGCATCTCTGGCCCCCGTTGCGGCTCCAAGGCATCAGAATTACCTGGACGATTGGCTAATATTAGCTCAATCTCAGGATCAGGCACTGACACATCGAGACTTAATGCTTGATCATCTGAGGAGCCTAGGATTACAGATGAACCTAGGCATGCCTGTCTACCACACATTTGCAGTCAATACAGACCTAAGTCAGTTCAAGATGGTGTGCCTAGTCCATGTAGGCTTGTGACTCAGACTGTTGGGTCTGATGGCAGCAGCATCCCCTGTAGTTCAGTTGGGCCTACTCCACATGCGGCCATTTCAGTGGATTTCATGTTGGGTCTGATGGCAGCAGCATCCCCTGTAGTTCAGTTGGGCCTACTCCACATGCGGCCATTTTGGCCGAGCCCGACTCTGTTTGCTTTTGACTACGCATTGCCCGCTCTGGTTTTCCCTGTCTCCCCCGTCGCCTCTTGGTCTGGATGCTCTGGCCCACACTTTTTTCCTCAATCCGGTTGCTCCCAGTAATTCTGTTCAGATTACGATCAGAATTATGGAGGTTATGGGTGTGGCCCCTGAGTGCAGTGCGCTAATGTGTTCCGGTCTCTCAGCTGAGATTACCAACACTATTATTATTTCTAGGGCTCTCTCCACAAGACGCTTGTATGCTTTCAAATGGAGACTTTTTGCCTCTAGGTGTAGACAGTGCATTCTGGATCCAGTCTATTGCCCCATCGGTTCAGTGCTGGAGTTTCTTCAGAGTTGTTTTTCTGAGGGAGTTACCATATCTGCAGGGCATGCACTCGTGGGAGGTGTTTCAATTGGTCGACACCCCCTGGTTTCCCGTTTCATGCAGGGTTCGAGACGGCTTAGGCCTTTCCGGGGGGGTTGTACTGGCCTTTTCAGTGCCGCCTTTGTGCTTTCTATTATAGTTTTTTTACTTGCATAACTTTTTTTTTGAGCAAGGGGCCTCTGTCAGGGGAGTCAAAAGAAAATTATGTCATCAGTGCCAGAAAATAGTGTTTATTCTTGTAGAAAATAAGTGTTTATTTTTTAAGAAAATAAGGGACAGAATAAGGGACGTTCAAAATATTTGTACTGTACCATAATGTAGGTCTAAGTCTCTGTCTGCAGTTAAAAACAATAATAGAATAAACAATTACTCCAAAAATAATTTTAATGTCATACAAAAAATGTCATCGGCCAGAGTAAATTGTACCATTATAGAATTGTGACTTCACACATGTAATTTAGGAGGCAAAAATACTGTGAAATTACAAATGGCATGAAATTTGAAAGCGTAACTGAGGTCTATGAAATGCAGTCAATCAAGCATTTTTTTTTTTTTTTTAAACAATGGCACTTAAAGTTTTGGACTAAAATACTATTGAAACTTTAGTCTCTGAATTAATGAAAATGCATAGGCCTATTTTTCAATTAAAGAAAACTTAGAGAGTGACTGTGGACCGCTTCTGGTGCTTGTATTTTTATTTCAATGAGGTCCAATTTAAGAATAGCCTACGCTAGAAGTTTTTATTTTTTTGTAATGCATTTTTTTCCTCTCTATTTAACAGCATCAACTGTTTGTATTTAACAGTTACATAAGTAACCGAGATGTTATATTTGTATTTTACTGCCGTGATGGTGAGGGCGGGAACTTATGTGACATAGCCATGTGCACTTACTAGACTGTCTCATTCTAGCGTTTAATGCCAAGGAGGACTCTTGCCTACAAGCTTCTGAAGGACAGAACTAGGAAGGATGCAGCCTCGGAAGGACACAGCCTTCCATTTGAGAAACACCCAGAAATAACTGGTTTCAGAAAATCACTGTTAAACCCTCCCCTTCAATCTTATTGTCTGTATTTTTATGAAGGGCCAGTTGCACCAGAAATATAAGCACGTGATCAGGCTGTGGTTATTTATGAAATAGTAGCCTAAATATATACTAATGTAAAAAAAAAAAAAAAATTAATAATGTAAAAAGAATGATAATGTATTATTTGTATTTATTATCATATATGTGCAAAAAGTGCTCTTGGCAATGTTTTATAGTGTATCAATAATATTCTTTAATTTGTACTTAATTGTAATTGAGTTGTGAATTAGATCAAGTAATACTAAGTAAATATATAAAACATTTTGTATTATCCCTCAACTCCAGGTATTTTAATAAACTTTATTTTATTAACATTAAAACACTATAAGGCATGGATAAGGCATGCAGATAATTAAAGGGTCAATATCACATAAGGAGCCTTTTGGTGTCCTGTACATAAATAACTCAATTGCCATGATAACTTAAAATAAAAATGAATATGAAAGGTTGTGTCATATTAGGCTAAGTTTTATAATCATAACAAAAGCATTATTTGGCTCTTTAGATATATCCACCAGGAGGGGGTATTGTCACAGATTCATCACCACATCAGCCACACCAGCCACCTACACCCGTTCACAGTCACCTGAGTACTAATTACGAGCACCTTATGTCATTTACCTGAACACTATTTATTCACTCACTCACTCATTCACTCACCTCAGTATCTCATTGACTGGTTGCATGCCTTTCCACATCACGCTGGATTGCCGTGGCTCTGTGTCTCCTGTCTTCTTGCTGGATCTTCTTAATTAGAATTTAGATGAGGAGTGTTTCCCTTCAGTTTCAAGAGCTAAAGTTAGGGTACAGTTTTAAAACTTACTGTGTGAAGCTATCTTTTAGTTTGTGTAAATAAAAAGGCTCTGAATCATTTTTCATGCCTCTCTATCCAGACGTGACGGATAAATTTTCTAGATTTTTTTTTTTTTTTTGTGTGTGTGTTTTTTTTTTTTTTTTTTTTGGAGGATGCATGTTACTTTGCTATGTCCCATGCGCTGCTCATTAAATCATTGAATGATAGTAGAATATTGTCAAATCATAAAATTAAAAAATATCCTATTAATATCTTGTTAAATAAGAACTTAATTTGAGTGTATTGATCATTTGGTAATAAACTATATTTTTATTTAATGCAAAAAAAGAGTTTGTCCATGTCCCTTAAATGATTGTCCACACTGTCGTAATGGGGAATCTGCCCCTTTAATCCATAAGTGATTCGAATATGGTATTTTCAAAATATGTAAGTTTAAATATACCAAATTCTCTTCATCAACCAGACTAAATATTTAACTAGTCACGGTTTGTTGTAAGCTAATGTGCTAATTGAAGCTCAAAATGTCCACCCTGTCGGCCACGTAGACTCGATAGAGTGGACATAAACATGACAGGGTGGACATAGCATTAATTTGTAGTGAATATTGCTAAAAAAATGGATTGGGGGGTGGAGATATCAATGTGACTGAGGATGTAATTATATTTTATTATTATTATATATATATATATTTTTTTTAATAACCCTGTTTAAGGAAAAGGACATCACACCTTTCAGAAAATATAATTTGCATCTTAATTTTGCAATGAAAATGTAATCTGTCCACAACAATTATCTAAAAAAATAAAATAAATAATAATAAAAAAATTGTGTGGGAGCTCAGCTGTGTGTTAGTGTGTTGTTATTGTGTTTGTGTTTTTTATGTTTTTGATTTGTGGTAATTGGAAATCAAAATTTTTAAATATTGTGAGTGTTGAAAGGCACTTAGATATTGACCCTATAAGTTTAGTCAACATTCACGGAATTTTATACCATCAATGAAATCTGAAAAAATAAACAGTGAATGTTTACATTCTATTAGATGTCAAAATAAATTAATTGCAACAGTTCTATCATACCTAAATTGAACTCTGCACAAGGCAAAGTGGGGGAAAAAATGAAAAAAAAAAAAAAAAAAAAAAACACCTGTTCTCTTTTGAATGCCCATCTGCAAGAATGAGAAAAGGGGCAGAAGTCAACAGCACATGAATGTTAGAATGTAAAATGAATTATTTTATGCATTCAGATATGGTTTGCTTTTTGTTTCTTTGTCATACTTTACAAATTAACAAAAACAATTTTGTGCACTGTGCTCACATTTAAAATTTCAAAAAAAAAAAAATACATATCAGCTTGTGCCTTATATTGTGACCTCGAATTGCAGAATATTTCAGTACATGCATTTGAGAGACGTTCTTAAATGTGATGCATATACAGTTAGGTTCATTTGTACTATTATATGCTTAAAGTGCACACTGTGGTCTTTAATTTGAGGGTATTCAAATCAAAATTAGAGGAAAGGTTAAGGAAATACAGCTCTTTAATGTGTGCCTGCCCCCCTTTTCAAGGGACCATAAGTAATTGGACAGCTGACTCAGAAGTTGTTTCATGGTCAGGCATGGGCTATTCCTTCATTGTTTCTACATCGATTAAGCAGGTAAAAGGTCTGAAGTTGATTCTCAGTGTGCCATTTGCAGTTGGAAGCTGTTGCTGTAAACCACATCACATGTTCAAAGGATTTCTTCATGAAGTGAAACAGACAATTGTTAGCCTTCAAAAACAAAACAGATCCATCAGAAAGATAGCAGGAACTTTTGGAGTGGCCAAATCAACAGTTTGGTACATTCTGAGAAAAAAAGAACGCACTGGTGAGCTCAGCAACATAAAAAGGCCTGGATGTCCACGTAGGTGATCGGAGGATCCTTTCCATGGTAAAGAAAAACCTTTTCACAACATCCAGCCAAGTGAAGAACATTTCAGGGGATAGGTGAGTCACTGTCAAAGTCTACAATCAAGAGAAGACTTCACCTTTTTTACTCACAATTTGTACAGTGTCCCAACTTTTTTGGAATCGGGTTTGTATAATCATTTGCATATCTGACTCGGAGTATTCCATACCTTTGTCAGTTGTGATGTTAAATTAAGCTTGCAACATGTCAACTTGCAATATGTCGGAAACTTAGGCTACAGCTCATATATTATCCTCTCATGCAATTATAAACGCAGCATTGTGACTGAACCACTTCTACTTCTGCTGCGTGAGATGAGAACAAATTTGTCTCATTTTCTGAGTCATGAAAAAGTCTGCTTTTGTGATATATTTCCTTCTTTCTTTTCTGCAAGAAGTTTGCTCGGTCCAGATGCGATTAACTCTGCACTAACAATGCGTTTCTGTCACATATAACACATGCACTACAGTAAGCCAGGTTTTTGCGTTTACATGCCGTGTGAAATCAGAGGCAGAGGCAACCTGTTGCGACCTGTTTATGCTTACGCCGTTTATGACCTTACTCAGATAAAAGAAAACGGGTTACCGCGTTTTTTCATGACCAAGTGAGTTTTCGGTTTATTAAGCATAATCGACTTAAGAACATGCATGTAAACGCGCTCAGTAACATTCAGCTTGGGGGACTGCTTTCACGGTGTCAACTAACACTAAATTAAGGCAATGGGCATTGCAGTGTACATAAAAAATGCCTACTTGGCCACCTCCTAAATACAACTCTGGACACCAGATTGCTTGCCACTCATAGGCTTGCCCAACCAGATTACTCCGGTAGTCAAGGCCATATCTTTCAAGAATATGGATGATTTTTTTCTGTCAGTCCAGCAGCATGGAGGCTGGCACTCTGCAGCTTCACAATGTAAGGAGCTTTCCTTAACTGCTCCTTGATAATATCTTAGCACTAAAGAGATCCTGGTTTTTTTTTTTTTTTTGGTATCTTTAGTTTCATCAGCCATAATGGCAAACACCTCACTTTCCTTGACCTCATTAATGATGGAGACACACCATTTCTGCCAATGTGACGTGTGTTGCATTTGTTGCATTTTGAGACCCCGCCAATTTCTTAACAGTTGGGTCATGGTTGCCAATGACATTCCATTTTTCTAAAAGTTTCCCTTGTTGTCTGCATCAGCTGTCTTCGTGTGACCCCTCTGGGATGTATTCTGGGTTGCAGTTAACAGCAAGACTTCAGCTACAGTTTTTATGTGCAATTTTCCTGTATTTGCTTTTTGTGATCTTTATTTAAAAGTCATTAAAGATGAATCAGTCTTTTTTTCTTCTTTCAAATTCCTTCCAAGCGATCATTGCATTTATGTGTGACCGTGACTTTGCATGAGTAGCAAATCCACCATCTCTGAAAGTTGCCTTTTTTCCAATTTTTATATCCCACAGCAGATGTAAAGACTGAATCTGTGTTTTACAAGGCCAAAGTTTCTACAAGCGAAACAGTACACTGAGTACTGTTTTTGGGAATATTCTATCCGTGGGTGTAAACTGCACCATGAGCAGGGGTGTGCACAGACATTTTGAGGGGCAGTGGCTGAAACTAAAAAAAGGGGCACTACGGGTACGGGTTGGGGACTTTATTAAAGATGTTTTGAAAGAATAATCACAACTACGCATTGCTGATAACAAACTATTTATATATTTACATATAAATGTTTTACATGTTGATGTTCCTTTTTTTTTTAACAGCAAAACCTTTCTATTCGATACCATGTCCTGAAAGATCTTGAAAACCTTATCTTTGATGATTGGGATGTCTTTTTCAATGGCCAGAAGCAGAAGATCATTAAGTCGTTCTTGTCCACATGCATTACGAAGTTTTTTTTTTTTCAAGATTTTAATTTTGGGATTGTTTTTTAAAAGGGGGTTTTGGGGTTGGGGGTTGGACAGTGTTGAGGGATTTTTAGCAGCTTGAAAAGTGTTGGAAACACAACATGAGCTCTTTGAATTCTTTGAAGTCTTTGAATGTTTCCAAAATTCCATTGGCACTTTTTTGTGAGCATGTGAAAGAGGGGAAAGTGGAAAAAACTCTAAGCTCAGTTAGCAGCTGTTCTTCCACTTCTTGAAAACTGTAGAACTCACAGAGAGTATGGGCACCATTCGTGCTTCAGCATTTCCACTTTGATGGTTCAATCAAACAATGCAGTGACATCACAATTTTGTCAGTGTTGCCTTTTTCTTGATATTGTCTGTGGAGTTCCTGAATCAGGGAATCCAAAAAAGTGAAGTACATCCTTCCTCTGTAGTACTCCTCTAGAGTCTGTTGCTGGTGGTCTTCTGTTGCTGATGTGGAGCAGTACTTAAACTTTGTTGGTACTTTTTGCCGTCTCGCTTGCCCTGGAATTTCTTCAGGCACGTTGATCCCTCTTGTCTCTGCTTGAATGGTAGCATTGTGATATATTTCTATGAATTCAAAGTTAATTCTGTGCAGCAGCATGTTTGCTTCCCCTGCAGCTGGATTAGGTGGCTCAGACTTTGTCAGATCTTCTAGGAATTGCACAACTGCAGGGAGGCATTTTCTGAGAGTCTTTAGGGCTGTTTCCCTGCAGCTCTATCGGGTGTCTGAGAGCTTCTGTAGCTCAAGGGCACGCTGGCCTGGATTCATGGTTTTCTGTGTTTATACAAATGCTGCATGTCGTTTTGTGGAGTTGGCAATGAAGGTGTAAAGTTTTTCAACTACTGTGAAAAAACTGACAAAGTGTATGCTTGACTTAGCGCTCTCCACTAGAACAAGGTTCTGCCCACACTGCCAAAAGCACCAAAAGTTGGTTAAATGACCATGGTGTTGGTGTGCTTGACTGGCCAGCAAACTCACCAGCAAACTCACCAGTATTGGTCTTATGAAGTATTCAAATTTGTTGAGATAGTAAATTGGTGGGTTTTTGTTAAATGTGAGCCAAAATCATCACAATTAAAAGAACCAAAGACTTAAACTACTTCAGTCTGTGTGCACTGAATTTATTTAATACACAAGTTTCACAATTTGAGTTGAATTACTGAAATAAATGAACTTTTCCATGACATTTTAATTTATAAAGATGCACCTGTATGTCCTTAACTTTCAGCTGGTTCTCCTTCAGCACAGTCATTACTAGGTTTTCAAGTTGTTCTCCTGTTGTTGACTGAACATCACAAAGCTGAATAAAGCGCTCCTTTATCATCATGTCATGCACATAACACACAACAAAGGACACCTGCTCAATGTGTGAAACATCAGTTGTCTCATCAAGGAAAATATTGATGCTTCCCTAACTTCCTTCAGTATGGAGCGTTTCAAATAAACAGCTAGGGCTCTAATTAGGTCATTTTGTATTCGGTTAGAGGGGAGAGACACCTGAGATTTTTGATGTGATGCCTGTTCTTCCTTGATTTTGTCAAGATGAAGCTTCAGTACACTGTCATATTGGCCAACCAACTCCACAAGCTCTAAGAAATTTCTTTGTTTGAACCTGACAGGCTTTCATCATTACCTCTGATGGCCATGCCTTGTTTTGCTAAGTACAATATATTATTGATTAGTCGGTAGATAATCTCCCTGTTGTTTTGCCTTTCTCTTTTTTTGGCTGCTTGCATTTCAAAGTCTGCTTTTTCCAAAGCTGCATCCAATGCTTTTCTTTTAAAGGCATTCCACCGAATCATGCCTAGCATGTGTGACTGTTCTGGTATGCTCCTTCATTTTTCCTTTAGCCTGCTTCCATAGACTCACCCCTACTGACTTCCAACCTGTCCTGCTCTTATCCTTCTCATCATTCATGAAAATCCTGCAGCTAAAACAGTACATCGCATCATTCTCAGGAGAATACTCTAGCCAGGGGGTGCCAGGGGTCCATTGCCTCTGAAATGATCGTCCTTGTTCATTTTTTGAGAACTGCAAAATTGGATGACAGGGTCCTACTAAATTTGAAAATTTTGTGAAGGCCGCATTGTATGTTATATTGTATTTCTTTACATGGGCAGGATCTGACGGATTTTGTAACTGGAACAACAAATCTTCTGGTTCTTTATTTCTTGTGTACAGTCGTGGCCAAAAGTTTTGAGAATTACATAAATATTAGTTTTCAAAAAGTTTGCTGCTAAACTGCTTTTAGATCTTTGTTTCAGTTGTTTCTGTGATGTACTGAAATATAATTACAAGCACTTCATACGTCTCAAAGGCTTTTATCGACAATTACAAGACATTTATGCAAAGAGTCAGTATTTGCAGTGTTGGCCCTTCTTTTTTCCGGACCTCTGCAATTCGACTGGGCATGCTCTCAATCAACTTCTGGGCCAAATCCTGACTGATAGCAACCCATTTTTTCATAATAACTTCTTAGAGTTTGTCAGAATTAGTGGGTTTTTGTTTGTCCACCCGCCTCTTGAGGATTGACCACAAGTTCTCAATGGGATTAAGATCTGGGGAGTTTTCCAGGCCATGGACCCCAAAATTTCAACATTCTGGTCCCCGAGCCACTTAGTTATCACTTTTGCCTTATGGCACGGTGCTCCATCGTGCTGGCAAATGCATTGTTCTTCACCAAACTGTTGTTGGGTTGTTGGAAGAAGTTGCTGTTTGGAGGGTGTTTTTGGTACCATTCTTTATTCATGGCTGTGTTTTTTGGGCAGAATTGTGAGTGAGCCCACTCCCTTGGATGAGAAGCAACCCCACACATGAATGGTGTCAGGATGCGTTTCTGTTGGCATGACACAGGGGACTGATGGTAGTGCAGCGATTTTCTTCTCCGGACAAGCCTTTTTCCAGATGCCCCAAACAATCGGAAAGGGGCTTCATCAGAGAATATGACTTTGCCCCAGTCCTCAGCAGTCCATTCACTATACTTTCTGCAGAAGATCAATCTGTCCCTGATGGTTTTTTGGAGAGAAGTGGCTTTTTTGCTGCCCTCTTTTGAAAACCAGGCCATCTTCCAAAAGTCTTCGCCTCACTGTGCGGGCAGATGCGCTCACACCTGCCTGCTGCCATTCCTGAGCAAGCTCTGCACTGGTGGCACTCCGATCCCGCAGCTGAATCCTCTTTAGGAGACGATCCTGGCGCTTGCTGGACTTTCTTGGACGCCCTGAAGCCTTCTTTACAAGAATTGAACCTCTTTCCTTGAAGTTCTTGATGAACCTATAAATTGTTGATTTAGGTACAATCTTAGTAGCCACAATATCCTTGCCTGTGAAGCCATTTTTATGCAACGCAATGATGGCTGCACGCGTTTCTTTGCAGGTCACCATGGTTAACAATGGAAAGAACAATGATTTCAAGCATCACCCTCCTTTTAACATGTCAAGTCTGCCATTCTAACCCAATCAGCCTGACATAATGATCTCCAGCCTTGTGCTCGTCAACATTCTCACCTGAGTTGACAAGATGATTACTGAAATGATCTCAGCAGGTCCTTTAATGACAGCAATGAAAATGCAGTGGATAAGGTTTTTTTGGGATTAAGTTAATTTTCATGGCAAAGAAGGACTATGCAATTCATCTGATCACTCTTCATAACATTCTGGAGTATATGCAAATTGCTTTAATAAAAACCTAAGCAGCAACTTTTCCAATTTCCAATATTTATGTAATTCTCAAAACTTTTGCCCATGACTGTACACTGCTGTGGCTGCCTACATCTACTTGTTCTGCCTCTGTCTCTTCTCTCTCTGTCTCCCTGTATTGCCTTTCTATTTCAATCTGAATATTTTCTGTCTCTGGCTCAGTTCCACGACCTTCACTTTGATTTATTTGAGTTGACTCTGAGGCAGAATCATCTTAATATAGAAAATGAATAACAAACTTTTTACAATCACATTGTAAATACTGCTTAATGCCTATTCAATTTATGTTGCTGTAATTGTCTATCTTTCTTCTTGTCACACTATAGCACAGGGGTGCTCAAGCTCAGTCCTGATGGGCCATTAACCTGCAGATTTTAGCTCCAACTTGCCTCTAACGCACCAGTCAGGAAGTTTCTTTTACACTCACCTAAAGGATTATTAGGAACACCTGTTCAATTTCTCATTAATGCAATTATCTAATCAACCAATCACATGGCAGTTGCTTCAATGCATTTAGGGTGTGGTCCTGGTCAAGACAATCTCCTGGACTCCAAACTGAATGTCAGAATGGGAAAGAAAGGTGATTTAAGCAATTTTGAGCGTGGCATGGTTGTTGGTGCCAGACGGGCCAGTCTGAGTATTTCACAATCTGCTCAGTTACTGGGATTTTCATGCACAGCCCTTTCTAGGGGTTTACAAAGAATGGTGTGTGAAAAGGGGAAAAACATCCAGTATGTGGCAGTCCTGTGGGCGAAAATGCCTTGTTGATGCTAGAGGTCAGAGTAGAATGGGCCGACTGATTCAAGCTGATAGAAGAGCAACTTTGACTGAAATAACCACTCGTTACAACCGAGGTATGCAGCAAAGCATTTGTGAAGCCACAACACGCACAACCTTGAGGTGGATGGGCTACAACAGCAGAAGACCCCACCAGGTACCACTCCTCTCCACTACAAATAGGAAAAAGAGGCTACAATTTGCATGAGCTCACCAAAATTGGACAGTTGAAGACTGGAAAAATGTTGCCTGGTCTGATGAGTCTCGATTTTCTGTTGAGACATTCAGATGGTAGAGTCAGAATTTGGCGTAAACAGAATGAGAACATGGATCAATCATGCCTTGTTACCACTGTGCAGGCTGGTGGTGGTGGTGGTGTAATGGTGTGGGGGATGTTTTCTTGGCACACTTTAGGCCCCTTAGTGCCAATTGGGCATCGTTTAAATGCCACAGCCTACCTGAGCATTGTTTCTGACCATGTCCATCCCTTTATGACCACCATGTACCCATCCTCTGATGGCTACTTCCAGCAGGAGAATGCACCATGTCACAAAGCTCGAATCATTTCAAATTGGTTTCTTGAACATGACAATGAGTTCACTGTACTAAAATGGCCCACACAGTCAACAGATCTCAACCCAATAGAGCATCTTTGGGATGTGTTGGAACGGGAGCTTCGTGCCCTGGATGTGCATCCCACAAATCTCCATCAACTGCAAGATGCTATCCTATCAATATGGGCCAACATTTCTAAAGAATGCTTTCAGCACCTTGTTGAATCAATGCCACGTAGAATTAAGGCAGTTCTGGTCAAACACAGTATTAGTATGGTGTTCCTAATAATCATTTAGGTGAGTGTATGCTTATTAAGAGCCTGATTAGCTGTTCAGGAGGGTTTTATTGGGGTTGAAGCTAAACTCTGCAGGACAACGGCCCTCCAGGAACAGGACTGGACACCACTGCTTGAGCTGCTACAGCCAGTTTAACAGGCTTACCTGTACCTGTCTGATTTGGCTGATGCTCAGTGGGCTCTTCCTCACTCTCTGAGCCTGCCTCTGCTGCCTCATCTTGAATGGAAGTATTAGAGATTTAATTTAATATTATACAGCATAAAGCTATATATTATGCTACAGTATATGCTAACCTAAAAATCTTTTAGAACATTTATAGTAGCCAATATTGCATTTAGATAATGTATAGTCCTACTATTAATATGATCTGAATAAAATATAAATATTATATGATACATGTTATAGATTACTGGTATTAACTAAGAAAATAGATTATAATGGGAAATGTACTGTACAGAAAATAACAGTGTGACAAACTGCTAAAATTTATAACGTTGATTTACCTGCTGGCTTGCTGGATCTTTTAATCCACGTTCGCAGTGTTGAACTGCCTTTAGCAGCCTCCCTTAGCTCTTTCTCTCACTGTTTCTGTCTTCTTTTTTGTGAAGGCATTATTTTTCTACAAAGTGTGCCAATAACAGCAAATTTGGTGTTATTTAGGTCAGATCATATCTGGTTCAACAATTTGATTCAACAAGAATTCTAATTATCGTTCGAGAACGTGGATATTTTGTACACACTGTTAACTTAGCACCATTATTAAAAGACCAGGGGCAAAACATTAACGACAAAAATACAAAAACAAACTACCAAATTATTAATTCAACGTTTTTTTTTTTTTTATTATGCGTGGATTTAGGTGGTATGGGTTGGTCGTGGTACCCTGTACTGTGGGTCCACATGGATTGCTGTGTTTAACATTTTTGATTTTTCACAAGAGTGTGTGTCATTGGGTATTGAGTGTGGGGTAGAAATCAGAGGGTCTTTGCTGGCCACCTCCCTCTTTATTATTTTATTTTATTGTACTTACGGTTTCGTAGGTTACTGCTGTAGACTTGCGATGTGATTTGAGACCTTGTGTGAAGTGGTGTATTTGTTGTTTTTATTAATTGTATGTTAATAAAGTGATTCTTGTTGATACGTCTATCTTCATGCTCACTCTGCCTTTGGCAATGAACGTGTGTCCCTTTGCTTAGGGCTGTTATGTCCCAACATAATACAAAAACAAAAATACAAAAACAAACTACCAAATTATTAATTCAACCACTGTTTGTAATGTATTAAAATCATTTGTCTGCTTCTTGCTACTCTTCCTGAAGGATGCTATATCTGCTACCTTTACCTTCGTTCTTCTGTCTGATATGAATACACTTAAGTAAATAACTTAAACATTTTTCAAAAAACAACTTATTGAGGTCACTAGTGTATCCAGGAATCACAATTTGGGTGGGCCCAGAGGGGTGGGCCTAGCCTAAAATGCATCTGTTATCAAAATAGGCCAACACAACTACACCTGCTTAAGTAAGTAAGTCAATTTTATTTATATAGCACATTAAACATTGCAAAGCTATCCAAAGTGCTGAACAATGTAAAATAGAATTACAAGTAAGAGGAAACACAGAAAAGAAGCAAATAAGACATATAATACAATAAAACAGCAATGAAGTGAAATTAAAATGCTAAGGAGAAAGATACGTTTTCAACCTCGATTTAAAAATGGTAATAGAAGGTGCAAGGCGGCAGTCTAGAAGCAATTGGTTCCACAGACGGGGGCAGTGACTGAAAAGGCTCTGTCACCCTTAGTTTTCATTGGATGCACAGACGGGGGGCAGTGACTGAAAAGGCTCTGTCACTTAAAAGTCTGGTAGATGGCAAAGGGATGATAAGATCTTTAAGATAAGATGGAGCTTGATTGTTAAAAGCTTTAAAAACAAACAACAGAATCTTAAACTGAACTCTAAAATGGACCGGAAGCCAGTGAAGTGAAGCTAAAATTGGAGTGATATGGTCATATTTCTTTGCCCCAGTCAGCAGCCTTGCAGCTGCATTTATACCAACTGGAGGCGTAGATTCAGGTACCTGTACACTGGCAGGGAGCGCTGCTGGTGATGGAGAAATAGGTGAATTAACGTTAGCACTAGCAGAGCTGTTCAGCTCCTTGAGCATAGAATATGTGGATATGAAGGTAAAATAATGCCTAAAAGATTTGCAAACGCAGGGTAAGAGTTGTGGAAGTCTGCATAAGATTGTAAGCATAAATTTAATTTGCATGCGCAAGAGAAGCTTTGTAAAGGTGTAAATAGTGTTTCAAGCGTAAGAAAAAATTATTTGCAGCATTTTACTTTTACTTGTAAGTGTCATTAAAGTACTGTGAAACTGCAGCTTCATGCTAACGCAAAATAAATATGATCTGCATCTTTCAGACTTCCATTTTTCCGCGCTTACACTTTTTGCAAGCGAAAACAACAATTTAAAGAACTGCAAAATGGATTGACTGCAAAGAACCAATCTGTATGTGTATGGCAGATTATAGTTGGCATTTTCAATTAGTAACAGTAAATTGGTCTATGTGGTTTCTGGATGACATTGTGCTTTTTGAGCCCTCTAAATCTGGCCTTCCAGTGGGATCGATAGCCTCAATGTCATTGGTATAGCTAATTTGGGGCATTTCCTATGCCCATGAATGTGGGTATCACTGTGGTGCAGAATTCAATTAGTCAATGTTGGCATTAACGTTGCTAGTTTCCCTTCAAAGATTCTTGAAGATTAATGGTCAATAGCTGGTCAGTACTGAAATTTCTACTGCTAGCCAAGGACAGTTGGCAAGGTGCTTAAAGGTGCCGTGTCACGTAATATCCAGTGTCGTGTCAGTTTTCTTCAGGCCTTGGGATAATTTATTTGTTCATTGTCAGGGTGACGATGCCTGATGTTGAGGTGGAATGTAGCAGAGTGAGGTATAGACCCAGTATGATTGGCTGGCATTACCCAAATGTATCATCCTTGGTACCGCCCCTTTGTGGCATGTGGCTCTTTAAATGAGTGCTAGCAGTTGGGTTATCCTCCTGTCTGTCATGCATGCATGCATGGTTAGTCCCTGTTTTAAAAAATGCCTTTTGCCTGTTAAATGGAGAGGCTTATCACCTTGTTTGTTTTTAGTCATTGGCCTGCAAATAGCTGTAATCCTACTTGGTGAACAACCATATGTATTGCAGCATTGTACCCTTTTCTTGGTATGTATGCAGTTTATTGTTTGTTTTTAACAAATTTTTTAGTAACTTTTTTTTTTTTTTTTTTGGCTGTTCAATGTCTTGCAGGTTTAATTGCACATCCAGGGCTTTCCATTTATCTTAATTGAAGCCTAACAAACATCAAGTAATCGACTGCTCTGCTCTGTTTTGTTTTGTTATAGCTTTTAACAGTTTTGTCTGAAACTCATCTGGGAACGTTTTTTTTTTTTTTATTATGCGTGGATTTAGGTGGTATGGGTTGGCCGTGGTACCCTGTACTGTGGGTCCACATGGATTGCTGTGTTTAACATTTTTGATTTTTCACAAGAGTGTGTGTCATTGGGTATTGAGTGTGGGGTAGAAATCAGAGGGTCTTTGCTGGCCACCTCCCTCTTTATTATTTTATTTTATTGTACTTACGGTTTCGTAGGTTACTACTGTAGACTTGCGATGTGATTTGAGACCTTGTGTGAAGTGGTGTATTTGTTGTTTTTATTAATTGTATGTTAATAAAGTGATTCTTGTTGATACGTCTATCTTCATGCTCACTCTGCCTTTGGCAATGAACGTGTGTCCCTTTGCTTAGGGCTGTTATGTCCCCGGTGTGTTCCAGGTGGCGTAGTCGACTGTAGGATTTGTCTTATTATTGGTAATTTTTAAATACCTGACCACTTGCCACATGTGCAAAAAAAAAAAAATTTTTTTTTGCAAATGTCTAAATCACTTGTTGTGCATGTGGAGCAAAAAGTTCCCAAAATAAACCAATATGTACAGCCCCATCTTTCTTTTCTCTGCACTTACAATTTTGGCACGATTCTCTCACTCAACTGAGTTTTGCAAGTGTGAGGGGGAGAGCGGGTCCACCACCTTCTTGTAGCCAATCAAATGAGGCTCTCGCTGACTCTCCATTTACTCTTATCTGATTGGTTCAATAAACACATTACACACCAAAACTTTAATCTTCATTTAGTTCAGGATCATATACACTTCCACAATTCTTCGCATGCACTTCCCCAACTCTTAACCTGCGTTTGCAAATCTTTTAGGCATTATTTTACCTTCATACTTGAGGGTCATACTTGAAGCCCAGGGCGCTCTTGTGCAGAAAGTACAAAACTGACTCATAGAAGTAAAATGACATGCCAGGAAAACCCTAATATGGGTTCGGCTATGTGTGTGTGGAATATGCGGTGTCTGTTTTGTGTAGGGTGCTATTTGCAAACTTATCTTTATCATTACATGGCAAACGAATATCAAGAAGACTGACAGGTGGGTAGACCCAGGCCCACCCGTAGCTACGCAACTGATTAAGGTTAAATGTTTCTGTAATTTCTGTTATTTATGAAATTGATCTTGACCTTCTTATCGTATAACACATTTTTATGATAAAAACATAACTTTATGAATTTCCCAAAACTCCTATATAATGTGACAGTAGTAGACACTAAGAAACAATTCATAATCATAATCACAGTGCAGTTCAACCATAACTGTGATGTCAAATACAGTGAGCATAAAATCTGTTACCCAAGCAGCATGTAACAATACCATTATCCTACCAGTTAAACACATGTAATATTCAAAATAAATAAATAAATAAATACAAAAAATAAACAGAGAATTCAACTTTATTTTATGTTTTTAGGCTCAGAGGTAGAAAATTGCTGAATGGCTTAATGGATTTCATTAAATGCACTCTTCTGTTGATTTTGTCTGCAAAGATCAACCCGTCTCACTCTCAGAAACATTGAGAAATTTAATACAGAAAGCCCAACATAAAACTTGAACATAAAACTTCATGTCTCTCAGATATTAAAACTAAAATTATAGTATGCAAATAAAATCAGCAGACAATAAAAGTTGTTGACAAAATATAAAAGGTAAAGATAATGTACTAATTAAAAAAGTATGATTTAATAAATAACTTAAATATATACTTAAACTAATGAGATGGATCCCTATCTTCTACCGACTAAAAGGTAGGGATGTGTATGATTAAGGTTTTAATTCTTTTGTTATTCTTACAGTTATTCTGTTATTCTGAAATGTAAAAAAATATAGCAAAGAAACAGAATGTTTAAACAAAATACCATTATAAAAACAAATATAAAACCTCCATTTATAATTGCACCAATATTTTACTCTTTGGGATTTATATACATAAAGTTTATATATGATTTTGATACTAAAGCAAAAACTATGCTAGGCTGACTAACAGTAGTATTCAGGTAAATAACAGCCTCCCAAAGAAACTGAATTAACTAATCAAATGTAAAATAAAATACATATTCTTCACTGTATAAACTGATGGATTAAAGGGGTCATATGATGCGATTTAAAATTTTCCCTTTTCCTTGAGTGTAACAAGCTCTTGGTGCATGAAGAAGATCAAAAGACTAAAGTCTCAAATCCAAAGAGATATTCTTTATTAAAGTTAAGACTCTGCCAGACCCCTCTAAAATGGCTCGTTCTAACACACCCCCACATCTCTACGTCACTATGTGGAAATATTTGTGTAATGCCGCTCAAATGTTCACGCAAAGAAAGAAGGCATGGTTTCAGTAACCGCAGTTAGTGTTGAAGCAGCCATGTCAGGGAGATGCTGTGTTTCTAGCTGAAAGCAAAAGCATTTTATTTGGCCTTCCGAAAGTAGAAGCATTTAGGAATCTTTAAGATTACTTACAACAGAACAGCAACGCATTTAATGGACGACTGTTTCATGAACCTAGGAGAGGAGATAATTCTGACTTTGCTATGACAATCTGGCGCTTCTGAATCAGCTACTGTAAGTATGTTTTGTTATTAGTTTAAGTATTTGCGTTGTGTGTGTGTGTGTGTGTGTGTGTGTTTGTGTGTGTGTGCGAATGCACACACATGTGTTTGTGCGCGTGTGAGAGAGAGAGAGACAGGGTCACACAGTGGAGTCAGCTGTTTTAACTGTCCGTGGCTTGTGTACTGCAAACACATACAAGCTTCATCACTGTGTCTGCACGCAACTCTGTTCCCCTTTCGGGCTTGAACTGATGGTAAAACTAAGACATTATTTACCGTGTTTTCATTTATTTTGAAAGCTGGATTAGGGAAAGGGGCGTTACATTTCCGATGAGTGCTTGCGGTGATCGGCCAATCACAATGCACTGGGTCAGTTGGCCAATCAGAGCAGACTGCGCTTGTCAGAAGGAGGGACTTTGTAGAAAATGAGGGGCTTGAGAGAGGCGGTGCATAGAGGACCTACAATAATGTACAGTATTAGAAAAATAATGTGTTTTTTGAACATTAAAGCATGTCAACATATTCTGTTACACCAAATACACAAAATAATGGTCTTTAAAAAAAAGCATCATATGACCCCTTTAATTCTTATTAAAGCTACTAAAGTCTTTACCATTTAGCACCAAATGTTGGGCTCCAGACACAGAATCATGGGTTTGGCCCCTCACCACACTAAAAACCCAAGACTGGTTTATTTTCACAATAAAACACAACTTTTGTTTACAAGAAAACTGTATATTAAAACATTAGAATGTTAAAATGTATTTTAATTAAGCAATCATTCAGCAAAAGTCAGTAATAAAATGAAGAACAAATTTCTTTTTCCATCTGTTTATCACTCAGTCATTTCAATATCAGGAGAGCCTAACGGAACAATAATTAAGCAGATTCACTCTTGTATTCAGATGCGGTTGTCACTTCTGAAACTGTGCAGCACGTAGTGTTTTAACAGAATGAAAAACATACAATTTTATTGAAATAATGTATGGATGTGTGTGACCCTGGAGCACAAAACCAGTTTTAAGTAGCACAGGTATATTTGTAGCAATAGACAACAATACATTGTATAGGTCAAAATGATTGATTTTTCTTTTAAGCCAAAAATCATTAGGATATTAAGTAAAGATCATGTTCCATGAAGATATTTTGTAAATGTGTAAATATATCAAAGCTTCATTTCTGATTGATAATACAGTATGCATTTAAGGACTTAATTTGAACAACTTTTTTCAATATTTTTGCACCCTCAGATTTTCAAATAGTTATATCTCGGCCAAATATTGTCTTATCCTAACAAACCATACATTAATGCAAATCTTATTTATTCAGCTTGTTAATGTATAAATCTCAATTTAAGAAAATGACTTATGACTGGTTTTGTGGTCATGAACCCCCTGCCAATTTTGTCATGATAATATTATGGATTATCCATATCTTTGTGCCTCCCTTCCTCAGGGCACCTGTTACTTAGTTTCTCTATTACCCCATGCCCGTCACCCCTGCCATTCAGGCGTGTACCCAAAGCCCAAAATGTCCTTAAATGTCTTGATTTCATAATCCTCGGAAGCCAAACTCGAAATCAAAAATAAATTTAGATTAATCTTACAGACTTACAGTGCAATAACAAAAGCATATTATCGCATATAGAAATGGATGCAGTTAGCTTTGATAATATTTATGTACCAATAATAAATTGTAAGTGTATGTAGTGAAAGCAGAACCGATACTATCAGAGCTTATCAATACTACGGTCTTTCGAAATTTAGCACCATCCTTACTTACAAGAGAAGCAGAGAAGGATCAGTTACAAAGCTACATGACAGTATATCTTGCATCCGTGATTTCTAAATATGTCATTGAAGGAGAATAACTAGTGGTTTAAAATTGTCTCTCTGAATTGCCTCTTCTTCAGCTTCCTGAACAAGAACGGTTTGTCATCTTCTACATTTCTTCACGAAACAGTAAGCAAACTACAAGTGACACATATGCATTTCAAGACAACTGAAAACATGAAACTTAAAAGTTCTTTGGGGAGGAACTCCATCTTTGAGTTGATTTGAATCTGCTGGTTTTGAAGATGAACCTTATTCACTATCATTACTTTAGATAATGTTTCTGTTATTTATCCTGATGATGTTTTTATTGGTTGATGCATTATTGTGTCACATTTGGTGAGGACACAGCATCGGACCTGAAAGTCCTGGATCTACTTACCGTGGATGCTTTTTGTATGACTGTGTAGAGAAGATGATTGACTGAAACTCTTCCCACATGCAGTGCAGTGATATGGTTTCTCTCCAGTGTGGATCCTCTCGTGTGTTTTCAGGATTCCTGACTGATTGAATCTCTTGTCACAGTGTGAACACTTATAAGGTTTCTCTCCAGTGTGGATCCTCTCATGCAGTTTTAAACAGTATGCCGAAGTAAATGTTTTTTCACACTCAAAGCACATGTACTCTCTCACACCAGTATGTATTTTCTGATGCTCTTTTAAATGATGCAGAAGTGAAAAATCCTTTCCACACAAAGAACATGAATGTGGCTTCTCCTTTGTATGAATGTTCAGGTGTTTCTTCAGGATTGAAGCCCACAAAAACGTTTTGCCGCATTGATCACATGGGTAGAGTTTCTCTCCAGTGTGGATGTTCATGTGCTCCCTAAGTTTTGCTGATTGCGCGAAACTCTTTCCACATTGATCACAAGTGAATGGTTTCTCTCCGGTATGAACTCTCGTATGTGTAGTAAGGTGTCCTTTTATTGTGAAACTCTTCCCGCACAGGTCACATGTGTACGGTTTCTCTCCAGTGTGAATCCTCTCGTGTCTTCTCACGTGTCCTGACCGACTGAATCTCTTGTCACAGTGTGAACACTTGTATGGTTTTTCTCCAGTGTGGATCCTCTGGTGCTGTTTTAAACACTTTGCTGAACTAAAAGTCTTTTCACACTCAAAGCACATGTACTCTCTCACACTAGTATGTATTTTCTGATGTTCTTTTAAATGTTGTAGACATGAAAAACTCATCCCACACTGAGTGCAGGTTAAAGATTTCTTGACTCTTCTTAAGGGTTTTTCTCTAGTTTTAACATGACTTTCCTCCTCAAATTCACTCAATTC
Organism: Cyprinus carpio; assembly: GCF_018340385.1. Classification (NCBI taxonomy): domain Eukaryota; kingdom Metazoa; phylum Chordata; class Actinopteri; order Cypriniformes; family Cyprinidae; genus Cyprinus; species Cyprinus carpio. The sequence continues at coordinate 4,378,494 of NC_056612.1, forward strand.
TTCTTTCTCCTCGTTTTCTTCAATCAACTCTGAAATAAAAGTAAAAACAGTTTATTTGTGAGCGACTCAATTTTTATTTTTATTTTTTTAAAAAAGAGACGTGTGAAAGGACATAAAAAATTAATCATGATATAACAATTTTGGTCATTTTGATGCATTTTCATAAATTATGTCATCGAAACTTTCCAAGAATGAGGTACATGGATCTTCAAATTATTATTTTTTTTAAACATTATAGGCACAAATCCCATTTCTCTATAGGAAGATAGGATCAATTACACAATTATCTAACATAAGTTTTATAAAAATAAAAAGACCCAGTTCATAAAGCGTCTCTTATTATTTGCTTCTTCATCTAGATTATTCATCAGCTCTAAAGATTTTTCCTATTACAACAAGTCTAAATCTGCTTGAAGCTTTATAACCATCAGTTATGTATCCAAATAATCAATGTTGTTATATTTTGGGGGATTTTCATATCCATGTATTCATTTATATTATTTTTTTAATAATTTATGCTTCTTATATTAATCCTCATAATATATTCATGTATATACTCAATGTAACTCATTTATGTTTATCTTTTATTTTGTTAGATGTATGTTTATATGTAATATTTGTAGTATTCTCCAAACATTTATTTTATGTTATGCACATTTTATATATGTGACCCTGGACCACAAAACCAGTTTTAAGTCGCTGGGGTATATTTGTAGCAATAGCCAACAATAAATTATATGGGTCAAAATTATCATTTTTCTTTTATGCCAAAGATCATTAGTCAAAGGTCAATGGAAAGATTTATTCAGCTTTCAGATGTTGTAAAAAAAAAAAAATCTCACTTTCAAAAAAATTGAACCTTGTGACTGGTTTTGTGGTCCAGGGTGACAAAGATATCTCATCTTTACTGGTGTTGTGTTAGATATTAAACATCTTCCAACTACTGCCTGAGCAATAATACACAAATTGCATTTTTTGTGTGTGTTTGTCTGTTTGGGAAGTTGCAGTGACAGAAACAGTGATATTGCAGTTAGAATAAAGGATGTGTTTAAGCTATTAAGAAAGTGTAGGCAGGCTAATCTTGCCAAATAAGAATTTGTACATTTAAAATTAAATGTTCATTAAATGTTCAAATGTAAATGATGTTTTATTAACAAGGTTCGGGAGGAGCACAATCAGATTGTCAATCAATTCAGCACAGGTGGAGCTTGTTTAGCTATTCATCTTAATCGATACATGTGTGTGTGTGTACTATATATATATATATATATATATATATAGCCAACTTACCTCTGTCCCACAACAGTTTTCCAGCATCCCTCCTCCACCTCAACTCCTCACTTTAACTATTCTCATCCCAGATTAGGGATAAGGGGAGTTCTCTGGGTTCTCGCTATATTCCGGGCTCGGAGCCCTCCTCTCAGGACAGCATGCCAAATATGCTTACTATCTGCTCAATCCAATTATATGTAAGTGCGAACTCGTGAAAAGCAGCGTACGATCAGCGTATTATGTTAACATTATCATTTATGACTCTGACGAGGTTTTGTTCGGTCTTCCATGCGGTGCCAACTCTCACCATGAGCGAAGCAACTGGATTCGCAAGACCATGAGATTTGCTTGTCCGATGTGATTTTACTTGATTTTTTATTATTATTTATTTTTGGGTTCTACCTATCTAGTTATGAATGACAAAGATAAAAGGCATGCAGCTGTTTTTAAGCAGTTTAAAATACATAAAATATCTAATTATGTGCAGCTTGGACACGGGGTCCATCAAAATTAGACTAGGAGCATATCTTTAGCAAAGCAGCACGAGAGCCACTTCTGGACGCTTCTGAAATGTGCGGCTGGTATAAACACAAACCAGAGAGTGCTTGAGAATTTATATCGGAAATACATAAAATGTTCGACCAATCAGATTATTCGCTCCAAACATTAGGATACCTGCCTGTCAACGTATGTATTTGCATTTTTCTGCGCACCTTTCACACAGAACGATATGTTATCATTTACTATGTTATTGCAGACTGAGCAAGAATGGAAGGCGTTATTGTTGTAATATTATGCGCTTTGTACTGTAATGTTTTCTCACCAGTGAAATATATACGAGGTCAATGCCTTCACTAGTTAGTCTCTCTCACTAGTAAATACCAACCTGTTTGTTCTTCAGCGCGTTTCATTCTGCAGGTCCTCTTTAATAAACCCAATCTTTGCAGATTTCAGCTCTTCCTGATGCTCTGATGCTCGTCTGCACTAGTGAACTGATGGGAATATCCCAGCATTTATTGCTGAATGTGTGATTGTTGTGGAAGGAGCTTCGCTGAACATGAACTTCTGTGTGGAAGAAGCAGATTTGCCAAAATCAACAATACATCAGTTACTTCGTGTTTTTATTATCATTATTATTATTATTATTATTACACATTTAAGCATTTATGTAAGTGAAATATTTGTAAATTTAATGTGTCTGGCTTCCAGAGTCATTCACTTCCAGTTCATTTTAGCTCTACAAAAAAAAAAAACTTGTTATGCTGCTTGAAACTGCAAACTGGTATTTTTTACTATATGATATTAATGTACTGTCTTAATTATAAACACATTAATTTAATTAATTGTAGTGCATACAATTTTACCATTTACTGTACTTGGATATTCTTCTTGATTTTTCCCTGTAGCGGATAATAAATCAGAAGTCTCACACATTCACAGAAAACAGCTTGCTTCTGCATTGGAAAAAAGTAGGTGGATAACAGCCAGAGGTTGTCTTATTATTGGGAGATTGGAAAAAGCATAATGGCTAACTTGGATCATGTGAAGCACCTCATACAATACAAAGCTAATCATGAATGGCCTCTGGTCTCCTTCCCTGTGTAGCCCACTGCCGAAGCTGCAATGTTAGCACCAGCCCTGTTACACTTATCTGGCTAAAGATTTCAGGCTGCAGTGGCTTTGATAATGACAACAAAGGGAACATCCAATAGTTCAGCCTACTATGCTTAAACAACAACATTTTTCCAAGTATTAGCCTAATTAACAAAATATAATTTAAAAACACACAAGCTTGAAGCAGGTTCCTAGTGACAAGCATTGCTTACTGTACTATAGGTACAAGTTACTGTTCTCCCTTCAGGTTTAACTTTCCAGAGTCTGACAGCGAGTTAAAGTCCATCAGTTAGAAATTCGAGGAAAGAAAGTTTCAGTTTCAGCAACAACAGACCAGACACTAAAGAAAAAACACAACCACCAGTCAGTCTCATGACTAAACGTGTTCAAATAAAACTAATTATGATATACAGGTGACAAGAATGTTCGCACATTTTCACATTAAAATAGATTTTTATATATCTCCAAAAATATTTACGATTTGCCCTGAAAAAAAGCTTAAGATAACATGTTATGTGTATAAATGACAACGTCTTATCCACTTTACACATTATGTCAAAAATACATGTCACTCAAAGCAAGTAGAGAAAGAAACTTACAGCTATTGCTCTTCAAAAGCAAGGCTTGAGAAAGATTCTCCAAACACGCACCGCATTCAAACAACACACACCAGCTGCTCTTGTTCAGCTTCAGCTTCTTCTTGGCTTTTGCAACTTGTAATTGTATATCGCCACCTACTGTACAGGAGTGTGTAGAAGAGGGACTTGGCAGATACTTTACTTATTTAGGGGGGGGGGGGGGGGATCAATAAGTTTCAAATTCTTCTTATTAATCATGTATTTCTAAGAAAAATAAACAAAGCTTTGAGTCTATTTCTTTCCATCCCTCGTTCCCTAAGAATATCTTCAATTTTATGTTCTTCTTCCATTTCCTGCTATTTCTGCCTGTATGGTATTTACTGCATCTGAACATGTTCTACATCTTCCTTGGTTTGACATCTGGTGCATAATCATTACAGGGAGACATACAAAATATAAGAGTCTAGAGAAATGTCTTGTCTGTGTTCTTTTTAAAAATGTAATTAAATAAAGTAGAAATGCTTCAAAACATACAGTTACAAAATATTTTATTATGCATCATTTCAAATAATAAAGGCTACCATAATTCTCTCAACATTCTCTCTACCAAAGAGTCAGAAGTTGAGTTGCTCAATCAAACAAGCCTGGTATAGTGGTTCATGATCAGCACAGTTATGTATGCTAATTTGTTCATATCGACAAAATAAAAGCATAGCAATATCATAGAGATGTAAAACCATAAATCTGCATTGTATAGGCTATATCTGGACAAAAATATATAATATTTTATAAGAGAAAAGATGCCTTATTATAAAAAATGAAGTATATTAATCATATAAAGTTTCAAGATATACAAATATATACCAGTATTTTCTGTAGCATTTTGGATGTTTTTGTACGATTTTGATGGTCTTTTTATTGCATTTACCTCAGAATCAACCATTCGCCCATACAAAAAAAAAAAAAACATTTTGTTTGTTAATTTATTTATAATAAGGTTTAGCTCTATGGGAGCAGTGACGTATAGCCTGAGTAATCTTTACATGTAGCATTCTGAACACATCACATTATTATGCCCCTTTAACTTTCACTTCTGTACTGGTAATAGATGTGGACTTGGATAAATAAATCAAATTAAATAATAAAAATTTAAAGGTTAATTATTATTAAGGTTACTTTCTTTTATAGAGATTAGAGTAGACAGAATTATAAAAAGTAATGATATTCATTGTTACATTAGGAAAGGCTGAAATTGGACCCCACTCCAGTCCAGTATATTTAACTATAAGTAAGTATATGTAAGTATATTAAGTGACTTTCTCTGCTCTCTCTGGAGTGTGGACTGTGTATCAAACAATTCCATTGTATATGTTTGTGTACAAATGCAGATGAAAAAAAAGATTTTGAATTCTAATCAGTTAGGCCTACTTTTTAAAGAATTATTTGTCTATAATAGAATAGAATAGAATAGAATAGAATAGAATAAATCTTTAAAAATATGTGAAAGACAGGTTATAAAGTGTGTCTTTCTATTGTAATAAATAGCAAGTGAGGGTTTTCCAGACAGAGAAATGCTCAAGTTAATAAATACTGCATGACAAACACAGTTGTAATTAGCTTGTTCTGCTGCTGTTCATTTATCAGTTATAGAAGAAGACGTCTTTATGTTTTTTATCATCAGCTGATACTGTAGCTCTTTATAACATGGACTATGTTACAATCATGACCAGTTTAACAACAGTTTCCTACTCTAGAGCCCTGATGGAAAATGCACTTTTGTTGTGTTAAATCTACTAATATCTGTGCCTTAAACATAGAAAATGTAACTCATGTTAAATGCAGAAACATTTTCATTAGAATTTTTTTCAATAAGCATTATTTCTAGTTTCATCAGCAAAATACAGTGTTTCAGCATATTCCTTTCACCATAAATTTCATCTTTGTTTGCACCTTTCAGATACCTCATTCATTAAAATATTTATCACAACTGCTTCTGTAAAACCATTTTTCTTCACAAAAACAACCATACATTGTTTTAGTTCATGATTTATAAAGCAGAAATGTCTCTTCTCAAGCCCTGGAGATGTGATGCATGTGCAGTACACATGCTTATTGTCTTTACAAATGTAATTGGAATTAGGGCTTATTGATAGATAAGTTACTTTTTGCATCACCATAGCAACAATGCATTGATCAATCGGCCTGCTGGTTTGATTATTGGTTGTTTGAATGGGGAGGGCAGCTCTGTTTGTATATCTCTGATCACAGAATGATGAGGAATGAAACGAACGCCATTTCTAACAAACAGGGTTCAAACCACTGATCTATATATGTTCTATATTATAGATCAGTGGTTCAAACATGTAACAATGCGTCAGTACTGAGAGCTCAGCATCCCTCACATCTGTCATCATTAGTGGATCTCTGCTGTCCTGGGCTTTCTTTTGAATTCTCACATGTGATAGTTATTGCATATTAAGACCATGATTTTATAGTGTAACTGCTGAAAGAAACAACAACATCTAGCTAAATATTCTACATAAATGTGGGAGCTTTAGCTACGCACAGCAGTTATAACTTCGAGGTTAGCCTAAGAAATGTTTCTGATTGTTAACGAAAACGTATTGCACAAATTACATTTATCTTTAGTTTCGTATGGTATAATAATAATGACCTTAACTGTAATAATAATAATAAACGGCAATAATGTCAAATAAAGAGCTAAACATCATTTTTTAAAGTGAATCAAGTCAAAAGATCGATTATTTTCCTGATCACAGATTTATTATTTATAATAATGAATGTGTGAATTAAATCATGTTGAATAAATAAAGTCGGATTCTGCGAGAAAAACTATGGGTTATTAAACAACAAACTGATGTATTGTTTATTACACTGTAATCGCTTTGGCCGGATTTTTTCCCATAATGCTCAAAATTATTTAAAACAAAAATAGCGAATGATAATATTTACGAATAGCTTCGAATTTAAACAGCTTAAAGGCGCATTTGTTGTAAACATATCCTTACGTCTCGGAAGCGTTTTAAATCTTATCTGAATTGCTGTACAATTAAAATGATTTAGTTCTTCTTTATTCGTTGTCCCTCGTAATCACATAAGACAATAAATGACTGTAGTTTGTAGTTTACGCTCTGAAGCTGCCTTCAGTCTGTGTCAAACATATTTTTTTAATGCTCAATATGATCAGAACAGAAACACATATTTGAGCAGTGTGGCGTGTTTACTCTCCTTTTGAGCATAACTTGAGACCATTTCATTTAGAAACTTCTAAAAATAAATCTTGTCATTAAAACAAAATGGTTAAGAATTTATCAGAATTCAACAGATCAGTGACCAATTACATGCTGAGTACCACTTAATGAAATGATAATGCGCATTTTGATAGTGTAGGTTCGTGTCGTGCAAACAAACATCTAATGGGCTTTTGGACACCTTTTGGGGGCCGGATGTTTGCGCGGTGGTCTCTGTGTGGGCTTGGCCTGTTTCGGACGGTGGGGGTGGGGGGGGGGGGGGGGGGGGGGGGGGGGGGGGGGTGTTGGGGTGATTGGGAATCACGTGGACTTGACCGAAACAGGGAGAGAGAGGGGGTCGAGCATGAGAAGCATCATCAGTTCAGAGCAGCCACCGAAACACGAGAGATCACCTGGAGAACCCAGATTAACATCCCACACTGGACAGCAGGAGAAGAGCATAGAGGAGGCAAAGAGAGGGACCCATGGCAGAGGGTATGTCACTTGTTTTTGGAAGTTCTGGTCCTCATCATGAAGGTAGCCTACATCAAGGTGTTGCTTGTTTAGGAGACGCGGGGGTCCACGCATTGTCTTCAGGTTCCCACTCACTCGTGAACGCGTGTACGTGAGGGTATCGCGGAGGTCCTCTTTGTTTTACTCGCGCTCTTTGGAAGACTCTGCTGTGAGGGTGTTTTCTTGAGACTTGAGGAAGGTTTTAGGCCCGCTCTGGTCTCAGAATGGAAGGAAACCGAGCGTGCGGATTTCATTCAGCTCAACATGGGTTCAGTTTTACACCAGGACTATCAAGCAGAAAGTACGAGTGTGTTCTTTGAGACAAGTTAAATTAATTCATTCTTTTTTTTTTCAACAATGAATATTACAATTTTATATATTGTTTTTAAAAACATAATAAGTAAAAGAATTTATCAACACAATAACAAGGCATTTCGTAACTGTGTTACGTTTTGGTGAATTTAATTCGTTGCTTCTTTTTTTCAATTAAAAAATAATAATTTAAATAGCCTAATACTCCAAAATACATGGAGAGAGTGGTAAATACTACACTGTTACATTGTTTCCCAACCTAAAACGCTTTAATTGTAAATATGCACAAATGTGTTTTAAAACCTTTTTATTTGTAGTTATTTGCTACAAAATTGCAAGAGACGAATAACCAGATATTTATTCTATTTAAAACATTGAAATAAAGTTAAAGGGAAACGTTGGCGCGGATTTATTGTGTAAATAATTTAAAACAACAACTCTTAGATCTGTCAATTTGGCGGCAATTATTTTAAAATTCTAGTTTCGAATGTATGTTTCCGTTACATTCGAATTTTTAAATTTCACCTTTGAATACATGCCTGCATGCATATCATTTTCTCTTGTAAAACCAGTGATGGTAAATGTGAACGGGTTTGCAGGAGGCTGTACGAAAGCAGAGGAGGAGGAGGGGCAGGCCGCAGAGGAAGACCCCCAGGCCTACCACGGCGAGGGTGTGTGCAAGTGGTTCAATGTTCGGATGGGTTTCGGGTTCCTGTCCATGAGCACAAGAGATGGTGTGCCTTTAGAAAGTCCAGTCGACGTGTTTGTTCATCAGGTATGTGTAGGGTTGAATATCAAGTAGTTTCGAGGATTTTGGATTATTGCAGAAAACAAGCTCTGTGACCAACAAAAGATACACACAAAAACATTTTGTTCATTAAGATAATCATAACAAATGAACACAACCTAAATATCTAGATTATAAACACAAGGAAACTGTAGTCCTATTTAGCTGTTAGAGCCATTTTATAACAAGGGGGTATTACTGATGTGTTTTTTTTAATCATAAACTTAATTTTGATCAGTTTTATAGAAAAACAAGACTTTGTTTGTCATTTAGCTTCCCAAGTAAATGTAGGTTATATCAGTTAATGAATCTTTAGACATTAGCACTGTAAAAAAAGAGAAATATACAAAGGAAGAATGTCATTATTTTTTTGCAGTGTGATAACTTTTTTGCTGTAAAAGTCCATATTATAGTGGTTGGCAGCAAAAATTACTTATTGTTATCCGTAAGAAGTTGTATTTGCAAATTTTGAGGTGTTCATAAAACAACTGATTGTGTGACATTTACATATAGAAAACTTTTGATGTATTATAATTTATTCCTTCAGTTTGGGCTTTAAAAGGTCTTTAAAAAGTCATAAATTAGCCTTCATAAAACCTGCAGAAACACTGATGCACACCACAGACCTCATTTCAGATGTTTTATCAAAACTTATTCGAAAAACTATTGCCTTAAGGATGATGGAACTGGAAGTGCTGACTTCTTTTGGCCTACAAAAATACATAATTTCTGCAGCACACTATTTCAACTTTTATTTGCATTTACATCTTTCCCATTTGGAAAGCCAACAGCTGGAAGCAAAAATTGCTTAGTTAGCTCTTAAATGAGCTCTTAAATGGCTGAAACAATCTTTCGTGAATGTCCAAGCACTAGTCAAACAGCATCGCTTCCCAGACAAAGTGTTTGAACCTCTGCAGTAATTGCATTCGTCCACTCTGGTGTGGTTAGTATTCTCCCCGTTACCTCTCAATTCCCATGTAAGTGTCATGTCTTCAAACAATAGTCTGGCCTGTCAGCACTTGCACCTTCAAGGAAGATGCCTTTAATCTTGTTTCCTGTCATAAAGTCATTAGCCAGATACGTGTATGCTATTGAAGTAGCAGTTAGGAGCCGGTTTTTGTTGAGGTGACCAACTGGGTGGCCATTTGTGTCTCAGACACCTACTAAATTTGCAACTTCATTTGGCACATTTAACACATCACAATCCCAGTGTTCTCTTAAACAGCAGATTCTGAGTAGTACTGGGCATGTAGTACATTTTCTGTGTTGTTGTTGGTCTGTCAGTGAGCATTGAGCAAACTAAAGAGTTGTAAAGTGGTTGATTGGGGTTTTTAGTAGCCAAAGCCAATGCAAGATGGCTGATATAATACCATTATGTTTGGAATATGTAATTATGCATATGCAAAATTGAGGTTAAATGAACATTTATCCAACACATTATTACTAAACTCAATTAGAAAACCCAAAATATTCAGTTTATATTGACAAGTTAGGAACCGACCTAATGGGGAGTGATCATTTCTCTCAAAATAGTTGGATATTGTCCAGGCTTATACATTCATTCATGATCCACGTGCTGCACACACGTTCGGTCATGACAGCGGGCCTCAGCTACACAACATTAACTCCACCACTCTTTGTGAGAGCAGACAAAAGAAAGAGAGCGTGACAGATCCTTTCTTTCTTTGTGGACTTTTGCTTCTTATTATGTCACAACCTGCTTGCTTGTGTTTTCTCCATCACCTGTGTGACTGTTACCAATGGATCATGCATGTCCATACAGAACAGATCCTGTGAACACGCTCACTTCAAAGGTTTTTTACTGTAGGGAGAGCTTTAAAAGATGCCTCGGAGCATCAGGGGGATGTCGGTGGGAGGAAGGGAAGTTGGGGGTTAGGGGTGTGGGGGTCACACGTGTCTAGGGAAATAGGTTAACGGTCACTTTGACCGACACACAATGGAAGTACTTGAAAGGGAACACTGCATCTGCCACAACATAGTTGTACCCAATGATGTTTCCACAAAACATACTCTTCAGCACCAGCGGGGCCTTTTCCATCACTTCAATAAGAATCTGTCATACTAGTCCTCTAAGGCCAAACCCAAACCTGATGATCCACCGAGAGTGTGCTTGATACATTGGTATTATTTCTTAAAATCATATATAAAACATTCAGGAGTGGAATAATAAAGATTTCTCCTTCATTCTCCGTTTTCAGCAGAATGTTGACAATAAGCTACGTGCTGCATAAACTCTAACTGATATACAGCATCAGTTAAATATTACTCACAACACCTAATACAGGTGTAGCCTACATCATATTTTCTGCATTACAGTAAAGAAAATGTTATGTTTGCATAACTGTAGGCTACTTACAATTGGAGGAGGGAGATAAAAATGTTGTGTGTTAATCAACATTTATGCATTTGGCAGATGCTTTTATCCGAAAGTAAAAAACCCACATTTACATTTTTTTTTATCAGTTCTATCAAAGCAATAAGATCTGCAACGCATTTGCTGCATGACATCACATCACTGCCATTGTTTGTTGGCAGATAGATAGGATACTGTAAAGTGCAGGGTAGCATTAGTTGTCTGTGAGTATGGCCTGTAAAAGGTTTTCTGTTATAGGAATAGTTCACCATGAAATGAAGCCCAACTCCTCTTGTTCCAAACGAATACAATGCATTGAGCTGTATTGAGCTTCATTGTTTTACTGAAGCAGCCTTTGTGAAAAAGAAGTACACTGCAGTCTTTAAAAAAAAGACCGCTTATTACAGAAATGATATACTTTAAAAGAATGCACTAAAGAAAGAATGTAATGTTTTCAGACACTTAATAGCATGCTATATAAAATTAAATGACAATACATTATAGTTGAAATTTATATTACATGCAATTAGTGTAAAAGGGGTCTTTTATAACATGTTTGTCATGTATTTAACTATTACACATTTATAATGATGAAGTTGCATTTCAACACATTTAAAATAAATTTGTTTTAAATATAACATCAAATAAATCCCTACAACTGAAATGATGTGTGCTTTAGTATGTTAATTAACACATCAAAATAAGTGTACTTCTTTAAAGCATGGCAAAAGATTATTAAAAGATAATGAACTCAAAATTAAACTTTTAATTTGATGTTATTACAAAGTGCACTTTAAAAAAAACATATGATTATCTTTCTTTTGTTGAACACAAAAGGTGAATCTTCTAAGGACTATGCTAGTGTCACTATTCAATGCATGCAATGACAATAAATAGGGACTGAGGCTTTCAAACTTCAGAAAAGAACATAAATGTGTCCATGCAAATCTTCCCAAGCCACATGATAGCTTTGTGTGATGAACTGAACTCGATTTTGTAAGCAAATCATTTAGACCAGTTTTGTGAATCTGATGAGCAAATAAATTGAAAAGATCCGACTTTCTGATTTAAAAAATAAAAAATAATTAGACATTGCTACTTTTCTTATTAACTAATGATATACTTTTAATGTATTTGTGCATCCCTTTTACATTTATGCATTTAGCAGACATTTCTATCCCAAGCGACTTACATTGCATTCGAGCTATACATTTAAGCAGTTCATACTTTTCCAAGGAATCAAACTCATGACCTTGGAGTTGCTAGCAGCATGCTCTACTGTTTGAGCTCTGAGATTTTTTTTTTATTTTGAAGCCAGAAAGCTACACTTCCATGAGTCTTAAAAAGTCACGATTAAATGGAATGGAGACAGGTCTTGTCTATATATATTGTGACATACATCCAAGTGCAATGGAAAATCAAAAAAGGTAGAGTGAGAACTGGGTTTAAGCTTCAGTTATTACTTGGAGATGTGAGCGATGAATTCAAAAAATAGAGGCAGATCTGAATGCGAGTTATGAAGTGTTGTCACTTTTTGAATAAACATGGTGAAAGGTGAAAAAAATAAAAATGCATGCATGGATGAATTGATCACAATAAGAACAATAACATGCATTTAGAAATAGTTGATGATCAGGCAAGATTTTCATTTCATGCTTCCTTGTGTTATTGTCCATAGAAAAGAAAAAGGCATTTGGGTTTGGAATGGCATGGGTGTGAGTAAATGATGGGTGAACTATTTCTTTAAATAATTAGTTCAGGTGCTCATTTACACTGTGCAATGGGAGCTAATTCTTCACGGGGAAAATGTTCGCCCTCAGGATACACTAAAGCCAAGCAACCATGTGAAGAATTTTTCTGGACCCCACAGCATCTTCCCAGTGGTCAGTGAGGGGGATTAAGAGACCTGTGTGTGATGTGGGGGGATGTGTGTGTGTGTGTGTGTGTGTGCATCAGGAATGCTGTAACCTGGGTCGGGGGATGGTAAGGCCAGGGTTTTTCACACATAAATCACTCGCTTTCTCTTTCATATCCCATAAGAACATGCATCATCACATACTCAACTAGTTACAGGAATAGTTCACCCAAAAAAGAACATTTGCTGGAAATGTACTCCCCCTCAGGTCATCCGAGATGTAGATGAACAGATTTGGAGAAATGTAGCAATGCATCAGTGTCTCAGCAATGGATGCTCTGCAGTGAATGGGTGCCGTCAGAATGAGAGTCCAAACAGCTGATAAAAACATAACAATAATCCACACATTCCTTTAATGTTGTTATCCTCTGGGAACTTTTTGCTTGAATAGTGTTCCACAGTAAAACAAACACTGATGATACCAGATGTTTTGTATTTCAAACCCAACAGTGATTTCTTGCCTTGTGCATGTAACTAATTGAGTTCCTGTATGAATGTGGAATTGGTCTAGTGACCTTACTGGCAATGTTTTTCTGTCCTTGTCTGCCTCTCTCAGAGTAAACTGCACATGGAGGGTTTCCGCAGTCTGAAGGAGGGTGAGGCTGTTGAATTCACATTCAAGAAGTCCTCCAAGGGTCTTGAGTCTCTGCGGGTGACGGGTCCTGGAGGAGCTCACTGTCTGGGCAGTGAGAGGAGACCCAAAGGCAAGAGTGTCCAGAAACGCCGGGCCAAAGGAGACAGGTGAGTCATCTCAGAGCTATACACTCTTTGTTTTCACACTGAGGTCTTAGAAGAACCATTTTGGGTTCCCCAGTCAACCTTTCAGTGATCAGAGAAGAACATGTTAATAATCTGAAGGACCCTTTTCCACTATGAAGAACCATTTGTACAATGGAAAGGTCCCGTGGATGGTAAGGTTTCTTTATTGAACCCATCAATGCCATATAAAAATATATCGTTTAGTATTTTTACAACTGGGGCATTTGGCAAAAGGCAGGTTTTCTCTTCATTACTAAGACTCAAGGGTCTTTCTTAACTTATCAACAAAAATCCAGCAGCTTTATTTTAGGTCTTGTGCCATTAGAATGCCTTTTTAAAGGTACACTCTGTACCTTACCCCTAAAGGCTGCATATTATTTTCTGAAGTGTACATATTATTACCAAAATGGTACATATTTTTAAATGGTAGCACCCCGGTGATAGCTTTTGTAAAAAAAAATTCTGAGAGTGTAACAAATTAATTACTAGGAAACACCTTGTAGTTTAATGACTTTGAGTGTAAGGCTTGCAATGTCCAACTGAAACTGTCAGACTGGTATTTGTAATTTGGAGTTCATTAACTGCATTTCGTTGCCTTGTACCTTACATGTGCAGTGACAATAAAGTTGAATCTAATCTAATCTAATTAATTTAGCTTGAGGTGGCAGAATGCAGTTTATTTAAGACTTTTGGTGGGTCTTTCTTCAGCATTAGTGTGTAGCGCTATAAGGTGTATGTTTTATCACTCTGATCTCTCCATAAACATGGTTTGGTCACCTCACCCCTTTCACCAGGTCCTCCCTTCCCCCTCCTCTGGCCTGGGTTAGGGCTGCATGGACTGTCGATGTGACCCGGATCAATAACTGTTTAAAACGCCTGGTCACTGATGCATTTATACCTGATGGATATCCCCCAATTGGCTGTTGTTTACAAAGAGGACTATAAGTCACTTTAAATATTAACTGCAAGGATGCAGTTTTAGATTTGATTTGTAAAAACTGAAACATTATGCCAGAATTATGGTACATTTGATTAAAGAATGTTCTGTTTGCATACATAGAGCGAGGAGTTTATTTTATGCCATTTTATCTCCCAAATGGTACCAAAACAAACCTTTCTCAGCTCTCAGTGCGATTGGAAGTTAGAGGCGTATCATTTGGACCGTCAGTCAATCCGTTCTGATTTCTGTGAAAGACACTGTGTTGACGTATCAGATCATTGTATCCTCAAAGGGTCTTGCCAGGCTTGCATTCGATACATCCCTGGAGCATGTTACCCCTTTAAGAAAACCACATCTGTCCATCATGTTTATTCATTCATTTGAGTGGAGGCTCTGCATTGAGCTTCATTGTTTTACTGAAGCAGCCTTTGTGAAAAAGGAGTACACTGCAATCTTTAAAAAAAAGACTGCATATTACAGAAATGATATACTTTAAAAGAATGCACTTAAGAAAGAATGTAATGTTTTCAGACACTTAATAGCATGCTATATAAAATTAAATGACAATACATTATAGTTGAAATTTATATTACATGCAACTAGTGTAACGTGTTTGTCATGTATTAAAAATATACTTGTAATTACACATTTATAATGATGAAGTTGCATTTCAACACATTTAAAATAAATTCGTTTTAAATATAACATCAAATAAATCCCTACAACTGAAATGATGTGTGCTTTAGTATGTTAATCAACACATCAAAATAAGTGTACTTCTTTAAAGCATGACAAAATATTATTAAAACATAATGTACATGAAGTAAAACTTTTAATTTGATGTTATTACATTGTGCACTTTTAAAAAAGTGTACATAAGTGTGTTAAGGACTAAGAAAATGTCTCATTTTAAGTACACTTAAGCGTCCTATTGTTTTGTTTAATTTTATCTGCAAGTACAGTTTTTTTGAAAAAACACTTAAAATTTGAAGAACACTACAAGTGCACATTCAGTACAATTAAACACGCTCCTTTTTCACAAGAGAGAGCAGAATGCTTGAGGTCAGGATGCAGAGGAGAAAACGCTGCAGTTTATTTAATTGATAACAGATGAAGGTGCCCGAGAGAGGTCAGGGGTCAGGATAGCCATGGAAACTGCATGTGTTTAGGGACTGGGTGGGCTGTTTGGGGGTTAGGAAGCTAGAGGTCATAGTTCATAGTTTGCTGCTGCAGCTTTTTTCAAACAAAGACCGTCATTGCCTTCTGCCCGCTTGGCCTGCTGTCTGTCCGTGCCGTGTGATGAAGGCCTCGGGTCAGTGCCTATAAACCACCAGAAGCCATTCTAGTGTCCCCCAAAAGTCCCCTGTGCCCTGCAGTCACCCACATGACCTCAACTGAGTGGACATCAATGCAGCAGCCACTGCCCCATACCAGGCACCCATATGCCACTGGGAGCTCCGCACATGGCCCTCCTCTAAATAACTGTGTAAACTCTGACAGCCTGGGCATGAATGCACATTCAGGAAAAAAAAAAAAAAAAAAAAAACAAGCAATGTTTTATTTTAATTGAAATATTTGCTCACACTGATGGCAAACATTAATCCTATTAAGCTTACATATCTTATTTGATACACAAATTTCTGAGGCATGATCAAATCTTTGCTGAAAAAACATTTGTACACAATATACTACATGCCTTCTTTTTTCTGATTGATAGTTTAGTCTTTTTATCAAGTAAAAGGTCCTATATTATAATTGTACAAACGTCCACCTTCAGCTAGTGCTTTACGTGTGTCTTTGTTCTGAAATCTACTGATTTTTATAAAGTAGGCATAAGTATAACTTTGATATTGTTAGTAATATGTCAAGAGGAACACTTACTGGACATCTTTGATTATCCATACATCAATTTATAGAACAATCATGTTCAAATGCGAGTCTCAAATATGATCATCAGGCTTTTGAGGAGAATGTATTTGTTCATCTCTCAGTAATCACTGCATTGCATAAAACTTTGATCATAAAAATAGTCGTATAAATATAATTTCACTAAGACATTACTGGGAGATGACAACTGAGTGATAGATATCTGAATTTTATATAAGAAGTCTTAGTTTTAATTTTATAAAGTTCTTACTGATTTACATTACAAGAACAGCATCTTATTTTTGTCCATATAAGCATCAGCAGCTGCACCAAATTGCATATTTTGCCTCTGAATAAAATTAAAGGTGTTTTTCCACCTCGAATATAAGCTCCATTTTCTGCTATATCAGATACTATATGAGAGATAAAAGCTTGGAGTATCAAACATGATACTCGAAAAAACATATATGCAAACTTGTGTGTGTGTTTGCCACTATCCAATTTTTATTGGCAAATGAATCCCTTTTTTAGTCGTTCTGTGAGCCTATTTGATGTGCACATGCCAGTTACGAAACTTTTTAGGAAACAAACCTAATTAATTCTCACATAAAATAATTTTTAGAATGACCTGATTTTTGATAGTTTGATAGCATTTTGTGGTACATGTAAACACACTTAGGCTACATTTACACGATGTAGTCAAAAACTGAAAAAATTTTCCCTTGCTTTTTTTTTTAAGTTTCATTTGTACACAACAACATCTTCAAAATGATTTGTGTTTACACATATCTGCGAAAACGGCCAAAAATGCTGTATTGCGTATGCCAGGCCAGTAGTTGGTGCTGTCACCTTGTTCGTAAACAGTACCTGTAGGGAAGAGACAATTATATGTTGTATATGATGTGTCTCTGCTGTTAGTTGTAATGTTGGTGAAGTAAACCCACACTTTGTTGAAGAAGCGTTAGCAAACTCTTGAGCAGCAACAACATGTTGTGTATGTAAAATCAACACGTACTGCGCATGTCTACAACCCTAACACGTACTACGCACGCGCATGACATCACCGTTTTCAAAGATCCCCGTATTGAGTGTTTACATGGAAACGATAACGGTGCCGTTTTGAAGAACTTGCACTTTGAAACCTGTTTCCAAAAAAATGCGTTTTCAGTCCCCAAAACGCCACTGTCGTGTAAACGAACAGGCAAAATGCATAAAAAGTTTTCAGTTTTTGGCTTAAAATGGCCCCTTAATCACTATTTTTTATTCCCAAATCTATTCTAAAAGTCAGAGTTCCATAAATCCCATCCTGGTTTTTAACAGGATTTGAGTTAGACCTTGCTGTAAGACACTAAAGTGATTTTGTTCATAACGGTGATTAAGGAAAATTCTTATTTTAATTGTCCCGCAGGTGTTATAATTGTGGCGGTCTGGACCACCATGCCAAAGAGTGCAAGTTGCCTCCCCAACCCAAAAGATGCCATTTCTGCCAAAGTGTCGCGCACATGGTCGCCAACTGCCCCGCCAAAGCCCAGCAGTCGTCTCAGGGGTCTCAGGAAAAGTCTAGTGGTGTCAAAGAGGAGAAAGCGGAGCACAGTCATTCCCCGCCACCCACCGGGAGCACCGACTGAGATCGCAGAGGACGGTGGGACCACGCTTGAAAACCAATCATATCACTATACTGGAAAAAACAAAAACAAATGCTAATGCTGCTGTTGGAACTCCCTCAGGTCTATAAAAGCAACAGATGAGAAGAATGTAACTTTTTTATTGGTTTAACGCTCAGGAATAGAGCTGCTCTCAGGAATTTCAGTACAATGTTTGGTGTATTTACAGAAGTAGTTATTTCATATCTCATTAAAGGGACGTTTACACGACAACGATGGACTTAAAATGGAAATGTTTTCCTTTGTGGTTTTTCTTTTTAAGTTCCCCGTTTACACTAATCTAGGTAAAAGACTGAAAGTGCTGTATTATACATGCCCGGCCAGTAGTTGGCGATGTCACTTTGTAGAGAAACATTATGCACCTGCACACATATGCATTCTTACATACTCATGCATTCCTTCAGATTGAACATGTTATAAAATTTGCATTGTAAATTCATGTTTTTGTAGTTTACACAGAGACAACAATGGTATCATTTTAAAAAATGTGCTATTTGATACCTGTTTTCAAATGTTTGCATTTTCAGTCCCCATTTTAACGAACGGCCAAAACGCATAAAATGTTTCCATTTTTAGTTGAAAACGTCATCGTGTAAACAGCCCTTAGGTGATTTTTAAAAGTGTTTTCTCTACTGAGCTCGTCTAGAGTTGCCGCAAGGAATATACTCTTATTCTTACAGATTATTGACTGATTGATGCATTTGAATGTTTGTTGTATTTCGTGATGCTTTTATGAAAATGTGTTGGTGGTGTTTTGGGGTGGGTTTGAGTTGGGGATTTGGCAACTGCCAGTTTTGCTATAGACTCTCCTGATCACTATAGGGACCAAATGAATGTTAAACCGCTGACCTGGTTCTCTCAACCAGCAGCTCATTTTACACGTGTCCAGATCTGCCATTAGTGATCTGCGGTTATCTTCAAACAATTACTTAATCTATTAGACTTGAAAGTACATAATCAATCACACTTTTATCTCTAAGCTTCAGTCTACAGTCAAATCTTGGCTTGGTATTTGCTATCTCGTCTTAAATGCTGCTGATCTGTGTGTCTGCTAGCAATATATTTTGTTATTTGTCTTTGACAGTTGGCCCTCAGGGGTTTCTTGGAGCAAGATAGAGAGAAATAAGTTATTCTTTTGAACAGATGTTGCCCATTCCTGCGTCGATAGTGAAGTCATTGGCTCCTAGCTGCCTGTATTGTTTGGAATATTTAACAGCCTTTTACTCCCATTTTACAGGAGAGCTGAAAGACTTTATGACATATTTAATATATATATATATATACATATATATGCATACTGCTTATGTAAACCTTTTATTAGCCTTTACCCATAGTATTTATTTATAGCAAAGTGCTCTGCATCTTCTCCACAATGTAAAAGAGACTCAGACTCCTACCTCAAGTATCTCAGAATTATTTCCTAAAATACCTCAACCATAATGTGCCACGAATCAGCTGACATCGATGAATTGTGTGTGTTTGTGTTTTATTACATCATGGAGCATTGTGATCTCTCTCTGTCTGTGCTGAAGTCTGCACTGCTCTCTGCCTCGTCTTACAGATATGCTTTATTTTTCAGTCGCTATTTGACCTGTAAATGCCTTTTACTTCAGTGTTGAATCATGACTGAACTCAGGAATGTCAGATTACTCAAGGAGTGTGAGGAAGACACGATTTGTGACACGAATTGTATTATTCTATTATAGTTCCATACCATCATAATCATTCTAATTACTGACTCTTCGAGATCTGTGGATCAAACAGGAATGTATATTCTATCTAGAATGTTGTGGTTGCCTCTTACATAAACTGGAAACATTTCCGATATCTAATCCATTCCTTTATGCAATAATATTTAAGTTCATGTTTCGTTGTATTTAATAAAGAAGGAATCATATGAAGTTTTGCACCGTTTAGATGTGTTCATGCTGTTTTTGACTATCCTGTTGAACTTGGAAATCACTTCTTGAACATTTGAATGTAATGTGAGGTTTTGCAATGGTTTTGTCATCTAATAAATTTAGTGGGATATAAGAAAAAGACCGGCTATGACGACTTCTTTCAACAATTTATTAATGGGTACATTTACAGCCCTTAAACTGCCATGAAAATTCATAATCTTCTAAAGCTATAGAAGTAAACATAATTAGTTTTTGTTAGTACCTACAATCTTTATAATAAGCTACATTTATTCTGATTTAACAGCTATTTTTTTCTGATTTAACAGCTACATTTATTCTGATTTTCCTAACTTGTATCAGCCTTTCTCTGACTTGCGAACAAGCAGTAGTATATATAATATATAGTGCGATTATATTGCCAACTTGATGGTAAATTTACGAATTCAAGTCTAGCGCAGCGTCAGCTCATGAATATTAATTACGCAATGTGACGTTCCGCCCGGTAGGCTTACCTGATTGGCTAAAAGTCCGGCGTTGGCGAGTGGACACTGGTCAGTCTGGCCAATGAACGATTTCTAGGTTGCTAAAAAAGGTCATAAGGGGCTTGGCTTATGATTGGACCGTCCATGACGTGCGCGATGTCGTAACTGTTGCTAATTAATATTAATTAACAGAGGCTTCGCCTCTACTACAGGCTTTACGGTAGCAACATGGCCACTAACTTCATAGTAAATATGGACATATGCTCGCTTGTTGCAAGGTTATGACACTTTGATTTTGGACATATCACAACTTTGAAATGAAACTATCTCTTTTAACACGGGGACGTCTCGTTTACCGGACAGCTGTCCTCCTTAAAAACAGCTACTCTGTGTCTGCAGTCAGAGACAGCGCTGCACTTCTGCACAGAAACCACGGCGAGCCCTCACAAGTCCTCCAGTAAGCGTGTCATAACATAGACAGTAAGATGTTGAGAGATTTATAAAGTTTACAGCGTTTTCTTCATGCCTGGCAGGTTGGAGGACTTGGTTCTGCCACAAATGGGACCTGAAAGTGTCCTGGTGAAAATGCTGGCGGCTCCCATCAACCCCTCTGACTTAAATATGATTCAAGGCAAGAGCAAAGCATTAATAAACTGAATAAATAATGCATTACATCAGCAATGACCTTAGTGGACAAATGCAAGCCATTGACACCCATTGATATTATTTTAACAACATCTCCCCCAAAATTTCATTTTCATTTATTTTATTAGTGCTGTCAAGTTTGTGTTTGCATAATATATGTGTGTGTACTGTTTATATGTATTATATATTATATATATTATGTGTATATAAAGACACACATACAGCATATATTTTGAAAATATTTACACACATTTAAATAAATTATATCATATATAAATATATTTAATATATAATGGTAACATATTTTTCTTAAATATATATACACGGATGTGTGTGTATTTATATATATATTTATATATATATATATATATATATATATATATATATATAATAAATATACACAGTACACACACACATATATTATGTAAACAAAAACTTTTATTTTGGACGCGATTAATCATTTGACAGCACTACTTTTTATTTATTTAGTTCTGAATTGAAGCAAATCTAGATTAATGCTGTTGTTGTTGTTTTTTAGTTAATATCAGCATTTAATTTAAAAATAATTTTGTATTTAAAATGTGTTTAATCTTTTTAAAGAAACACAATAATGGGATCCAGATGTTTTTGCATTGCATATTTAGAATTGAGTGGAAAATATAGACTGTTTATTTCCGTTAAACCGGGAAACTTTGAATTGAATGCAAATATCTTTCAAATATGATTTTGTATATTCAGGCACATATGCCATCCTGCCTGAGCTTCCAGCGGTGGGGGGCAATGAGGGTGTGGCCCGGGTCATGGAGGTGGGTGACGAGGTGAAGGCGCTCAAGGTGGGCGACTGGGTGATTCCAAGAGATGCCGGCATAGGTGAACATTCAGCTGACATTCATAAGCCTGGTGTGGTCAGTGTGATCATCAGTAGTTCTCAGTCTCTGACACCCCTGCACTGATCTGCACAGGAACGTGGAGAACAGCAGCTGTGTTGAAGGCTGATGATCTGGTGACTTTGCCTAAAGACATTCCTGTGCTGTCTGCTGCCACTTTGGGAGTCAATCCCTGTACAGCGTTTAGGATGCTCTCAGACTTCGAGGAGCTCAAACCAGGTTGGCAGTGCTTTACTTTATCCAAACCACTCATCATTCAACAGAGGTCTTTACTTAACTCTGTATTTTAGGAGACACAGTCATCCAGAACGCAGCTAACAGCGGCGTCGGACAGGCTGTTATCCAGATTGCTGCTGCTAAGGGCATTCAAAGCATCAATGTCGTCAGAGACAGGTAAACATGACTTTCAGGGAATGGTTCACTCAAAATGAAAATTTGCTCGCCCTCAGGTCATCCAAGATGTAGATGAGTTTGTTTTTTTATTGTGGAAAAGCCAGTGGATCCTCTGTAGTGAATGGGTGCCATCATCTGATGAATACATCAACTGGTGTCTTGTGAAGAGAAAAGATGCATCACTTTTGACCAAAATACTAGTCGATAATATCAATACATAATCCATAATAATAGATTTGGAAAAGAAACGTTGTCACTGGAATACGTGGAGATGCTCTGAGAGTGAACTTGATCTCCACCCAGTTAAAAATCTTCTCAAATTTGGGTCTTTGTTTTTTAATGAAGGACTTAAAATAAGTTTCTCGCATCGGCTGCAGAACAGCTCTTTTAGACATAAAAAGTGCAGAAACTTTGTATTGTGACTTTGTATTGATGTTGTTATTGTGTGAAGCAGCTTGTTTGTCGTTGTTAGGCCTGACCTGCAGCAGCTCTCTGAGAGACTGACAGCACTGGGAGCCACACACGTCATCACAGAGGAGACACTAAGACGGCCAGAAATGAAGGAGCTTTTCAAGGTGTCATTCTGGTCCTACAAGCAGATTTGCTTTGTCTATAATGGAATTCTGTTAAAGGCAACATATAAAAACATTCTGTAGCTTGACAGAGATTCTGTATTTTGTTGGTGTTTGGCGTTTGCTTTTAACAGTCGTGTCCTCGGCCTAAACTAGCTCTGAATGGAGTTGGAGGAAAGAGCGCCACAGAGCTGTTACGTCATTTACAGTAAGTGGCTACATTACTGAAACAGAGAAATGAAAATGTAAGAAACATAGTTTAAACAGTGTCCAACTAATTCTTTAGTGAGATTTGTTCTAGAGGAGTTTATATACAGTAAACAATAAATTAGAATGTCATGGAAAAGTTCATTTATTTCAGTAATTTAACTCAAATTGTGAAACTTGTGTATTAAATAAATTCAATGCACACAGACTGAAGTAGTTGTTTTTGTTTTGCATTTAACAAAAACCCACCAATTCACTATCTCAGCAAATTAGAATACTTCATAAGACCAATAAAAAAAAACAAAAAAAAACATTTTTAGTGAATTGTTGGCCTTCTGGAAAGTATGTTCATTTACTGTACATGTACTCAATACTTGGTAGATGCTCCTTTTGCTTTAATTACTGCCTCAATTCGGTGTGGCATGGAGGTGGTCAGTTTGTGGCAGTGCTGAGGTGGTATGGAAGCCCAGGTTTCTTTGACAGTGGCCTTCAGCTCATCTGCATGTTTTGGTCTCTTGTTTCTCATTTTCCTCTTGACAATACTCCATAGATTCTCTCTGGGGTTCAGGTCTGTTGAGTTTGTTGGTCAGTCAAGCACACCAACACCATGGTCATTAAACCAACTTTTGGTGCTTTTGGCAGTGAGGGCAGGTGCCAAATCCTGCTGGAAAATGAAATCAGCATCTTCAAAAAGCTGGTCAGCAGAAGGAAGCATGAAGTGTTCCAAGATTTCTTGGTAAATGGGTGCAGTGACGTTGGTTTTCAAAAAACACAATGGACCAACACCAGCAGATGACATTGCACCCCAAATCATCACAGACTGTGGAAACTTAACACTGGACTTCAAGCATCTTGGGCTATGAGCTTCTCCACCCTTCCTCCAGACTCTAGGACCTTGGTTTCCAAATGAAATACAAAAATTGCTCTCGTCTGAAAAGAGGACTTTGGACCACTGGGCAACAGTCCAGTTCTTCTTCTCCTTAGCCCCAGGTAAGATGCCTCTGACGTTGTCTGTGCTTCAGGAGGGCTTAACAAGAGGAATATGACAACTGTAGCCACATTCCTTGACATGTCTGTGTGTGGTGGCTCTTGATGCCTTGACCTCAGCCTCAGTCCATTCCTTGTGATGTTCACTCAAATTCTTAAATCGATTTTGCTTGACAATCCTCAAAAGGCTGCAGTTCTCTCGATTGGTTGTGCATCTTTTTCTTCCACACTTTTTCCTTCCACTCAACTTTCTGTTAACATGCTTGGATACAGCACTCTGTGAACAGCCAGCTTCTTTGGCAATTAATGTTTGTGGCTTATCCTCCTTGTGAAGAGTGTCAATGCTTGTCTTCTGGACAACTGTGTTTAGACACTGCATTCCACATTACCCCATTTTTCATCAATCCATATAAATGTACAAAACTGCGTAAAAAGATGGACTGAAAGAAATTGCAAATTCGCTCTCTTGGTCCTCTTTCTTCCACAGTGTTTTACAGAAATCAAAACTGACATTTCATGCTTGTCTGCGTGAGACTGTTGCTAACTCTGCTTAATGCTGGGCAGTGTTTAGCGTCAATCATGGTAAATATTGTTTTAATGCTAGTTAAAATGTGAAAACTGGTAACCGTTGCATCCCTATTTGGAAGAGTTTCTTCGCATCAACTGCTGAAGCATGAACCAAACCAGCCAGCGGAACAACATTACAAACTTTGATTTGATCAGTTAGGGCCCTTGATAAGCACTGTGTATGAGGTCTGTAAATGAAAGAATAAGGTATCTGTGTTCCTCAGAAGTGGAGGCAGCATGGTGACCTACGGTGGGATGGCCAAACAACCAGTCACTGTTCCAGTGGTGAGTTTTGCTCTCTGCACTGCATCAACCTTGATATCTGGACTGTATAATTATAGTGGAAGATTCATATAGTCATGATGTTCCTCTAATATGGTGTGCTTTGCATTATACAAATATGATGCTGTTTTTAGAGTGCACTGATCTTCAAAGATGTGAAAATAAGAGGTTTTTGGGTGACCCAGTGGAAGAGAGACAACAAACATGGTGAGTGTCTCCAGTCTTGTGCATTCACTGAGGCTGACATAAATAGTGCTGTTGTTTGAGAATCAATAGAGTTTAATCTATAACACTCACTAACACTTCTGTGATAGATGAAGACGCCTTACGTAACATGCTGGATGAACTCTGCATCCTGATTCGTGCTGGGAAGCTGTCGGCTCCAGCTTGCACTGAAGTGTGCCTTCAAGACTTCAGAAAGGCCCTGGAGAACGCCATGAAGCCGTATGTCTCCACCAAACAAGTTTTTGTCATGTGACCTCATTTGAATCCAGTTAGATTTATCAGCTGTTTTGGCTTTGATTTTAAATGCATTGACATTTATTGCATACTTGGTATTTATGAGCATCATAAGGATTTTCAGTCCATCAGACATCACTCTACATTTATAGTGACTACATACAGATAACTGGATAATGTACAAAGAGTATGAGTTTGACTAGTTGCCAAGAAAGCCTGAGCATTTGTTTCATCTCAAGCATTATTGTTGCTTTATCACATGTAGTCAAACACAAAAACCCTCATATGGGGCATATGTTAAAGACAGACATTCATGACATTTATAAGGCCTTGTTACAGAATGAATAATGAGAAATAATGACATGTTAAAAAGATAAACAACATTTCTTCGAGGTGGACAATGTTTTATTTCTGTAAGAAAACATGCACTTGAACTCATTTGTCAATTCAGTTCCTGGATGCCTCAACTGATGTGGTGATAATTGATTACGTAGGAAAAAGAGTCTCAGCCTTCCCCAGTTGCAGCAATTTATTATTATTATTTTATTATTGATACCTTGATTTTGTTCTCTTGAACACGAGATGAATTTTATTTACAGATGTTTTATGCAGTATTCAGTTTTTTCCCACACAATTTTTTTTTTAATTTGCAACTTTACATGCAAATCAAAGGCTACTGTATTGTACTGTTTTGTGACTACTGTACTGTATAGTTGGTCATAGTGAGTGTTCGTACTGCTGGATGCCCTAATTACAGCTGGACAACTGTGGCATTGATAATATGTAGTGTGGGAAAAAAATTACGTCATGCTGACGAATGTATTTAAATATAAATGGCAGGAATGCATAATTCATCATTATGCATACTTTATTATTATCATTATCAAACCGTTTCTGACATTACATGCAACTTTTTATCTTAAAATAAAGACTTTTCTCAGTAAAGAAAAAAAAAACAGCTGCAATTTTTATTTACTTTAACGTCACTCCAAATTTCAATTTTCCATTTTAATGTTTGGAACCCCCAAAAAACATTTTCAACTAAGAGACAGTTCAGTAAATATAAAGAAATCATGATAGATCAAGTTTATGAACAGCACGTTAAAAGTTTACTGCTGAGAACATGTCACACTCATGCACGAAGGGATCGAAGGGATCACGTGATAATATTGCAGAAACGCTGCTGTTCTGTGATCAGCTCAAACACAGCAGGCTCAGCATCAGTGACAGCAGCAGAGTAAACAGCACTGGAGCAGTGGACGAGCCTCCCTCCTTCACCACGCACTTCTCATAGGCCTCAAAGTCCACTTCCCTCATCGCGCACACGTGATCGATGCGGCAGTCAGCGTGGCACTCCGTCAGGTCATAATTCACAGAGTTGAACTCAAAGTACTTCTGCAGATAACACTTGTCGGTGGATATCCGCTCCATCACACGGTGCATAGAGGCGGGAGATGCGTCCGGCACACGAAACGCCTCCGTTAGCCGGTACTCTTTCTCCCAGCGCTCATGTGCCACATTTGAGTATGTCAGGTTCATATAGTAGGTGATTATATCTTCATGAACACAAAGCAGTAAGAATAGAAACGTGTAAATCAGGGCTATATATTATAGCAGTATGTAACTTTTTAAATCTTAATTTGCAATAGTAAGCTCATAATAATTCAAAATTTGAGATGTCGAGTCCGGGTTGTGGCTAGAATGGATAAAGCTCAGACCGGAAATGAACAATTAAATTAATTTTCTACCTATTAGGTTGTGTTTTATTAACGTCTACCCCAACCCTAAACCTATCCCCTTACAATAATGAAAAAATAGTAATTATTGTTGTACAGTGTGACAAAAATTACGCTGTATTGATGTGCGCATGCCCAGTAGAGCCATAGATATCCCTTCTAGCCTTAACCCAATTTCACTGAAAGTTGACGTATGTCATTCTTCTTTGCGTGGTTACGTCACGTCCGTAAACAGAAAGAAGATCTGGCTATTAAAATTTTGTGTGGAGCGTTTGTAACTTGTTCTTGAAACAGTTGCTTAGAATTTAAACTTGTCATCTAGATGGCTGCTTTAATCTGTTAAGTTCTAAGCGGTAATAACTGTTAAAGGGTTAGTTCACACAAAAATAAAAATGTTGTCGTTAATTACTCACCCTCATGTCGTTCAAACCCGTAAGACCTTCGTTCATCTTCGGAACAAAAATTAAGATATTTTTGATGAAATCCGAGAGCTCTCTGACCCTTCATAGACAGCTAGGGTCCTGAAAAGATATTGGGATATTTACGTACTAAGGACGTCATTAAAATGGTCCATGTGTCATCTGTAGTTCAACCGTAATTTTACAAAGCTGCGAGAATACTTTTTGTGTGCAAAGAAAAGGATCAGATAGCTCTGAGATTTCATCAAAAATATCTTAATTTGTGTTCAGAAGATGAATGAAGATCTTACGGGTTTATTACAACATGAGGGTGAGTTTTTAATGACAGAATTTTCATTTTTGGGTGAACTATCCCTTTAACATCTGGGGAACCTGTTTTCAAAACTAAGAAAACTCAAACGGTGGAGGGTCTGCAGTCAAAAATGGAAAGCAACAGAAACCTGTGCTAAAACGAAGGTAAATGAACAACACTGAGAATTTTTTTTTCTGCTGAACAGGTAAGACATTTCATATCTAGCTTGATTCAGATGGGTATGAAGCTTCTTTTTTATTCATTTATTCATTTTTGTTTGTTTTATTATTATTAAATTTTATTTTAGTGAGGTAAATTTCACTTCTTGAGAGTACTGTGTGATCTGATCTGAATGAGCAATTTAGATATTTTGATTACTTGTTCAAATAATACATGATGATAATGGTGATCACAGATTCATCTATGCACAGAAGCAGTGCCAAAGCACAACCCACGTAAAAATAAATAATAAATAGTGTCTTGCATTTTTATGTTTTAAACATAGATGGCGATAGAGAGGCAAAAGTTATGTGCTACCGCTTTAATTAAAACTAAAACAATAATTTTATTTGAAATAAAATGTAAAAAAAAAAAACAACATATTTTAGCTTATTGTCGAGACAACATTTCTATTTTTGTTTAGTTTACCTTGATGTAAAATATCTAAAACTTATAAATAAAAGCAATATAGGCATATATTAAAAAAATGTAACAAAATAAAATGACTAAAACTTTAAAATGAAATTGAAAACTAAATAAAATCTAAATCAAAACATTAACAAAAACTATAACAAGCCTAGTGATACTAAAACAACACTAGTATAAAAATATACGAAGTTTGCAATAAAAATACACATTTCTTCATACAGATGGGGTTTACCTTGATCAAAAGTGTTTTGGTGTCGTACTGAAACATGCGAATTCCAGGATTATTTCCACCATCTATGACACCAGGTAATGTTGTTATCCAAGGCGTCACTCCTGGAGTCAGGAACATCGCACTTATGGGAGATCCTGTAAAAGGGTATTAACGGCTTCCATTTTACAAACAATTTGTGGAAATAATCTTCACTCTCAGAAAAAAAGCCGTCACTGGGGCAGTACCATTTCAAAAGGAAGGTGCAACCCATTTAGTTACTACAATGTACCATTGAAGTGCTAATATGCACCTTTTAGGGATAAATATGGTGTACCTTTTGAAAAGGTACACTCTCAGAAAAAAAGGCACAAAAGCTGTCACTGGTGCAGTACCTTTTCGAAGGGTACAAGTATGTGCATTTTAGGTAGTAATGTGTATACTAGCTTACTGGCTACTGGTGTGTATATATAGTGTTGTTGGTGTGGCTGTGTTTTGTGAGTGCTGCTTGTCTCAAATTGTGTAAGACAATGTTTTTTGTTATTAATCAGCTTGCAATCACAAGACAACTACCCCTTATCGCATGTAATTTTTTTTATCTTTCTGGTTAACATTTTTTACACCTTGCCACAATCACAACTGCACCAATTTAACTGTTTTTCTCAGTTAGATTTTTCTAGATATGAATGGTGTAAAAGTCTTGCAATTGCTTGTCGTCCTCGTTATGTTTACTGGTCACCCAAGTGCTGGTTGATTCAAGACTTCTCCATCTTTAATACCTGTGATATGGTCAACTAGAATGAAGTGTCACTATAACATGACTCGCATGTGTTATCATTACGATTATTTAACTGTTCCCTTTACAGACTGAGCGTCCTCGAACTCAAATCCTAAATATCAAACATGTTATGATAAGGCATTTATAATAGCATTGATAAACACAAATGTCACTTTTTCCTGTGGCGTGCCTCAAGGATCTGTTCTTGACCCACTTCTATTTCTTATTTTCATGCTTCCTCTGGGTCAGATAAGTGTGTACCATGGTCTTAAATTTTTAGAGTTACACTGAGGATACGCAAATTCATTGCATATTTCTAGTCCAATTCTATTTTCCTCCCTCTTCTTTAACATCTTGCCTACACAATCTTAAAGTATGGATGGCTCAGAATTTCTTTGAATATTGAATACAGAAAAAACAGGACATTACATCATGATCTCTGTTTGCTCTACTTGCTTTATCATGTGACTATATTTGTGTTATTTATATTGTATCATCTATTATCTATATCAACTTTATGTAACGTGTCCTTGGGTTCTTGAAAGGCACTATATTGATGTATTATTATTATTATTATCATTATTATTATTATTATTCTTTAAGTACTATTATGTACCTTTAAGGTACAAAGGTGTACTGTACCTTTCAAGGTACTGTCCCAGTGACAGCTTTTGTAAATTTTTTTCTGAGATTGTAAATCTTTGAGAAATACATTACATGGCCAAAAGAAGACACGCTAATCTATTATCTCTGATTCTATAGCATTTAATAGTTGTATTTAATATGTAGTTTTTTAAATTTGATTTCAGTTTTAGTTTTTTAACATGAAGTTACTAAATGAAAAGTTTCAATGTTGCCTTGACAACTAGCTAAAATAAAATAAATTGACTACGATAACCCTTCTAATAAATAGGTTTTCCACTTTTCTAATTTGAAAGTTAATTCTAATGCCAAAAGATGCACAAAATGTGACAGAATTAGTAGCAGAACTGAAATGACCTTTTGAGCTGTAGAACATGCGGAAGCTGTCGGTGTGATGATGACCGAAGAACTGGCCCTGTATAATAGCGCTGTGCTTCTGTATGAGATCTATGTAGCGCTTATTAAACTCTTTTCTGAACCAGGCTTTATCTCGCTTCTTCTCAAAAAACCCTGGCGGGACGTGGCCAATAATGTAAACCTGGGTAAGACAGAAAAAAGGCTCTTTATGTGCAATAATGACACAAAACTGAAGGTTTCGCTTCCTCGCTGTAAGTTACTACTAACCTTCTCATTATTTTTAGCTGCGTCCTGAAGCACTTTATCAGCCCAACTGAACTGATCTGCAGGGTCTTTGATGTTTTCTGTGAGTTTGTTCTGATCATAATAGAGGTTCGTGTTTAGGACCATGACTCTGAGGCCAGTTTGATTCAGCAACTTCTCTGTGTAATATCCACCTGTGAAAGACATTAATAAAAGTTATATGACGTTAGTTAAAGCTATATTATATAATTCATGTATTTTATAATATAGTAAAATCTGTATATTTTTCTTATTGCCTTTGTGTCCTTGTTTTGTTAATTATTGATGAGCTGCTTTAGTTTATACCTATTTTAAAGGTTTCTTTTGACGCCGCTTGTAGCCAGTCGTGCCACAGGTTTGCGGTTTGTTCATAAATGTTGTTTTTTTCTGGAGGCATTTGGTTCTTTGGATGGTAGTCATGATTTCCCATTGCGGAATACACTTTGGTATCTAAAGAAATACAAATGTGAAATGAATTTCATAGACAAACAAAACAAACAAGCAGTCAGCAGCCCATATGAAACACATACTAGGAAAAGTGCTTTTTATGATGTGGGTGAGATTGCCGATTATACGCAGGACAGGTTCGACTCCCAGCTGCTCATTGGGCACATGAGGCGTATCATCTCTGTGAAAAAGAATTTGAATTATATTTAATTATATAATCAATTATGTAAGAAATATATGACTTTAGTCAGATCACCTATCTACAATACAGGCTAAATGCTTGGCACTCCAACTCATTCTTTATGATTATCTTCATGATTATCTTTATGATTGGAAGCACAACATATACTATATTGGACACTTGTTGGCTAATTTTCTCTCACTATTAAATTTTATATGAATGCACATTTCATAGTTGCTTACAAAACAAGTTTCAAGCATTTTAGTAAAAGCCTTTAGATGTTTTTAAGATTATGAAATAGTTGAAAATCTATTGTGCTTCTTTAAAACAAGTAAAAATTAAATACGGTACAGTGCTGCAGTGATAACACATTTAACGATTCACATTTTAGCTCTTCTGGTTCCATCGCCCTAAAGTCAAGGTTTTTTTTGAATGGGTTTTTGGTTAAAAGCCTAAATGGATCAGTAATACCCCTTGTGCTTTTTTACTTGTATTGATAAAGGCGGTTGCTAACAGATGTTGTCGGGACATTAAACATCATCATGTCAAACTGATTCATGATGAACTTTCACAGCCTCATTGTGTTTATAATCAACTACTCTAACTCAAAAAGAGGTTTTTAAATAAAGACCGACAGATTTGTTGGCGCTTAATGGCGATGATGTTGAAGTCCGTGGTGTAGTTCATTTAAAACGTTTAGCTTTTATTTCTGCAAATTTTATTTAGACTTCAAAATTCCAAAAAGTTGTGTTAAATTGTGAAGATTCTCATGATGAATGAACGTGCAAGAACCATAATCTTTTGTTGGTCACAGAGCACAGTAATCTTAAAGCCAATGGAAAAATCCTATTAGGTTTTTGTCAGGTGAACTAGGTTTGGTCAACAAAAACCCATCAACACTGCAGCACTCTACTGAATACACTTTAAACTTCAAACTAGGACAGTCTTATGAGTTAAAAGGTTGCTTGGCACAAACCCGGTCCAGATGATGAAGTCTGGGTCAGGCAGGATCCCTCTCATGGCACTCAATGTTGAGTTTATCAGAGTCCATGGGGAGTCACAGAAATAATCTCCAAATCTGCCTGCGTTTGGGGTCGGACGGCCTCCACTAGAGGCACATTTTGATGCAGAGTTACTCCCTACATCATAAGAAGGATCCCAGTGGAGGTCTGAGATGTGCCAGAAATAACCTGTAGTGGAGAACAGCTGTGATCAGCCTGGCCATATACTGAGCATGATATATCTCAAGACTACTGAGCTATTACAGACCTCAATTTAAATGTACAGTCCACTGAAGACTGAAGATTTCACCATAAATCACCATCTATATGTAGTGTTCACGTGTAAATTGTCTTGATTTATGTGTGTATTACTCCACTAATAAACTAAGAAGCATTTTAAGCTTCACAGTTCAACTGAGATCAAACGAGATTAAATGCTTCTGCTTCCTCTACAATCAGTTCCTCCAGATAAAAGAAATCATACATGTAAATTGGAGAACAAATTCGAATACTATTACAAATACATTATTTCATTAAAAAATATTGTAATACATAAAAATAAACAAAAACAACAGCACAAAATTTGTTGACCGTTTGTCCACAGCATCGTTCTGCCATTTTGTACTGACTGACAGCTACATAACTAGCTTTTCCAACTGTTTTGTCCTCACACTGCCTTCATATCAGCTTTACGTCTTCCATGCTGAAAACTACACATTCTCAAGCTCTAATGAATTCATAAAGGTGATACACTGCTGAAAGGCTCTGCTCTTCAATGTGCTTTTTAAAAGATGTGCAGTATACAGTCGTTTATCTTAGCTGAAACAACTCAAAGCATTGAAGGACATACCTTTCATCACGCTACTTCTAGCAGAGACGATGAAAATGTTGAGAAGAATAATTTTCCAAACACCTGCCATTGTCCGATTCATCTGATGTGTGTGAGAGATCCAGAGACTCTGACCTGACTGCTGTTATCCTGCATCAAGACATTCATTCCACAGCCGTCAATAAACTGACAGATAAGATAAGTCAGCTGAAGCAAATAAACTTGCAGGACGGGAACCAGCACTGTTTTGAGTGCTTGTTCAAACATAGTTCTCCGGCTGTTACTTTGTGTAAGGAGAACTAAATCTGTTGCACATTTGTAACTGCCATTTATACAGTCAGCTTTCTATTTTAGTGTGCTACTATTTTGAAGGCATGCCTGTAATGTTCATACAGTAGTGGCCTGATTTTAAAATGAAATCTAAAGTCTCATGTGTGGAGCAGTTCCCATAAAGACTGCTTTACTATTATAAACCAATTATTTTAACTTTTAAGATTATTTTTTTTTTAACTGTCCACAAAGCAACCAAAAATCAGTGTTAAATCCTTTTAGGAGATTAGCAGCATATAAATGTTGTCATGAATATATAGCTACAATATAAGTACAGTTACTCATTACTTTACACCCGTGATAAATATTACTGCGTATTTATCAGGGGTGTAAAGTACTTGAGTAACTGTACCAGAGGCGTGTCTACGTGGTGGCCGGGGGTGGCACCGGCACCCCCTGAAATTTGGCTGGCCACCTACATAATTAGCATAGCTGCTGTTCCAACCAAGCAAAATTAATTTGTTTAACCCAAGCTAAAGAATAATAAAGCACACTTGATCAGATATAACTGCAGTCCAAGATTATGAGATGCATTATTTGAATGCTTGGCCAAAGAGGTGTGTTTTTAATCTACATTTAAACAGAGAAAGTGTGTCTGAACCCTGAACATTATCAGGAAGGCTAATCCAGAGTTTGGGAGCAAAATGTGAAAGTCCAGAGTTTTTGAGTCTCAGCTCCAGAATTATTTGTTCATTAATGACGTCATCAGCGACTAGTCGACTTCGACTTGACTTTCATCACATACAAGTTGTTCAACTTATCCAAATTCAATAAGAGTTATTTTAAATTATTGGTCATCCTATCTTTTAAATTTTTAACACACTCTGTTAGCTTAGATAATTTAGAAGTTTCATCTGGTCTAGTTGAGATTTATAGTTGAGTATCATCAGCATAACAGTGGAAACTAATCCCGTATTTTCTAATGACCAACGGGTAGCATGTATACTGAAAATAGCAGAGGACCTAGGACAGATCCTTGTGGCACTCCATATTTTACTGGTGATAAATGAGATGACTCCCCATTTAAATAAACAAAGTGGTAGCAATCGGACAGGTAGGATCTAATCAGCATATTAGAATGATTTCTGAAGAATCATGTGACACTGAAGACTGGATTACTGATGCTGACAATTCAGCTTTGATCACAGGAAAACATTACATTTTAACAAATATTACAATAGAAAATATTTTATATTTAAAGTGCAAAAATATTTCACAATATTACTGTTTTTACTGTATCTATGATCAAATAGCCGCAGCCTTAGTAAGCAGAAAAAAACTTCTTTCAAGGACGTTAAAACATCTTACTGATCCTAAAAGGCAGTGTATTTTTATGTATTTTGAACTATTCCATTGTATTATACTACTGTAAAACAAATCAGTATGCATGTAAATTACATTTTACTTGTATGGCTATTACATATTTTCAATTCTTTGTATGAAGAAATTAACTGAGAATGTTAAGAGCTATGAAGAAACATCACAGTCTTCCTTACAGAAGTATTTTATGCTGGCTTTCCTTTACACTGAGGGCTGAGAGTCAGTTTGCCTGTGTACAAGTCCTCTGAAGTAATCATTAACCTGTAAAGTTGATAGTGATCAGCACATAATTACATATTAAACCTGCTATAGAGGCCAAATCTCAGAACTGAACAGCAGACATCTTGTGAAGATAAAAGCTTTTAGTTTTTTAGGCATAACTATAGGGTAGAAAATGAGTTCTCTGAGTCAAATTTCAGAGGAGGATTTGCTGTGTCCTGTGTGCGCTGATATCTTCACCGATCCTGTGCTTCAGTTATGCAGTCACAGTGTCTGTAGAGCTTGTTTGGAAGAGTTCTGGAGCTCCAGAGGATTTCAGGAATGTCCAGTTTGCAGGAAAAGATTCACAGGATTTCAAACACCTGCTAATCTTGCACTGCGGAATGTGTGTGAGTCATTCTTACAGAAGAGAGGTTCATCTGAGGTGTTCTGCGACGTGCACGGAGAGAAACTTAAACTCTTCTGTCTGGATGATAATCATCCTGTGTGTTTGGTGTGCAGAGATTCAGAGAAACACCTGCATCACACATTCAGACCTGTTGATGAAGCTGCGCCGCTTCTAAAGGTAAATTGTGTGTAAGTTGTAAATAAAAGATTACTGGAGTATCTGTTACAAGAAAAAAATAATGTTTTAATCCAATTACATGTCATTTCTTTGTAATTATTTTTTCTTAACTTGTAGTTCCATTTATAGAGATGTTCACCAAATATATACATTTTAGTGCTTTACTAGTGCAATTGTTCTGTTCTTGTTCAAGAGTAATAGCATCTGACTTCCTTAGTACCTATTGATTGCATTGGGGTGGAATATGTTATTGCCTAGCCATCGGTGATGTATAAATATGGGCAGTGATGTGCTACTGTTTCCGGGTTCTGAGTTTTCAGAATGAGTAGCTCAGTTTCACTAAACAGTCTGCGAAGTTAGTTTCAATTAAAGATTTAATATCTCATGATATGTTCCATTTAAATTGGTGGTTCTCAACCAGGGGGCCACAGGATTTCCTTAAAGTAATTTAATTCTATTAATAAAAACTTAATCAAGATGCAAACTTAAATAGTATTTCTTTTTCTGCCCTGTAACTATTATTTTTTATTTAAAACATATAGATTAAGATTTTTGAATCTTCTAAAAGGACAAAATGTATTGTGCTGAATTAATTTAATAGTAAGGCAAGGCAAGGCAAGTTTATTTATATAGCACATTTTGTACACAAAAAGTGCTTTACATAAAAGAAAGTAAAATAATCATGAAGAAAAATAATAACAAAAATAAAACAAGCAATTTTAAAACATCGGAAATTATTTAAAAATTGACTTATTTAAAATGATTTTAAAACAGTAAAAATAGAAAATGATTTTACATAAAATACAGTGAATACGTAAAATACAGTGCAATCAGTTCGGACATCGCACAGTGCTCATTCAATAAATGCACAGCTAAACAGATGAGTTTTGAGTCTAGATTTAAATGTGACAAATGTTTTAGCACATCTGATCTCTTCTGGAAGCTGATTCCAACTCAATGGGCGGCATAGTAACTAAAGGCGGACTCCCCTTGTTTTTTGTGTGAACCCTTGGTATTTCTAACTGACTCGATCCTAATGATCTGAGTGCTCTGTTAGGTTTATATTCAGTGAACATATCTGCAATATATTTTGGTCCTAGATCATTGAGTGATTTATAAACAAGTAAAAGTACTTTAAAATCAATCCTAAATGGACCAATCCTAAAAGGACCTGAGGACTGGTGTGATATGCTCAGATTTTGGGAAGGCCGGTGAGGAGACCATGACTGTATTCCGCCCTGCTGGTGATTAAGGCATGAACAAGTTTCTGTAAGTCTTGACTGGAAACAAAACATCTAATTCTTGCAATGTTTTTTAGATGATAGTATGCTGATTTAGTTATTGCTTTGACATGACTACTGAAACTAAGGTCTGTCTCCAGAATCACACCAAGATTCTTGACTTGATTTTTAGTTGTTTGACCCCTAGAGTCAAGATATGCATTCACCTTGAAAACTTCATCTTTGTTTCCAAATGCAATGACTTCAGTTTGTTCCTTGTTTAACTGAAGAAAGTTCTGGCACATCCAACTGTTAATTTCATTGATGCATTGGCAGAGGGAGTCAATGGGGCTGTAGTCATTTGGCGATAAGGCTAGGTAAATCTGTGTATCATCAGCATAGCTGTGATAGGCAATTTGGTTCTTTCTCATTATTTGACTTAGTGGGAGCATATACAGGCTGAACAAGAGCGGTGCAAGAATTGATCCTTGTGGGACTCCGCATGTCATGGACGTCCACTTAGACTTATGCTCTCCTATCCTCACATAATAGCATCTCCCTTCTAAGTATGACCTGAACCATTTGAGTAGCATCCCAGAAAGCCCGACCCAGTTTTCCAGTCTCTCTAGTAGTATGTTATGATCGGCAGTGTCAAACGCAGCACTGAGATCTAATAGTACCAGCACTGATATTTTGCCAGAATTTAAGCGAATATCATTTATTATCTTAATGAGCACTGTCTCTGTGCTGTGATGTAGTAGAACAATCTCAGTTTCTGTTAATAAAAAAATTTAAAACAAGCAGCATTGTCATAATTACATCAGAAAATACCAGAAAAAATATGAGGGATAACTACTGCTTTAAATTACATAGAATACTCTTTTGCTTTAGTGCTGTCTCAAATGATTAATCGCATCCATACGTTTTTGTGTGTGTGTACTTTGTATATTTATTATGTACATATAAATACACACAGATGCGTGTATATATTTAAGAAAAATATGTTTATATATTAAATATATTTATATATGATTTTTTTTGTATAATTTGTTTTTATTTTGGATATTCAAAATATATGCTGTATGTATTTATATATACAGAATAAATATTCACAATACACACATATTATGTAAACAAAAACTTTTATTTTGGATGCGATTAATCCCGATTAATCGTTTGACTACTAATTACAATTAATGACATCCCACTGATTTAACAAACATCAACTGATTATTAAATTTCAGGAGGAATTAAAGACTTCGTTGAAAGAGTTACAAGAAAAACTCAAGAGCTTTAAAGAAATAAAACAAACATTTATTGATGCATCGCACCACATTAAGGTGAGAACTATACAGTATAATATTTTAGATTAAAGATTTTTAGAAAGATTCAGGTAGAAGGGACGTGAAAATCTTTGTATTTTATACAGGCTCAGACTCAGCAGACCATGAGATGCTTGCAGGAGGAGTTTGAGCGGCTTCATCAGTTTCTGCGAGATGAAGAGATGATCAGAATATCTGCACTGAAAGAGGAAGAGAATCAGAAGAGTCAGATGATGAAGGAGAAGATTGAACAAATAGACAGAGAGATCGAATCTCTTTCAAACAATCTTGGAACCATAAAAAATGATTTAGACGCTGCCGACATGCCCTTTCTACAAGTAAGAAATCACCCGTATTTTTAATGAAATGTTGAGGGATTGAGGGTTAAATGTAGCTTATTTCCTCCTTTTGTGTTTCGCAGAACTTCAAGTTCTCAAAAGAAAGGTAAGCTGTTTTCTTGCTGTCTTCTCTCTGTGGTGCAGTTCCTCCATCTGTCTAACCCCTGAATGTGATCACAGAGCCCAGATCACACTGAAGGATCCAGTGATGCCTGCTGGAGCACTGATGAATGTGGGACAATACTTGGGGAACCTGAAGTTTAAAGTCTGGAAGAAGATGATGCAGATAGTTCAACTCAGTGGGTTTAACATTCATCTGTTTCAGTTATGTGACTTTTCATTCACAGTCACAATGAAGATATTTCATAAGTCCAGTTTTAATGACAATACTAGGCTTAAGCTCTCATTAACCATTCACACTAAATAATGTACTTTTTGCTGCAGAATTTACTGGTCATTTTTATGTGTGCACGTGTTTTATTTTAATTGTATTTATTTTTGTCACTATTTGTAAGTAAAGTGTCCATTTATGTCAAATGATAATTGTTTTAAGCGTGTAGAAAATTACAGATAATCATCACTTCAGTTAATTTGTAACACCAGCATGGTGTGAACCTGTTCTGGGTTAGTCTACTTTAGGTCAGATGAAGCAAAGCATGATGTTTGGCCAGAAGGAGGCCATGGTGATCTCTTGTGGAACCTCAGCTGGCGGTTAAGCTCCGCCCCCAGATTCCATAAGCCTTCTGGGACCAGTTGCAAAAATTTAGCCACCATGTTAAGACTGTGTCTTAAGAACTAGTTTGATCAAGTAGCCAAGGGGTAATCAGTCTTACTTTTTCAATACAAGTAAGAACAATCAACCTTTTCATAGGCCACATACCCTCAGGATCCTTTGCTTGTTGGTTATTGCCATGCTTGTTACCATGTCACAATCATGTAGATTTGTATAAACGTCCTCCAGCATCAGAAAAGTTATGACAGTGCAACACACACACACACACACACACA
Source organism: Cyprinus carpio (assembly GCF_018340385.1). NCBI lineage: Eukaryota > Metazoa > Chordata > Actinopteri > Cypriniformes > Cyprinidae > Cyprinus > Cyprinus carpio. The sequence goes on from NC_056612.1 coordinate 4,417,863, forward strand.
CTCAGACACACTATGACAGTGAAAACACACACAAAACAACATATAAACAGCTATTTCAAATTGCACATTCTGTTGCCCACTAAGGGGCCTCAGCAAATTTCTAAGAAGCCTGCAGTATGATTTATTTAAATGAATATATATATATATATATATATATATATATATATATATATATATATATATATATATATATATATATATATATATATATTATTAATAGGTTGATCTAACAGATTTGTGCTAAAAACACAAAATCAATATGTAGGATGTATTTATTTTCTCTCCTAATATCTATAGTTTTTACTGAAACTTCTGAAATCAAAAGTAAATTGTGGCTAATTAAAGTGGTCAATTAATTTACAGTATCAAAACTCCTGGTTTGTGTTTACATGTTATGAGTTCTGATGACTGTTCTCTCATCAGCTCCTGTCACACTGGACCCGAATACTGCACATCCTCTGCTGTTCCTGACCGATGATCTGACCCATGTGAAATCCAGTGGTGATGGACAACAGTATCCAGACAATCCAGAGAGATTTGACTATTATCACTGTGTGCTGGGCTCTGAGGACTTAAACTCTGGAACACACTTCTGGGATGTGGAGGTCCAGAACAACACATGTTGGTCTGTTGGAGTAACCACAGGATCTAAGCAGAGAAAAGGAGGTATTTTCTTTGACACTGGAGTGTGGCGTGTGCGTTACATGGCTGGTCAGTACACGTCACAGTCACCGTTCTTGCCCCCCATGCATTTAACTCTTGAAAAGCGGCTGAAGGTGATCAGAGTGCAGCTGGACTGGGATGGAGGAAAGATTTCATTCTCTGATCCTCTTACTAACACACATCTGTGCACTTTCACCAGAACATTTAAGGAAGCAATCTATCCGTTTCTCTATAGCAGCTGTACAGATTTCCCACTCAGAATCTTACCCATGCAACTTAGTATCAATGTGAAGCCTCTGCACTGAAAAGGGGGAGGGGGGGGGCAGAATTGACTTATTTCATTGTTTGTGTTTTCTGCTTTTGTATCACCATTTGGATGTTAATTGTCCATTACTGTTTTCTGATGATGTCTTTCATACTTTTCTGGACCTTGACAGTGTATTTCACTTGTCAGTCTATGGGACAGTCACAAGCCTCCCGGTTTTCATCCAAAATATCTTAAATTGTGTTCCGAAGATGAACAGAGCTTTTACGGGTTTGGAACCACATGGGGGTAAGTGATTAATGACAAAATTTGCATTTTGGGGTGGAGTATCCTTTTGATAGGTTCATCTGATCTGCTTCATACTAAGTACCCAGATATTGATCATACTTGGAGATTTTAATCATCTCAGATTCCAGGATATCTGCTTGGATAACAAACTTTGCCAGGTTGTCCTGAATAACACTAAAGGTGATGCGATTCTTGACATGATCATCTCTCATATGAAATCAGTGTACAAGAAACCTGAAATTCTCCCTCCATCATCCACTGGATGATGCTGGTTTGCTACCACCACTCAGGGAGCAGTTAACTGGACGCTAGATGAGGAACTCAGATAAACTGACAATCCCCAGATGCCTAACAAAAAAAATCAGGAGATCACCTGTTCCCTATATGTGTAGACTTTTAAACGATTACGGACTTTAAGAGAACTTTGTGCATGCTTATGATGTATTTTATTAATTTCATTCTTTTTACATAAATGCATGAAAAGTATGAGGCATATTTTTATGTTTGTTGTGATGAAATAAGGTGTGTAAATTGGTATTGACATTTTATTGTAACAGCAAAATAATTTAGCGTCCACTAATGACAAACGTCCTTGGGAACCTGTAATGATGCTGAAAAGTCAATAAATATATTTTTGTACAATCACTTTTAAAAAGAGTGATAGTGAAAACATTTAAATGTCAAAAATTATTTTATAAAAGAAGATAGGGCCAAGCACTGATCCTTGAGGTACCTCAGGGTTTAGCTGGCAACTGTGCAGTGGTTTTTCATGTATTTCTTCTGTGAAAATCAGGGATTTTTATTGACCAAACAGTTTTGTTGGCCAAAGTCTTTTACTGTATGGATATATGGATATATTCTTCTGTGAAAATATATATACAGATATATATATATATATATATATATATATATTTTGTATTTTATATAACCTGAATGACATTCTTCTGTGAAACATATATATATTTATATATATATATATATATATATATATATATATATATATATATATATATATATATATATATATATATATATATATAAATAATGTTTAACAGAAGAATGTCATACAGGTTTGGAACAACATTAGAGTAAACTGACATAAGTTTTGTTTCTGGGTGAACTACTATTTAATTTTGCATAAAAGTGCTGAAACAATCTTAATAAATGATGAAAAAAAAAACTTATTTTATTTTTGAAATCATCAGCATAACACAATGTCAAATAAGTGCATCACATCCTACTTTTTAATAGGAGCAGATGGATAAATAAGTAACACTGAGGGAGATCTGAGAACTTAAGGCGTTGTACACAATCAAGAGCTTAACCATGAAAACAAAAGAAACAACAGGCATATAAATGAGTTACTGATTAAAGGCTTTAAATAATATATAGGTGAGCTAAGCTGGAGTTACATTTGTCTGGTCATATCTTAATCTGGTGTTTTGTGAAACAAAATTGGGAACATGTTTTAATGATCTGAATTTCTCAACAATAGCTTTTAGGTTTCTAGGTCTGAAATAACAGCCTTAAATTGAGAGTAATTGTTGTCAAGTCTTCCAATGAGTTAAGATGTGGGTTTGACCTGCCATCTGTAATAGAGTTGTAGTGAACTTCTGAATTCTGTCCAAGTGCAATAGTGTAATAAAAGCATTTCAAAGATATTCAGAATAACAGCTGATGAACCTCTTCTATGACTTCCAAGCAGGGCCCATAATTAACACCAAGCACCAAATTAGAGTATTTTTTAATTATTAGAAAGAAAGAAAAAAAAAACAATATTCCATTGTTTAAATGCACCTGATTGCATGGCTAAATAATAAAACTCACACATAAATAAATAAGCTTCAGCTATAATAAGGTCAGTTTGATTTCAAATGACAGATTGTCACTGTTGTTAAGTCAATTCAGCTGATGTGATCATGTGTTGGTACACATTCACAGGTATCCGCATTAGCTTCCAGAATAAACAATTAATGTTCATGTTTGTCCGTTAAATTGAAATGGAATCGGACACAAAATTAAAAGCTTACTACCTAATATTTATGCAACTGGGGGCTTATTATAATAAATATACATTCATAAATAGGCATGTCTATTTCGTTGGTCTGTTAAAAAGTACACTTAGTCATTTTTTCCTCTTTGAAAAAGTTCCTTCTTATTGAACACTTTCTCTTGTGTAATAAATCGTAGCTGACTATGTAATGGGGATGTCTGCAATGGCATCAGTAACCAAAACATAGCTTTTTGAACAATGACCATATTGACCAGCACAAGAGAATCAAAACAATTACTGAGCACGCCTTTAATTAAATAAAGGTGTATACACTATTAGGTGCCATTCGAGAAGTTCAGATGTAGTTTTGTAATAATATACCTAATGGTTGCCTTATTTACAAAAATCTGTTGCAACATTTTTGCATACGCCAATGGTTTATTGTTTACAGCATTTATATTATACAAGAAATGTTAAACTATTTTCTTTTTGAATCCAATCTAATAAAATATTAATAAATGCACAGAAAAGAAAACAGCACGGTAAATAATTCAGACTTAATACAGTATATAATAATGTGTCTCACACAGTTTGTAATCTCAATCTCAGCTGTGACTTTTGACAATTCAATATCTGAGCATCTTTGGCAAACGGTGATGTCTTTGAACACTCACTAGGGGGTGGCAGATGTTTAAAACTGACTGTGGTAGCTGTTTGCTGTAAATGGCGGGGCGGCAGGATCCATGTGTTTGAGGTGACACGCGTGACACAGCAGGTGTCCGTCCAGAGGATAGCAGCGGTGACCCTCCTCGTCATTCAGCTCTATATGACAGTCCTGCGGGAAGAGATTCACATTCACATCACACTAACTTCATTCTCCATAGTTAGATATGTGCAGATCTTTGTTAATAACACATGTCGAGGCATGCATGCCTTAAAAGGTGTATTTTATTTTTCAAGAACGAAAGTTTCTTTACTTGCTCTAACCATTGGGAATGACATTAAATTAGCACAAATGAGACTTCCATCACTGCCGTTGTCTTCCAAGTTGAACTCACCTCACAGTGATAACACTGCACGTGGTAGTCCTTGTCCATGGAAACCACTCGAATGGTTTCATCTGATCCCTATGAGAGTAAAAAAACCAGTGAGATGACAACATCTGGAAGAACACAACTTACCACAACACGCGCAATGATACAGCATGACCCCTTCAAAAGCGGTCTCTACTCCAATAACCAAACAGAAACATGAACTGTCTACAACTGATTAATGACTAATAAAAAAATTCTCAAATGTTGTGTTAATGTCAGCCTGGAGTTAAGAAGTTAAACATGACTGTGGGCAATGTATTATGATGTTCAGGTGAGTTCTGGTGAGTGGCACTAAACAGTTGTGCTGTCAAACGATTAATCGTGATTAATCGCATCCAAAATAAAAGTTTTTTTTTTTTTTTTATTTTATTTTTTTTTTGTATTTTTTATATTTATTATGTATACATAAATACACACATACAGTATATATTTAGAAAATATTTACATATACATTCATATTTAAATTCTTATATTTTATATATATATATATATATATATATATATATATATATATATATATATATATATATATTTTTTTTTTTTTTTTTTATATATATATATATATAAACAATTTGTTTAATCTTTTCTGGGTATAGCGATGTTTCAGCTGTGAACAGTGTTAATGTTACACTCGGCTGTGATCAGAGAGGAGGAATTCCTGTAGAGTTTCTCATAAGAGCCTCCGTGCAGGTGCATGATAACTGAGCTCTTGCTCTTGATGGTGTTGGAGAGCAGCATGCCTCGCGGGTCATCTCTAATTATAGATGGGGGGGGGTGGCTTTAACAAATGACACATGTCCTAATTTAGCAGTAATCACTCCTTCATCAGTGCTAACTGAATTACTCACAGTATCAGGCCTAAAGAAGGTTTAAGTGTTCTGGAATGACTTAGATGTTCTGCATAGTTTAAGTATAGCAGTAAAGTTCTACCAAGTAGTACAAATTCCCATGCTCATTTTAGTTAATTTGTCTCATAACAAGCAAAAAGTCATCATAAGTCCAGATTGGCATTGGCAGTGCTGTGACACGTGGATCTAATACAGAGAAAGCTGATTCTGTGACACAGGCTGAGAATACAGCTCAAGCCCCCGGCGGATTCAAACTTTCAGTGATTTCCTGGGGTTTTACTGATTACCTTTTACAGTCAAATTAGATTTGTTTCTGTATGAAGAGAGTTTATGGAGTACAGGCTGAATTGGCCCTGATATGCATCTTACCTCTGAGGGAAGGATCGGCTGATTACAGGCTGCACATTTAGGGGCAAGAACTCTGAAGATGAAAAGACAAGAAATAAATCACACAGATTATTCGCTAAATGGCAATTCAAATCATATCAGCATGACTCTTTATCCAGAGTACAAGACTGTGACATACTTAGTTGCATACAAATTAGTATTTGGGTGCTTTAGCTATATTTAAAATGTCTGTCATAAAATATGTCTTCAGGCAAATGATGCTAGATCTTTTCTCAGAACTAACCATTTTAGCAATTAATTTTAACCAACAGTTGAATTTTTTCTTTCTCTCTCTCTTTTTTTTTTTTACAACCAACAGGGAATCCTTTTAATGTTGCTGTTCTTAAAATCAACACTTATTTTCATACCAGCAACACAACTGCAAGTGTGACATTGCATGTATACAACAGTTCAATAAGTTCAGGTTGAGTAACCTACATTTTTGAAAAAATACAATGTTGTTGGTTAAGTGAATAATTCAACGACTCTCTCATAAATAATTTATTTCTTTCTAAACTTAAGTGCTATTAAGTGCTATTTTTCCATTTGATTTGATATTTTGGTATGACAATCAGACATTTATAAGTATGCCCAAATACTTTTTTGAGCCACCGCATGACTTGGAGGTGAGAGATAGATTGAGAAGAGACTGCAGATCTGCTCGATTAGCCCGTGAATAACTCGATCCCTGAAGGACCGAGTGGAAAAGCATTGTTTGATTTCATCTCCATATGGTCACCACCTGACTGAATGTCTGGGGTTTTGGAACAACAGCAATCATCGCTCAGTTCACTGCAAAGGGTGCATGAGAAGAATTTGCAGCGCAGCAAAGCGCACACACACACATACACCCTCAAGACCAATAAAACTAACAATAAAATGTCATTACATCAAGCTACTGCTAAGAAAATGCCTGAGAAATTAAGGAGAACAGAGCACAACAAAAAGCACACATCTACCATCAACTGAAGGAAATATATAGCTCACTTTATGCATCTGGAGTTTGCTTTACCAGCCAAAAGTCACCATAAATTTAAATTAACATTTTTTTAATTTTTTTTTTATGGAATGCAGTATTTATTATACCTGACTCATCTGTGCACATCAATGATGATTAAAAATTACGATTACATGAAACACAGCCCTACATATTTTTCTTGTTTGTTTCACTCGGATATACGTCACAATTTCCAATGCAGACCTTAAATCATGATTTTTATGGCGAGCAGCCATCAACTGCATGCTACAATAATATCTGGACAATGCATATATGGTCATCCCCATTTTTGGTCAATTTAAAGTTCAAAAGCGGTGTTAAAAAAGGAAATGCCATCATGACACAAACTTAAATAAATAGGAGAGTATTTCCCAGGGTACATTATGCAGACATTATACTCTCAGATTTTCTTGCTTACACTGAAGCTCATGATTCTCAAATACTCAAATAATTCAATAGTGAATTTCACTCAAATTGCTCTGCTGATCATCAATTTCCTTTTGTATAAAATGAACAAAGAAGCCAAAATAAAAACATCTCAGTCTGAGTTGTCACTTTTTACTCGAATCAGTATTTCCCAGGGTATATTTATCAGGAAAGGCAACTTCAATAGACACAGATCTAAAAGTCTTGGCTACAAAGAAGCCCTTGATATAAAGAAACAACAGATATGAACTATTTGCTCTTGTCCTCAGAGCAGAGTACATTCAGTTAATTTTTTCCACCTTCAGTACACAGTTGGCACTTGCCTGACTGTGTAGTTTATTGTGTTCACTTTTAAAGTCAAAAATATGATATCTGAAAGTTAAGACTAAAATTCACAATCATTCTAAGTTAAGGCCGTTTAGATGATTGAAAACACACAAGTCCACTGGAAAATATCCAGTGACACTGCAAAAAAAAACAGGAAAACAGTTCTTTTTGTAGAGTTATGCCTGTGGTCTGCACATAAAAACAAACACGCGGCACAACCAGTGCAGTTTTATGAACTTGAAGTCTTGAAGTCTTATCAAACCATTAATGAATAAACACATATAATCATATAATCAAGAATTGTGATTGGCTGTGGGCCTGCAGCTCCACACAATCTCACCTGTGATAGTCCTTCACGCAGTAGATCTTGTTCTCTGTGTCCACAGTGAAAGGCACTCCATCCAGACTCTCATTACAGATGGCGCAGCGGAAGCAGCCTGGGTGGTAAGACTTTCCCAGCGCCTGCAGGATCTGAGGAAGAACACCGTGTTCACATGCTGCCAAACAACAGCGACACGTTTGTGTGTGTGACATACCTCCTCTCATTACTCTTTGAGAGGAGATGGGCATCCATGTGTGAGAAAACATCTTTATATTTAATGTTTTTAAGTACTATGTACGTATTAACATTTAAATTAATCATTTAATCCAATTAACTTATTGTGTACCAGTGTTATTTATCATTTGACTTATGATTTTTTTGTCTGTTTTTTTTTTCACTTTAATTTTAGTTGAAGTTTTAGTACTGTCGTTGTGTTTTTGTTCTTTTTTTTAACAGTATATTTAAATGTATTAATTAGTTTTAGTTATTTTAGTACTCCTTAACTAAACAAAAATGAGAAGTGTTGCCTTGCCCATTAGCTTAAATTAAATTAGATTGATTGAAAATATGCCTATACAGTTTTTATTTAATTTTTATTTCAATTTAAGTTTGTAATTTTAGTACAACAACTTTAAATTAAATATATCTTTTTTAATTATTTAATTTCATTTAACATTGATTTCAAGTCTTTTTTTACGGTTTTAGTTAACGATAATAAACCTGTTGCATGCAAACATGTTTTAAGTTGTACCTGCGTTTAAAAAAATACCTGCATGTAATTACATCTTAAAACTAACCATACCACAAAACCAGTCCCTAATCTTAACTGCATCCCACCTCCAAATCTATGTGAAGAGCACTGTATAGTAAGGAGCTTTATAAATGAAACCCAACCAATATCTTCAAGCTCTGTAGTGTGATATTCTCCGTCATGTGATATTGTGACTAACGCAGGGTGTGGAGGTCCATCAGACTCACCATGTCCATGATTAAATGTCCACATACGTTGCATTTGTCGGCAGACTGCTGGAACCCAGAGTACTATTAAAGACAAGAGTGAAGACAAAGTGAGCGTTTCAACTGACATTTACTGAAGAGGAAATACTTACAGTACACTACGACTCAATTTGCAGATTTCTAAACAGATTAACTAAGCTAATCCATGACATTATGTAGAAACTCTCCGATTTTCTTGCTTCCACTGAAGCTCATTATTCTTAAACACTCTAAGGGGAGTGAATTTTACTCAAATTACTCAATTTTACTCAAATTACTCAAATTATGATTATCAATTTCCTTTTATATAAAAAGAACAAAGAAGCCAAAACAAAAACATCTCAGACTGCTGAAGCCCACTGCTGGATCCCACCGGTCTTCTTTTAAACAATTAAGCCAAGTTGAACCAATGTGAGCTCATAACCAGGTTCATGTTTTGAAACCTGAAACCTCATGATGTCTTTAAAGACATGCTTTAGATAAGATGACACATTCTTCTGACATAACTATGATCTATGGTTGTAAGACATGTCTCGAGACATGTTGAGACATGAAAACCCCAAATCAAAGAAGAGGGGAAGTCAGCATACCAGGAAGTCCTCTTCACAAAAGACTTTCCCACAGACGTAGTAAAAGGCTTTCCCTCGGAGCTTTCGGCCTGCAGAAAACACACAACAAAGACATTTACCATCAATTCAGCAACATTATGGGACACTGATAATTAATTCAAATCAAAAAGCACAATGTTGTTTTTATTTTAGTTAGTTTCAGTAATTTTATTGTTTAGTTGTTTTTTATGTCTATATGAAGAGTTCAAAAACATCACTTAGACAACAATTTTCAAAATTTTTTTTTTTCATTTTTTTCATTGTTTATTCTAATTAATAAATCAGTTGGGTTTTTGTTTATAGATATTTTAAAAAATAATGTTTTTGATTGTGAATACATAACAAAAACGCTTTTTGAAAAAGAAAATGGATTTATTTGTTTTTGCAAATAAACTTCATATATTTTCTGTTAATTTTTATTTCAGTTTTAGTTATTTTAGTATATCAAGTTAAACTACATTCAAACTTTTTTGTTTTTTATATTTTATTTTAGTTAATGTTTATTTTATTTCATGCAACAAATATTTTTTATGGTTTAAAGTGAACTAGTTTTAGTTAACTCTTATAGGCCTGGGTAATGAGGTGATGAGGCTTCAGCTTAAGCATAATCACAGAAGACTGCAGATGTAAACACACTCATTGTCACTATCTTAACTGTTCTCTGTTCTCACTTAAACCTTCAGCGTAAACCTCATTAGAGAAATACCTAACAATGATATAATTGAATCTGATACATGTTTACAAGTTCGAAAAATAAATCAGAGGCTAAACTCAAAGCACACGAGGGAAACATTTATTGAATCCAATGAACACACAGTAAACACATTAAGCAAGTGTCAGCACTTTGCAAAATGTGCAGTTCAGACAATTTCCAGCCCATGGTGGGGACTTCCTGTCCTAATCTGGACTGTTTTTGGCTTTTTACCTCAACAGACAGACAGACAAACCCTCCCCATTCAGACAGACCCCGTCCCACAGGAAAGGGGAACATTCCGCACATTTTCTGCAGAGGGGGGTTCAGGCCGATGCAGTTAACCCTTATAAGCCAAAGCTCAATGAAAGCCTTCATACTGTTGCCATCCAGGCTCAGCGGCGCTCAGTCAACCTAAACACACTTCACATGAGTCTGCTGGCAACAGGAACGTTTACTTGAATCCATCACTGCTCAGCTGGATTTTTCAAATGATGCTTGGTGGAAATGATTTGGGGGCTGAGACATACAAGTGCACAACCGTTCAACAGTTCTGGTCACTAAAAAGTCTCTTCTGCTCACCAAGGATGCATTTATGTAATCAAAAATAAAGTAATCATTCATAGTCACATTGTGAAATATTAATTTAAAGGGATACTCCACCCCAAAATGAATAGCTCTTTTCTATTTGAAAACAAGTCACTAATTTTATCCTTTAAAACCCATCCTTGATCATCAAAATAACATATTTACACATTTTTGGACATGGAAATAATTTCTTAAGGTCTTAAAATGGCTTGAATGTAAATATACAACCTTTACCTCATTAAGTATAAGCCATACATTAATATGCAAATTAGTCCCTGCCTCCATCCGTTCACACCAGCTGCTCCACATTCACTCACTCAGTTAACTGAAGTAGTGAACACTACACAGTGGCAAGTGGCAATATTGGATTAATTCATCTATTAGGGATGTAACGATTCAAATTGGTTGAGATTCCAAACAAACTTCGATACAATTGGAGTAGGAGTTTATAGTAGGAGTTTATACTCAAATGGTTCAGGTCATACTTAGAAGGGAGAGGTTATTATGTGAGTATAGGAGAGCATAAGTCTAAGTGGACGTCCATGACATGCGGAGTCCCACAAGGCTCAATTCTTGCACCGCTCTTTTTTAGCCTGTATATGCTCCCACTAAGTCAGATAATGAGAAAGAACCAAATTGCCTATCACAGCTATGCTGATGATACACAGATTTACCTTGCCTTATCGCCAAATGACTACAGCCCCAGTGACTCCCTCTGCCAATGCAATGATGAAATTAACAGTTGGATGTGCCAGAACTTTCTTCAGTTAAATAAGGAAAAGACTGAAGTTATTGCATTTGGAAACAAAGATGAAGTTTTCAAGGTGAATGCATATCACAACAACTAAAAATCAAGTCAGGAATCTTGGTGTGTTTCTGGAGACAGACCTTAGTTTCAGTAGTCATGTCAAAGCAGTAACTAAATCAGCATAATATCATCTCAAAAACATTGCAAGAATTAGATGTTTTGTTTCCAGTCAAGACTTAGAGAAACTTGTTCATGCCTTTATCACCAGGAGGGTGGACTACTGTAAGGTCTCCTCAACGGCCTTCCCAAGAAGACCCTTAGACAGCTGCAGCTCATCCAGAACACTGCTGCCAGGATTCTGACTAGAACCAGAAAATCTGAGCATATCACACCAGTCCTCGGGTCCTTAAACTGGCTTCCAGTTACATTTAGGATTGATTTTAAAGTACTTTTACTCGTTTATAAATCACTCAATGACCAAGGACCAAAAAACATGGCAGATATGTTCACTGAATATAAACCTAACAGAGCACTCAGATCATTAGGATCGAGTCAGTTAGAAATACCAAGGGTTCACACAAAACAAGGGGAGTCCGCCTTTAGTTACTATTCTGCCCGCAGTTGGAATCAGCTTCCAGAAGATATCAGATGTGCTAAAACATTAGTCACATTTAAATCTAGACTCAAAACTCATCTGTTTAGCTGTGCATTTATTGAATGAGCACTGTGCAATGTCCGAACTGATTGCACTGTATTTTATGTATTCACTGTAATTTATGTAAAATCATTTTCTATTTTTACCTGTTTTAAATTCATTTTAAATAAGTCAATTTTTAAATCATTTCCAATGTTTTAAAATTGCTTGTTTTATTTTTGTTATTATTTTTCTTCATGATTATTTTACTTTCATGTAAAGCACTTTGAATTACCATTGTGTACGAAATGTGCTATATAAATAAACTTGCCTTGCCTTGCCTAATGTATCTCTGAGGTGATCTGATTGTCTTTAGAAAAGTTTACGTGGTGTTTCCATTTCATCTTTGTTTGCTCTGCTTTGTTTACAGCGGTCACCAAGGAATTACTACATCATCGCTGTTGATAAGCGCCACCTGCTGGCAGAGAGTGAATCTAAGTCTCATTCAGCTTGTCTGCTGTTTCGTTCAAATATGTTTTATGTAGTATAATTTCACAAAACTAAAGTCAGACCATTTTGTTTTTGCTTCAAATTTCGCAATTATACAATCTAATTTAGATTAAAAATTGCTCATGCTGCATATATGCTGCATCTTTATTTGGATGATTATTAAAATGCAGTGGTTGACACTCATTTTAAATGGAAAGAGCACAGACAAAGCATTAGTTTGTTTATATGAAGAGATTTCTTTTGTGTAACTTGCTTATTTGATTTGGGGTTTGTTTTAATATTTAAATTTAGTTTTGTTATATTTCAATTTCACAAAGAAATATGCAGCATTTGTCTAATAAAAGGACACCTTCTCATTTACTGTATAATGTCTTCAATCGCATTTTGTAAAAAAAAAACTGAGAAAATCGAATCGTGAAATCAAAATCACGAATCGATTCAAATCGTGAGTTGAGCGAATCGTTACATCCCTATCTATATATGTCTGAACCAGAAACTGATTCCCAAGAAGAGGAAGAGCAAAACAAGATGTTCTACAAATCAATGTAACAGAATGGTAATGCATTTTATGTATCGCTCTCTACAACATCAGACATGTAATAGTAATTGATATCATTAGCCTTTGGCTTGACTACGTTCTCAATCAGCTAATAATGTGTACACAAGCCATGTTCCCATTCACCATCTCAGACAGCTACCTTCTAAAGATCAGCATCCTTAGGTGGAAACGCACTGCTAATGATGTTAAAAGCAAGTTGACAGAATTGATTACATGTTTGTGATGGTAGGAAACGAGTGTTTTCAAACCACATTTTTAAAACTCTTTGGTTCAACATAGTTTCAAGGAGAAAATACCTGTAATGGTGTTGACAGATGAAATTGCACATGGTTTGTCTTGAAAAATATTAAGAATACCAGACAGGGATGGAAACAACATTAAAAAAAAAAAGTTTTAAAGGTGACTGATTTTAAACCCGACTTTTTCCGTGATTAAGTGCGATAATCAGGTCCCCAGTGCATCTACCAACCCAGAAAACGTGAAATAAAATTTAGTAAGCCTTTCTCTGCCATCTTGTGATAAACGAGCCGCTCAGATTTTGCTCCCCCAGTAACATTCAGTAGATAGAGGACCATATTATAATATTTCAACTCCTTAATCTGCACATTTCCACCCACGCCGCCACTATTGTGTTTTCACAAGAGACAACGGTGTACCAGTTCTAACAAAAGTTGAGCCAAAGCATGCTAACTGTTCTGTCTTTGGCTGCATTGACGAGCACAGAACACTGTTTAGAGTCCCAGCCTCAGAGGAGACCAGAGAGCAGTAGATTTATTGATTTATTTACTGTATATTACATTACTGCTACACAGATCTAAAATAAACAATTTCTTTCCCAGCTGTTTACATTCACAGACATAACCGACTGTTTTTGTAACTCGTGTTTTTAACAAACTTGTGCGTATTTGACAGTTTAAGCACAATAAGACATGAAAGAGAACTTAATTTAGTACTCACAAGCTGTGGGACAGGCGCTTTCTGTCCGTGTGCTTTGGATGGGTGCGCTCAGAAAACCGTAAAACTAATATGGTTTAAAACGCACAATTTTAGCACGATATACATGATAATCAAAACCAAACAGACTTTATTTAGCAGAGTATCTGAGGAATGTGCTGTAGAGGGACAGCCCTGTTTGGGAAAAGGGGGCGGGAAGAGCAGCTCATTTGCATTTAAAGAGACATGCCCAGAAACAGCAGTGTTTCTGCTTTTACTCAAAATAGGTATTTTCAAAATGATACAATGAATGATCTGTGGGGTATTTTGAGCTGAAACTTTACAGACACATCCTGGGGACACCTGACACTTATATTAAATCTTGTAAAAAAGCATAATAGGTGTCATTTAAATGTGAAAACAGAGGTCTTTAAAATCTAATTTATTTCTGTGATGGCCATTACTCCAGCTTTCAGTGTCACATGTTCCTTCAGAAATCATCCTAATATGCTGATTTGATGCTCAAGAAACATTTCTGATTATAAGCAATGTTGAAAACTGTGTTTTTAGGATTTTATCTTCTTCCCAAAACCAACAATTACATTATTAAGCCTGGTCAGTGTGGAAGTCTGCAATAGACAATCGGCAGTATGTGAGAAAATGACGAGACATTCTTCTGGGTTAAAAGCTCATAGACAAAGATCAGTCTGTTGCCAGGAAACAGATGTAAGTCCCAGGGAATGCTGGGAGATGTGGACCAAAGGACTGAGTTCATCTTTCTCCAGAGAGATGAGAGTAAATACAGAGACTTTTCACACGCTCACTACACATGAGAGAATGTCTGAGGCTTACAGGGGACTCAAAAACCAGCAAGCACACAACACATGAGAGAATGTCTGAGGCTTACAGGGGACTCAAAAACCAGCAAGTAATCGCAAAAAAAGTTTTTGTTTACATAAGCTACAATATATAAAACTAGTGCAATATCAAACGATTAATTGAGATCTAATCGCATCCCTAATAAAGAAGTTTTTGTGCACTTACACTAATACTGTATGTGTGTGTTCTTTTTCTGTGTATGTTTATTAAAAAAAAATATACACTAGATACACACACGTTGACATTGTTTCTACTCTATATTTTAAGAATAAAAGCGTCTATAAATGATAAAATGTATAATATACACACAAATATATTCATATTATAAATTGTATGAATATAAATATATATATGTAATTGCAAATATTTTCCAAATATATACTGTATGTGTGTGTATTTATATATAGATAATAAAAATACACAGTACACACAGATATATTATGTAAATAAAAAACTTTTATTTAGGATGCGATTATTCGTTTGACAGCACTAATTAAAAACATCTAATTTAAAAAATCTGATGTCTTCAAACAGTAGTTTCTATGTTAGTTAATGTGTTCAAAAAACTATGATATATATATACAGATTCACTGAAATAGATTTTTGAATGATTGCAGCCAGGGCTGGACTGGCAATCGGGCATACCGGGCATTTTCCCAGTGGGCCGACACACCTAAGGGGCCGACAGAATTGTATTTTTTTTGCCGAGGACCATCACGCAGAGACAGCGAGCAGCCAGTGGCCCATTGGTTTGTCTCCTGTATTGACAGTGTAAACATCCAATCATGGAGTGAAGTATTTTGCTTCGCCTATATAAAGACTGCATCACCCCAACTTTTCCCACGTTTTCACTGCAGCTTTATCGAGAACAGGCTTGCTCTGAGGTGAGTGAAACGGGGCAAAGAGCCAGGCAGGAGGAGGAGAAGAGAGTACTTGAATCGTTAAAGTGCTTGATAGGGACTCGCAACGGAGGCAGGCATCAACCCAATCCTAATATGTGCGCACCACGAGTGTAGAATATGTAAACACTTTTTAATAAAACATAAATTCATCCCCCGCGATTTTTTGGCCAAGTCAAGTCAAGTGTGTTCCCAGAGGTTTCCATGGGCCAGTGCAAATAAAGCTAGATTTAAAAAAAAATGATATTGTCAGACTTTCATGTTATTCTTATCCAAAACAAGATGTGATATGAGTGTGATACATAGGTTACATACTTTACATACACTACCGGTCAAAATTTTTTGAACAGTAGGAAAGATCCAATAAAAGTTCCAAAGATCAGCATTTATCTGAAATAAAAAGCTTTTGTAACATTATACATGTCAGTCAGTATACTTTTTTTTTTTTTTTTTTGGTGGGGGGATGATAGAAATTAATACTTTTATTTAGCAAGGATGCTTTAAAACAGGGGCGTCGCTAGACCCCTTTTGCTGTGCCCCAGTATAAATCTCAAGTTTAAGTTTTAACAATTTACTGTTTTTGTCAGTGTATTCATTAAAATTGATAATCACTTTTGCACAGAAATCCATGTTCGTGCATCTGTGTTTCCTTGCAACAACTGCAACACGCAGCCTGGTGACGACACGAGAATGAGGTAGGCTATGAAAACATTACCAAACTAAAGTAAGTCTCTAAATAATATCGATCATCTTATTTTGACCCTATCATTATTGGCTCCTGTAGATGGACATCAGAATATATCTGTGCAAAGCAGGGAAAGGGAAGCAGAAAGGAGAGAGGATGAGTTTGAGGGAGGTAAGACCTGATAAACTACTGTACACTCCCACCCAGACAGATCTCAGACATTAGAGGAAAAGGTCTCAGGAAAACCTGTTAAGTTTGTACGTTGTAGAATTGCAATGTTGCTGAGAAAAACAATTATGTGTTCTGTACTTTCAGATATGAAATTAATATTTCATTCTCTAGCTCTTGTTTAGGACATAAAAAATTGTCAGTAACTATGGCTGAGATAACTATTTGCTATATAGGCAGCAGCCTAGAGTTTAACGTTAAAAAAAATTAACCAACCTTGTTTGGACTTGGCAGGGAAACCAGGGAATGCCCTTTTTACTAGATTAAATATGCTCTTTATTTTAGTTGCAGCCATAAAATGACAGATTTCTTGAAATATTGTAACTGTAAATTCTTGAAAAGGTGATTTTTCATTGTTAACATTATGTAATGTAGAATGCAGATGTGCAAAAAAAAAACCTTTAACATTAAAAAACATTATTTATGCATTTGTAATTGCAGGTTAAATGCATTCATGTCCTGCATTAAACGGTGTGTAAATACATCAAAATGTCACTTCAGATGCAGCTTCTGTGTTGATTTCATTTGATTGGTAACAGCCCAAATGTCTTATTCTAATTCAGTGATTAAATGTAAGAATTTGACTGAAAAGATAATGGACACATTTAGAAAAAATGGCTTCATAAAGGTAAAAAATGCCCATAAAATGTAAAAATCAGTTTAAAGTTATTGGAAAAGATTACTTTCTATCTGTGTGATTAATAATAATAATAATATTCATGTTTAATCATTTTAGACACGTGATTTCACTGAAGGCTACCAGAATAATGATAACTTAATTTATTAAATTCATAAACAAACAAACTATATCTTCTCTATTTCCAGTTTTTAGTGTGGATCATGGAACATTTAATCTAATTCTTATGCTTAAGAATCTGTTATCTTTAAAAATTAATTTATGCTACTACTGCCCACTGACTTGGTTCTAAACCTATTTTATTATCCAATTTATGAGCCTTAAAACATCTTAAAATGCACACATGTAGGTCAGGAATATCAACCCCCCCCCCCCACCAATCTCCTTTTTGGGACCTCGGTATTTGTAAAAACCTGCATACGGCCCTGTTTCCACAGTGTATGCAATTTATGCCTTGAACAATGTTAATGTTCATGTTAAGTATGTTAAAAGATATAAATATTTTTACAATTATTGTTGCACTGTAGGAATATTGGTTTAAGCAATGCAAGTCTGTACAGTGCATTGTGTTGCACACAGCAGGCTTTCAAGAAAAAAGTGATAGAAAAGTAATGGGGGCCTGTGCCCCAGTAGAGCTTTAGATCTAGCAACGCCCCTGCTTCAAACTGATCAAAAGTTACGTTAAAGACACTTATAATGTTACAAAAAATTATTTTTCAGATAAATGTCCTTCTTCTGAAATTTCTATCCATCAAAGAAACCTAAAAAAATTATACTCAGCTGTTTTCAACATAATAATAATAAATGTTTTTTGAGCAGCAAATCAGAATATTTGAATGATTTATGAAGGATCATGTGGCTGGAGTAATGATGCTAAAAATTCAGCTTTGAAATCACAGGAATAAATTAAATTTTAAAATATATTCAAATAGAAAACAGTTATTTTAAATAGTAAATTCTTTAAAAAAAGCAATTAAAATCTTACTGTTCAAAAACTTTTGACTGGTATGTGTGTGTGTATATATATATATATATATATATATATATATATACACACACACACACACACATATATATCAAAGTGGTGGTGGGCTGCCTGGACCAAAAACCAAAAAATGCCAGGGCCGATTTTTTGTCCCAGTCCAGCCCTGATTGCAGCTGATGAATGAGTGCTTGGGATTTGAGAGGAATGTGATGACAGATTTATGACTGTACAGAGAAACTGCTCTAAACTTTATTCTCCAGTTTAACTTCAGCTTTATTCTGCAGAGACAAAAACACAGGATTTCTAAGAAACAATCCATTCTCAATCCAATATCTCCTCAGAAAGAGAATAAAAACTCTCCCACTTGTCTTCCTCATGGGAGGACACCAGACTAATGAATGGCCATATTTTACTGAAATTAAAGCATATGGATCATTTTGCACCTCAAGAGCTTTAGCTACATGCATCTCAATGATGTTCACCAAATGTTAGCGATGCAGACTGGAATTCAACTGGAATCCAGCCGCCTGATTTATCATGTAATTCAGCCAACCACTTCGGTTTAATTTGGTACATACCACATTATGTGTGCTTTAAGCAAATTATCTCTTTAAGAACATTATGTGAGAAATGGTGTGATCACATTCTTTAAAACATTCCCTCCAAATTCAATTCCAATGAAAATTACTTTATAAATATGTTCTTTATGAGACATGGCTGATCTTCAATGTTCTTAAGGATGTTTAAACCTGAAAATACTTGTAAATGATCTCCGTGATCTGTTCTTTTCCATTGCGTACTGTCAAACAGTCTGTTCCAAACCTGCATGATTGTCTTCTGTGGATCACCAAAGAAATTTTGAAAAAATATTTTTTTTGTGTTTGTGTCTATATAATGAAAATCAATGGAGTACAATGTTGTCTGGACCTCAACATTCTTTTAATATCCTCTGTTTTAGGAATGACATGAGAGTGAGCAAAAGATGACAGAATTTCCATTTTTGAGGCAATTAACCCTTTAAGACAAACTATTTCAACTAACTGTTCAGTGGGGTTGTGACTAGTCGACTTCAATGCTCTGCTGTGACGCTTTAAGCTTGACGTCGACTAGTCGCTGGTCCTATAGAGGATGCAACAGGATAAGAAATCTTTGAAGGACTTCCTCATTTATGCTCAGTTTCCAAACAGTTAAAATTATAAATAAATGCATACTCTGAAAGTGTCCACAAGACGTGTGATTATATTACTGGATGCTCGAAATTGAACGGGAGAATGTACATTTTAAACAGCTTATTGTACAGGTAAGTTATTAGCCGTTCTGATAAAAATGAGCTGTATAGGAGCTATAGCTATGTGGGCAGCGCTGTGTCATATTGCCATAGCTGTACACAAAGTGTTTCGAGTCTCAGCTCCAGGTTCAGGCTTATTTGTTCATTAATGACATCATCAGCGACTAGTTGACGTCGACTCAACTTTCATCACATAAAAGTTGACTTTAAAAAATCAGAAGAACCCCTATTGTTCAGATATCCAAAGATGCCATTGCTTTGTTATTTTGTTATCTAATGCATTGCCATTTTTAAGGCCACTGTACCTATAAATACATTGGAGGATACAGGATTACCAAGCCGCCATACCGTCCAATTTAAGTGAAAAACCTCTGTACAGCACTGAAATGTCAGACAATCCCTGGTGGATCTGATACTGAGCATATTTGGACTGGGTCACGAACAAAGCTACCCTCCTTACAGCTCCAAAACAATGATCTTCTGTCCCTTCACACAAACCACTGTTGGCGTCTCCGCCTTCACAGAGAAGCCACAAAACAAGCCAAATTGAGTTCAAGGCGGCAAATTTTGATTGGCCAGAGGAGAAAGAGTTTGGGAGTGGTAGAGTGGGTGAGTTTTGGGTTACTCTCTATGAGCTTGTGTTCAGTAAAGACATACAAAGACTCATCTGATGTTCAAAGCAGGGAGTTTGAAATGTAAAATACTTTAAGAGCATGTCTTCCCTTGCACTAGTTAGTGCAGCAGACTATGCCATTTCCTGCACAACTTTCTGAAGTCCATGAAATGTGTCCAAAAAGAAGCCAGAAATCAAAGCACTTCTTCTTGGCCTGTTGAGATTTTAAGTATTATGGGGGCTTTGCGATGTTTTCCTTCACACTTTCCCTTATATGGGCCGTTTGTGTAGTCTATGATGCTATTTCTAAGTCTCTCTGCTTGACGAAGCCGTCTGATCTAAACACAGCAAGAATTCTTCTGTAGGATATAACTGTGAGATCAGTTTGAGTATAGGACTGATCCAGCTCAATCTGCAACATAAAAAACTGATTTTTATTTATTTATTAATTTTTATTTGGAATAAATTATATTAAGCAACTTGAATGACACGCCAAATCTAGGACACTGTAGTTTTGAGCTCGCTGACAGCTTGAGTTGCAGACTTACAATCACAGAAGACATCTATACTAGGGAAGTGCATCTCCATAATTGAGGGCATTGCGAAACGCATATCGATGCATAGCCAATGATACAATACATTGAAGATACATATGAAGCAGCTACCGACGCAATGCAATACGATTCACCATGATGTAGTGCGATCCGATTTCAAATAGATTTAATACAATGCGATTCAATGCAATAGAGAAAAAATATATGATGCTGTGCAATTCAGTATGGGACAGATAGTTGTATTTTATTTCTTTGGTTCAGACAGACAGCCATGTTAATCTACATGTGACTCTCGGGACAGCAGTGGTGATGAGAGAACACGCTTGAGAAACAGTTTAGTGGAGAAATCAATCTACATAATATACAAATATTGGTCATAAAAAATGAAAGAGGAACATGAGCCCAAGTTTATTTGTATTGCATATTTTTTGCTTAAAATAAATTTGTTTAGGCTTGGCATTTATAATAAATGAATTCATGTTTGTTTTACACCTACAGTTTTCATTCCTGTTCTGTTCTAAAAATCTAAAAAAATTAAAAAGATTTTTTGTGGAGTGAGGAGAACTAAAATGTTTCTGAATACTGAGCAAGTTAATATATTTATAGCAAACAGTTGGAATAACAGCTTTAAAGGCACAGGTATGTTTCACTGTATAAGTTTCATGATTTCAATTAATTAAACATGCTTTTTGACTACTAAAATTTCATTTGAACAGAATATAATAGAACCCAGCATAATAATAATAATAATAATAATAATAATAATATTATTAATTTTAATTTTAATATAATATTTTTAGTAAAAAAAAAACTGAATTTGGCAAAAAAAAAAATTAAACAGATTTTATAGAGTCCTACAGCTAAAGCGAAATCCTTTTTCGTTACTGTGTTGGTATGTATGTACAGCGGATCATAGGGCTGGGCGATATATTGAGTTTGTACAATACATCAATGTTTTCTTTATAAGCGATTTGATATGAGGCAATACCTTTTATATTGATATACAGTAGTTTGATACAAGCACATCTGAAAATATAGCGGAGGACACAGACTGAGCTGCTGCAGAGAAAGTGCTTAATCCAATTTGCTCTAAACATGTAACAAGCTTCATATTAAGGCCTTTAAAAACGGGTAAGACATACACTCCCCTCCAAAAGTATTGGAACAGTGAGGCCAATTCCTTTATTATTGCTGTAGACTGAACACATGGTGAACCCACCAACTGGTCACATGAGCAATGGGTGGGTTCAAACTAAAGGTGCTATCGTCTAAGCTGTGTTTATCAGATCCAGATGGAAATACTTGGAAATAAAAGCTGAAATGTTGATCTCGTCTTATACTCATCTTTTGATGTCAAACCCAAATTTTTTCAGTCTACCTCAAAAATACAAGAATTTGCCTCACTGTTCTAATACTTATTGAGGGCAGTGTAGTTTATAGTTTCGTTTTGCATATTAATTTAAGCAGCTCGGCCCGTCATGCTCTGACAGACTCTAGGCTACTCGCGCTGTTTAATGAGATTTCACAGGTATGATCTCCATCTGTAAATGTTAGAAAGCCATGGAAATATTTCCATTTTTCTGTCAGAAGTGTATGAGCCTTCTGTTTTGGGATTCTCCGCTAAACTTCACAGACTTCAGTGAACGAGCGCCGCTGCGCGCCAAACAGACAGAGCTCAATTAAATACGAGCTCAATAATTCTAACTAAAATATACATTTCACTGAAATATTTGTGGTTGGACAATAAATGTGACATGTAGAATTTTAAACCTACAAGTAAGTTTATTTTTAAGATAGCACTGACTGTAAAGTGACTGTAATGGGGTAATCAAAATAGCCTAACACAACTCTGTGCTTTTGTTCTCATTTATTTCCATTATTAGTTTCATGAATTTAACTTCTGCTTTATAAGCCTTGTTTTTGTTTTTAGATTGCAATGTTACAATGTTAGAATGAAATGTGATTTTTCATAATATAAAGGCTTACATGGTCTTTATTTTCATAGCCTTCAATATGTATTTTGTTGGACAACATTGGGTGGTAAGTGAAATATATATATATACACATATACATATATATTAAACACCTTTTCTTTTTAATTCAAATACAAAAATGAAAATATTGAGATTTATGAGGTATATAGCGTATATGGCAAATATTACCAAGATTTGAATTTTTTGATTTTTTGGCCCAGCCATAGCGTGACTGTGCACTTGCAATGCATTGGCCAAGCATTCATGTCTTCATTTACGTACTGCACTCTGACCCTGGAGATCAAACACCTGTTTCTCTCGTTCCCTCTCTGGCTCCAGCTGACCAAACACATCAGACATTCCTCCATCTGCTCATCGGACCCCTCAGCGCACCTCACTCGCACGCTCCCTGCACTCCTCTCCAGCGGGCAACCGCTCTCTCCTGCACAACTATTCGCTGTGCATTCTCACTATCTTTAGTCTCGTAATCCGTGTAAACAGGTGGAGGTACATGCGGACACGTTTACTGCGCTCATAACAAGACACTGGACACACACCAAGAACTAAAGAGCCGATGCGGAGAGCGATGCTGTGGGTCAGAGCCAGTCATGCAGAGGAGAAGCTCAGGAATGCTCATTTTCCTTCAAATAGCTGCCAGTCCCAGGGACCAGAGCGGAGCTAAATAAAGTGTGAGGAAACAAGACTGGATGAATGCATGGAATGAAGGTTTATCTGAACTTCACCGCAGTGCATGGGCTCTGTTTAGTTCAGTCAGACCCAGTGCTGTTTCCTGTCAGCCTGTATGCTCCCAACACACACATTTCCGCTCGAACCACAAGCTAAATCATTTACAAAACACAGACAAACTGAGATGAAGCCTGACATCCAACACAGACCAGACCTACAGCTTCAAATGTGACCTTCAAACATAAATCTGGGCACACAGATATTAGCAACATACAGGGACAAAAGATTGCATCATAACAGCTGAAACAATAGATATAAAAATAGAAATCAGTTATTTTAAATTGTAATAATATTTCACAATATTACTGTTTTACTGTATTTTTGATCAAATACATGCTGCCTTGGTGAGCAGAAGAGACTTCTTTTAAAAGCATTTAAAAAAATCTTCTTTTTTTTTTCTTTTTTTTCATGACAGTGTGAACAGCACAAACCACATGGAATCTTATCTTTATGATTCTGATTTGGGCCACTTCCTAAATCTTAAATTCAGGTCAGATGATTTGCAATGCGACCACAGTCCGAACGGTCATATCAGAATTCATGCGACATTTACATCACACTAGATGGACTTTCGTCATAAGTCCGCGCTGGAAGGAGTCACTCCAAAGATATTACATACTGGTATGATCGCTCTGTGAGTATGACAGACAGTTGTGGATGTAGTCAGTGGAGAGATGAAGAGGTGTTGAACTTATAAGTATTGCAGTGACAGCTCTATACAAGCTAAACTTATGGGGTCCTATCTTAAATATTTAAAAACTTTGCTCTGTGTCTTCTTATTTTTACTCATGAATTCACTGCCTTCGGTGGCACATCAGCTTATAAATGAATGGGTTAATGATTACTTCAGCAGCCCCCGTGTTTACTTCCGTATGACAGCGCGCTTATATCTTGAGTGGGTTTGTATGACACACACACTTACTGCAAGCACTGCAGGTGAAGCAGCTGTCATGGTACAGGCTGCCCATGGCCTGACACGCCTGACTCGCTCCATACACAGCCTTGCTGCACTTCACACAGCTGCCTGCAAAAGAGCAAGAAAACAAACCAGGTCACGCTTTTAATTTCATTCTATATAGGTAAGAAGAACTTAATGAAAGAGTGTGTAAGAGGGAAGGCAATGCTGAAGAGGAGTCTGAGCTTCAGTGCAGAGGTCAGCTGTGTTGTGACACTAACCACAATGTTTGTTCTGACTGGACAGTCAGTGTGAAGCATTGGATATTGATATTGGAGATACGTAATTACAAATAGAGGTACTGGAATTACGTTCAACTAAAATGTTGTATTTCTTATACAAACACACACAAACAAACATACATACGCGCATATGGTTATGTGAGAGCTAATTAGTAAACAAGCAGACCCTATGACCTTATTGGTGCTGTAAGTAGGATTGACACCAAGTGGATGTACTAGGTATTGCAGTCCAAATTCAAAATATTGGAGAGGGTTTTTTTCACCCGGCTCCTCCTCCTCAGACTTGATGCACATGCAGGTTGCCAGATTGATGACACCGACAGGAACGAGCACACTTGACGATGAATGAAATGAAATACGCTGTGTTTCCCACCAACTGGAAACCCGGGGTGCCAAAATACAAACCAAACACAAACCAAATCAGAGACCAACATTCCGGCCCGGAACACACATTTTCAAAAGAGAATAACTGACTGTAGCATTGTTTTTCAGATAAACAAGTATGTTAAATTAAATCTGCATTTAATCTTAAATATCTGCAAACATATTATGGTATTTTTAAGCTTTAGTACAGAGGTCCCCAACCACCGGGTCACGACCCACTACAGGGCCGTGGGAGAACTGCTACAGGGTCACAAGGAAAAATGTGTATAGATATGACACTCTATGTTACTGTTATTTATTGCGTGTTAGTGATTGTTCTTATTATTCAGTATTTTTGTTGTATGCGATTGATATGGAGTAGAAATTTGACGATTTCATGTTAAATAAGTAAATGAAAGATCTTTTCTGCTCTGATCGGTCACATATTGGGGTTAAACAGATCGCAGTTGAGCTGTGATACATACGGACGAGACCCTATACTGTTCGGCACGCACATGATTCGCAGATTAATTTGCCAATTTACACGTTCAAGAAATTTTAAACCACAAGAACAAACAAAAGAGCTCAATTTGATACTCGCGCGCTGTTCCCACACACAATCAAAGCACGCACAAGCATAAAGACGTGTTTCAGACAGCACGGAAATACCGAGTTGCTTATATGTACACATAAAATTAACGTATGTTAAAAAAAAAATCTTTTTAGGATATATCAGCCTCCACCACCCCCACCCCTCCACGTCCAGCCGGTCCGCAAGAAAATTTGACAAACGTAACCAGTCCGTGGTGTAAAAAAGGTTGGAGTTCCCTGCTTTAGTAGAGTAAAAAACTTACATACCGCACTTTTAAGAGAACATTACATTAAGATGAGCTTAAGATAACAGTACAGCTCAAGTGAAATCACAAGACTGTCTGTTCAGAAGGTGAACTGAGAGCACAAGAGGCTCTCTGTCCATCTCTTTCAGTTCAGGCTGGTCTACGTGGCATACGCAAGGAGAACATTTAAGCAAGCATGTGCTGAGATAACAGCGTTAAACAGACAGAGGTCTGCTCTTAGCCAGCGCTGGCCTCACACAAAAGAGCCTCTGTTTCATCTGGTATTCAGCAAACATCATGCTAACAAGTTCTGCCCACTCAGCAAAGCCTGGTCCAATCGCGCCAAGCACAGTCAGACTTTCTACACAAACACAATCAGACCCACATCTGCTTTGCAAAAAGGCTTTTCATTGAAACAAGATGAATTAAAACACCATGTTGTAGCACTTTTAAACTGAGTCTGGATTCAAAACAAAAAACTTTTTTTATGTAAGAATTAATTTGGGTCAGAAAGACATGCTGACATTATGATTTCCGTCAATGCATCGCATGCTGGGAATTTGTGAGTCATCACAAAAATATCGCACCCAACAATCAAAATTGTAGGAAATCTTTAACTGGGAGCCAATGGGTCGTTGTAGCCTTCTTATATGTCTTGTTTCACACAAAATCTCAAGGAAGACTCCATAGAGCAGATACTGATGGCTAGCATTGCAATGCCACTTTCCAGCACAATTGCAAGTTGTAAGCTGTTTGTTTATGAAACTAAACAATGTAGATTTACGTTGTGGTTATGCTCTGAGATGGTGTAAACAACATTTTCAAATAAACAAAGTGCATTTCCGATTCGGCACTAGGCACTAAAGTAAATCATACTCGGCAGCACTATTCACAGCAGAAATAGGCTGTGTTTACTCCACATTAGAACACAGATGTAAGTCTCACAGTTGCGTTTATACAGCATTTTGTTTTTTACAAGCAGGAAAAAACTGCATAAAAGAACAGATATCTTAAAATTTTCAGAAGTGAGGACTCCTTTTTCCCAAAAGCAACAAAGTTCGCAAGTTCTGTCATTACTAATAGAGTTCAATGGAACTTATCTCCATAGTTAATTAATGATGCTTTTGGGAAACGCACCCCAGGGTTATTACAGAAACTAAACTAGAACTAAACCTATAAAAAAAACCACACATAAAAATGTTGTTTTTTTTAATATAATTTTTTTTTTATTATTATTAAAAAATTTTTTTTTTTTAATTGTTGTGACAAAAAATAAATAAAAATAAAAATGATATAGACGCATTTAAAGAAACATAAGTCATAAAAATGTCAAACACGACAAAATTACTAAAACTTTAAAATTAAAACGAAAAAAGAGGAAAATAGCAAAAATAAAAAATGATTTAAAAAAAAAATAAACATTATAATAACATAGCCACATTTAACCCAAATCTACACTATTTGAATAAAACGTAGAAAGATAAATGCCACAAGTTATGGTTATTGGTAAGTTAACCGAAAGATTAATCAGGGCAAATCCTGAAAATAATCAATAGATCTATAAGGGGGGAAATGTTAGATTAATAGACTAAATAAATTAATCAATAGATTAATCAATTAAAAAAGGATAGTTGCAGCCTTAGAATTAATACAAGCTTATTTGACCAAATATGAGCTGCTGCAGATTTTCCAAACTGTTCGACAGATCAAAATGATTTTCTGTGGTAATCGAGCATGTTCCAGATGCTGTCAATATAGCGGTGAAGATGCACTGAACCTGGAACAAATCATGTGGAGTGAATTTCTAACAAGCATCCCTCTCTGTTAAATTAACACATTATCACAGATGACACATGTAGAGAAATGTGCTCACATTCACACTGGACTGTTTCCAACTTATCTCAGATAACATTCATCTTGCACATAGATCTACATCGACTCAAAATAACCATTACCAGTAAGAGTAGCCCCTGGCATGACCAGTCAGTAGATTCCCATCAGCACCAGTGCTATTTATTTACAAAAGACTAAATCTGTTTTTGCTATTTATCAGCCCACGTGTGCTTATTAATACATTCATGTGAGTACAGCCAGGGCACTAAATTTACACCTACCAAATGCCACACAAGTACAAACTAGCTTTGGCAAATAGGTAAAACAGTTTCTTGCCAGCTGTCCCGTACTTTATCAGGAACAGACACATAATGCATAGTTTAACTGAACTGGTTGTGATGCACCAACAGTCACAACTATGCAAGGAGAAAACAGAAATAATAATCCTGCAATAGATTGAAAAACATAAATTATGCAAAATACAGTTATATTATATTAAAATAATAAATAACTCCATTTATAGTTTAATAATAGGAAAATAATATCCTGACCATTTAATTAATGCACAATGATTTAAATGGTTTTCTGTCTTGCATTTCAGCTCTCTAAATGATTGATGTCATTTTTAAAATGTGGAAATTTGCAGAAATAAGTTAACCAAACTGTTATTTACATAAGGTGAACATTTGGACACCTGTTTGACTAGTAAAATTATTGTACAAGCCCAAATTTATATAACTGTATAGAAATATTTTACATTTGATTGCCATCTACAATAACGGCCCATTTTAAAACAACAAAACATGATTTTTTCCTTCTTATTCACTGTAGTGAAGCAGTATTGTAATATAATATTTCTGTAAACAATTTCCAGCATTTCAGTAATAAAAGTGTCCGTATTCAACATGCATTCACATTAACGCAAAGTGCAACAGGGAATGGGACTGATCCCTTCTTGTAAGCTCAGAAATGTGGATTCATACAGCAATCAAATTATCACATGGATTTGGCCTCTGTCAAAAATGTCCTAATAGGGCTTAAGTAATTACAGCAGGTACATTTTCCCAGTTCACCCGCCATTGAGATGTAGGCCAAACAGTTAATTCTGGACCCAGAGTACAGCCATTCAAGAGAGCAGGACATGAACTCAAGAGCTAAGGGACAGGAAGCCAAGAATCCTAGACAACAATTAAGATAAAGCTATCTAGTCGACAGGCAGATTAAGGAATCCTTCATCAAAAGAGCACAGGGCACAAAGCATGAATGTCTGCTGTTGGTATGTCTGTGTGCACAAGGCGGGACTCCCTCCCTCCCTCCCTCCAGCCGACTCACATCTCACCCACTGTCTCTTCCAAAACAAAACACAGCAGCAGGGAGAGGCCAAGCATAACCGACTCCAGACAGGGGGGACGCCAACCATTGGGATGTCAGCAGAGGCAAAACCGCCATTAGACTTCACTAAAGCGTCTTGTAATTTATTATCGTCTCTTTGTCCTCATTTAGCTACTTTGTAAAATGCAGACATTCCTTAAAATCCTGGCGGTGCAGCTGTCAGACTGAGACTATAAACACCAGCGTGGCTTTACTATGCCATTTACTGCCAACTCAGCATCCAGAACACATCAACAGGACACAGGTGGATGTTGAAACCTCCTTCAGTCCCTAAACTTGGTCTTCCCTAATAAATGTAAACAGAATAGTTTGGTTATCAATGCACTTTTCAATAGCAAATAAATTAGGGGTAATGCACAGCTAGTCATGTACTACTTTAATCACGCTGTATTACATGGATTTGATTAATAATTTCATTCTTTTCACATTTCTGTGTTTTACAGAAGCTTATGTTATCATAGTTGGGTCAATTCTTAGTGAATGGAATCTACAACAAACATCATTTATAGCGATCCCATTTGATCTAATAGAAAACAAAACAAAAACAAAGCATTTCTCTGACTTTCCCAAAAAATTATCTACAGTGGTTAGAAGAAAGATGTTAGGGTTATTTGCCATCACTCTCAGCTGTTGTATTAGAAACACTCAACTAGTGTTCGGAAATTTAGTGTCAAGGTAAAGAACACAAAGTATAACCTTATAAGCGTGCATTGGATTTAAAAAAAAAAAAAAAAAAAAAATAAATATATATATATATATATATATATATATATATATATATATATATATATATGATTATATATATTTGCTAGATTTACAGTGTTGTAGGTTACACAACTCCCATTAATATATAACCAGAATATATACTGTAAAATTGCAATGAAAGTTTGTTTACATACTATGTTTGTGTGTGGTGTATATTTATTATGTATATAAAAATACACACATATGTATATATATTTGAACAAGTATTTGTATGTTTTTGTATGTAAACACTTCTATATAATTTATATTAAATATAAATATATATATTGCATATAAATGTAAAATCTTTATCCTTAATATATACGTGTGTGTATTTATATATACATAATAAATATACACAGAACACAAACATACAGTATGTAAACAAACTTTTATTTTGAATCGATTAATCGTGATTAATCGTTTTGCAGCCCTAGTATTGTCCAAAAGATACTAGTTATGGCCTGAATGATATTTGACGTTTTCAAGGCTTAAAAAAAGAATACTGCGTGGGGTTGACGATGAAAGCAATGTACTTTTTTTCACCCACTCCTCAGTATACGAAAAATCCTTGATTTTTTCAGTTCATGCGAGGCCAAAGAAAACATTTGTCACTCAATCTATGTTCTAGTATGAATCAGAGAGAGAGAGAGAGAGAGAGAGAGAGAGAGAGAGAGAGAGAGTGTGTGTGTGAGTGTGACTGTCAAGCCAAAGTACAGTACAACGGTCACGAGGATATGAGCTGCACGGCAAACACTTCATGTGCTTTGCGGCTTCGTTTAGTTAAATTTAAACCAGCTATTCCCAAGTGATCACAATTTACAGTCCATGTAAACAACAAATGTCTGGAGACATGCTTAGAGGAAACTATTTATGTGTCTATGTAGGCTTGAGCACAAGCATGCTAATGTTTGTGTCTATACTGCACGTCTGTATCTCTTCTGCAATCACAGTAACATATACTAAAGATTCTTCACACACTCTACCATGGCTCTGTGCTTTTCCAGCAGGAAATTCCTTTAGCAAGACTGAATGATTTACAAAAGCTTAATGGAAACAGCAAGTGCAACTAGGGATTGCTAGACCATCACGCTTTATATCTTAGAACTATTCTGCACTGATATCTCAATGCACTTTATCCATATGGCAGTAAAACCTATAATCCATTCAGTTATGGGTGAACTGATTCCCTTTGATATTTTTTTTTCACCCTTCCACTATATACAAGTATGAATATTAAGACACGCAGAGGTGGAAAGAGTACAAAAATATTCTACTCAAGTAAAAGTACCATTACATTAATGAAATTTTACTTAAGTACAAGTAAAAGTACCAGTCTAAAAATCTACTCAAGTAAAAGTAAAAAGTAGCTCATTTAAAATTTACTCAGAGTAAAAATTACTTAGTTACATTTTAACAGTGGGAGGGAGGCAAAAATGGGACAGGCCAAGGGTGTCAAACTCAGTTCCTGAGGGCCACAGTCCTGCACAGTTTAGATATAACCCTAATTAAACACCTGATCCAGCTAATCTAATCATTTAGGCTTATTTGAAAACTACATGGTAGGTGTGTCGGAGCAGGGTTATAACTAAACTCTGCAGGGCTACGGCTCTCCAGGAACTGAGTTTGACACCCCTGGGATAGGCCTATTAATCTCAAACCAGTTGTTTTTAATTAAAGGAATCAGTTATTTAGAATAATAAGACATTTAGGCTGTTACCAGGCAAATCAGTATCAACAAACTCATCTTTTCAATGCAGAGGAAATGCAGAAGCTTCATTGGAAGTGCCATTTAGATGTATTTACACACTGTTTAATGCAGGACAAGAATGCATTTAAACTGCAGTTACAAATGCATGAATAATGTTTTGATATACAAGACATAAAATATTGAATACTCATTTGAAATTATAAGAAATTAATTATTTAAAAAAATCAAAAAATACTTGTCATGTGAAATTAAAATGGCCAGTAGGTGTCAGGAAGTCACTGTTAATAAGTGAGTCATTGCGATTGAACCGAATCATTCAGGAACGAAACACTGTCATGTTGCTCAGAGACGTAAAGTTGTTCTGTGGTGGATGTGTTCTATGGTGGCTGTTTGGAATAATTTTTGGTTGGTGAAAGAGTGTGGTGTATAAGAATTAAGTCTCTTAATTAATTTGTTTACTGACCTGTTGTAAATATATATATATATATATATAGTCTTATATATATATATATATATATATATATATATATATATATATATATATATATATATATAATGATATATGTAATCATGAAGATTTTTTTGAGGAAAAGACGGCATTCTTTGTGTGATTTTGATTCACTCTATGAAATGATATAAATATGTAAATTTTCTGCCCCTATATCTTTAATTTTGTGATCATTCTAAATGCATTTCAACAGACTGAATCACACAGTGAAAGAACACACTCTAAATGCGCGCGCACATCATTAAAACAATTGTGATATTATCGCAGACGATATATATAGCACACTCCACACCACTGTCTTTTTGGCTAATTTGTGTAAAACCTCTTGCTAAAATGTCAAAGCTTCATTTTAACCACCAATGCAACGATGCAATTATTTAGCTTACCTCTATATGCTTGCGAAGGGTTGACGTCTTGTCGAGATTTTATTAGCTGCTTTGGTCTTCCTAGGCAAGCACAGCTTGCACTATAAATATGGCCAGGGCTTCACTTCTTTTCCTTCGAGTTCAACTTCAGAATATTCAGGGTTTCGTTTTCAGCGGTGTCTGCACCACTAAGGCCTGTTTTGTCCGTCTGCATCTCTCTTGTGATTTTAGCGCCAGTTTGCCCTCCTGCCCATTATTTACTGACGTAGTTTCCAGGGAGGAAATTTTTTTTTTTTTTTTACTCAGTAATTAATGTGTTTTAAAATGTAGCGAAGTACAATACTTCAAACAAAATATACTTATGTAAAAGTAAAATTACAGATTTTAAAAATTACTTTAAAAAGTAGAAGTACACAAAAAAGCGACTCAATTACAGTAACGCGAGTAAATGTAATTCGTTACTTTCCACCTCTGTTTTTTTTTCACCCTTCCACTATATACAAGTATGAATATTAAGACACGGAACAAGGACAAAAAAATTGTATTCACTCTTTTTGCATCATGGTAAAGGAATAGTTCACACAAAAATGGAAAGTCTTGTCATGATTTACTCACTCTCACGTCATTCCCAACCTCTAGGACTTACTTTCTTCTGGCAAACACAAAAGAAAATATTTTGAAGAATGTTGGAAACCAAACAACTTTTGATCCCACTGACTTCCAAAAGATTTCTCAAAATATTCTCTTTTATGTTCCACAGAAGAAAGACACTCATACAGTAAAGACATAAGGTTGAGTAAACGACAGAATATTAAGTTTTGGGTGAACTACCGCTTTAAATATGCCATCTTCCCTGAGCTCCATAAGTATATACCTGCACTTCAACCATAAATCCTTTTAGTCTAAGGTCAGTAAACTTGTAACCAAAGTAAACAAACTAAAATTCAACGCTGAGCATGAAAGATAATAAAATACTTTGAATGTTTGGTTTGTAATATCGTCTGCCAGAGACAATTGTTAGGTCTTGTGTAGAGACTAAAGTGAATGAATATAGATTAGTTTTGCAGGCCCACTGCCCACAGAGCGAATGATAATGGGGATGGCAATGTTGGTTTAGGGAAGTTTCATACACAGCGGGCACCAAGAGACAGGGAGGAAACTTTTCTTAGTGTAAGAAATATCCATTAGCTTGAACATACTCCCACGGATCAGAGTCAAGCTCAATAATAATAATAATAATAAAAAAACAGTAACAGCAAAGTCTGCCTTTGGTAACTGAAATGTAATGAAATAAAAGAAACTATCAACAGATTAGAAAAAATCAGTTCCAGGAATAGCTTCTGGAAAAAGCACCAGTAACAGGGATCTAGGCTACACACTTATATACAACTGAATGTAAGGCTCATTGTGGCAAGAACCACACACACACACACACATATAGTGAAGGTCAAGTGGAAACAGGCAGAGGGTTTTTCAATCAGCAAGCTGTTAAACACAATTGCAGATGTGAAAAAGATAAATATAAAAACACCAAACTGGCAGTGATCACGTTGTGCTTACCAAAGTACTCAGCCTTTGGCTGGGCGTCCATCTCCTTTTCCAGGCGTTCAGTTAGAGCTTCTAATTTTATTTCAGCCACAGATGGCCCCTGATCTGCCTGTACATGGAGGGTCTGGCATGGCAGCTTGAGTGCCCGAGAAGGGCTGGAAGACTCATCATGGGGCGACTCAACAGGGGTAGAAGCGGGCACTGTCAGGTTACCGGGAGCAGGGCTCATGGGTTGGGATGGATCACCTTGCTTCCCTCTGTGAGACAATGGAGGTTGGGTCACCTGGGTAGGTGAGGGGGTGCCAATATTATGAACTACCCCATTTTGATATGTCAGTCCACTGGCAGGCCACTGGGCAGAATTTGTTTGGTAATGCTGCCCAGGGCTAACCTGTTGAGGCTGGTGATATGCATCCCTGTACGTTCCTGTGGGTGACTGAGAGGGAGACTTCCCTGTTTGAGGGAATCCCTGAGACACTGGAGAATAATTCTGACCCGCTCCAGGTGAGCTAGAAGAGGAGGAACTGTTTGAGAAAGGAGATGATGGCGTCTGAGATGGGTAAACGCTTCTTGATGCCCATGTGCCAGGGGGGCTGGTAGAGGGTGCCGATCGTGCTGGCACTGGTATTTGGTTAACAGCATTCCCAGTCTCCTTAATGTCATAAGCTCTGTTACTGGATCCATCAGGTAAGCTGGCTGAATGATGCTTTTGTCCTTCATAAGATATGTATGGAGTCACACTGGCGGGGCCAACCATTGGTCCAGACATGATGGGTGGTTTGGCTGCTGCTTCACCACCCTGTCTATAACTATTGATGGGTGGTCTGTCTTTGGTGTAAAATGTGTTATATGACGGTTTCGAATGACTTCCATTGATCCTTGCCGCCAGACTGTTTCTTGCCATCTCCTCTTGCTGCTTCTGCATGTGTATTTTGGTCATCTTTGAGGCAAACACCTTTCTGGTTTCTTCAAAATCCGGGTTGTTTCCCGCATCTCTCTTCACGCGAAATAAGCCGTCCTTCGATGCTTCATACATGTTCAAGTCCTCGATGAATTTACTCGCCTCGAGTCCCAAATCGTCGTATTTATCCATGTTTGCAACTGGAAACACGAACTGAAACACTCAGAAAGTAAGTTTTTAACGACTTCTGTCAGCGGAGGATCTCCAGCGGTAAATTTAGACAAACCATTGAAAACGGAAAACTCATGAGAAACAGCTGTCCAAACTCATTCACCTGTGAAAAGCCACCAGTAAGATCAGTCAAAACCGCAAAAGCCAAGTGAAGAGTTTAAAGTTTCCACAGCAAACATCACGCGACACAGATTAAATCCACTAAAATAGCCCACCCGCGAAAATAAGTGACCAAGCGTGACTGGAATGCTATTTCGACGAAAAAACTCTCGGCATTTTCTCAACCTGTAAATAAAACTAACTGTAGACAGCGACAAAAAGCAGGGAAATCTACTCTTGAACGAACTAACAGCTGACTGAAAAGAAACGTACACGAGCAGAACTGCTCTTGTAACTTTCGGAGGCAGCTCTCCGTTTAAATCGACTGAAACTCGACCCAAACTCTAACATCTAACGAAGTCTACTCCACAGTGGACGACAGCAAGTTCAAACGGCTCCTTCAGTAAACTCTTCTCCTCACTGAGAGAAACTGAGCGACTCCCGCCGAGTCCCGCTGTGAATGAAGGAGCGCGCGACCAGCGGTGCAGCTCACGAGCGCGCAAACAGGAAAACAGTGTCCGCGTGCAGGTTATTAACACGGGTCCCCATGCTAAATAATCAAGATCGGTCTTTCGGGGTTTGCTTGGAGAATGTTTTGAGCGGTTTAGAGAGCTTGTAGCTTACTTGAAAGAGACGTGTAAAGACTTCCTGCTGTCGTGTGGTTGCGTTGTAACTTTACATGATTAAAGTAGCCTTCACTGAAGAGAATTTTCTCACCACAAGACATGTGGAAATAATAAAGCATTTCATTTTATATATTATAGTGAATTTGACATCTAACGTTTACTTTGATACGGTTACTTGATGAGTTAACTTGGTCTGTTGCACTGGAGAAAAACTCCAGTGTTATCATAAAAGAATGAGCTTGCTTCAGCCTAATCATTTAGGCTATAAAATGAATGGATAGATGGGGGGAAAAAGCATAGACTAGATGAAGGGTTTTCATTTAATTAGTGAATTTACTGTTTTCACAGTTAGTCCCTAAAATGCATGTTTCATAATTTTCCAATGCTTCAAAAATGGCAAAAAAAAAGCACAGTAAAAGTACATGCACTAGCTATATTCCAATACTTGAAGTCATTCATCTCCGTGTGATGAACAAACCAAAACCAAAAACAGACCAAACCAAATCTTTCAAAGCATAACTCGATGCATAATATTCAAATGCGTCAAAACTGTTAGCCTATACACACACAACATACACGTGTTTGGTGGTGAACATGGAGATTACAGCGCCATGCTGATCAGCCTTACTGGTCCCTTCTGAAGACATTTCAGAGAGTTCCAGTAGCCAAACCAAACCATGATGTTGTGAAGAGGAAAGTGAAGTGAGGGATAACACAACCCATGTGATCAACTCCACAAGCCAAACATTCCTACACAGCAACATTATCTGCAGCATGAAGAGGGACGGAAATGCTTTCCTATAAGCACACACCTCACACGTCCAGTAACATTACATGTAGAAGTCCCTTAAAGTATGTGGACACTTAAAATGGTTGTGCATTAGCTACAAATAAAAGCAAGTGCATTTAAATGCTGCAGGATCTTTTTACCCTTTGTGCGCTCCTCATTTGGGAGTCACACTTATGGTCTTCACGGTCAAAAGTGACCGGACACCTGATATCTAACTTTTTTTCTTCAGTAAAAACAAACTAATATATTTGTTTTCTAATTTTTTTTTTCGAGAATTTTATGGTACTAATTAATATTTATGCAATAATTATGACATTTTTCCCACTGTAAATATGTAAATGCATATAAATATAAATGCAGTTCTTTTTAACCTTTTATTCATCAAATATATTAGACAGCAGAACTGTTTCCAACACTCATAATAAATCAGAATATTAGAATGATTTCTAAATGATCATGTGATAGACTGGATGTTACATGTGACACTGAAGGCTGGCGTAATGATGCTGAAAATTCAGCTTTGCATCACAGGAATAAATTATTTTTTTAAAGTATATTCAAATAGAAAACTATTACAGTATTTTAAGTTGTAATAATATTTCACAATATTACTGTTTTTTCTGTATTTATGATCAAATAAATGCAGGCTGGATGAGCAGAAGAAACTTCTTTCAAAAACATTAAAAATAGTAATGTTTCCAAACTTTTGATCTGTACTGTATATATATATATATATATATATATATATATATATATATATATATATATATATATATATATATATATATATATATATAATTTATATTTAATTCAATTATTTTAATTAAATTAAATTAAAATAGAGGCTAGGCCTTTAAAATCCCACCTTGCCTCTCACCGTTCCTGGCGAGAGCAAAAAAACAAAACCTGTAATTTCATGGTGTAACCACAAGATTCTTGTATAGGACTCTATAGAGAGGCTTGTGAATTCCCTAGTTGTTTTTATACATAATTGTTTACTTTTATTAGGTTGTGGATTTAAATGTATATTAAGGCATTCTCAAGGACTACTTTTTGTCAAGGTTTATATTTTTATTGTTTTAAATGTTGATTTGAAGTGTAGGTTTTTGCATTATTATTACTATATTCAAACCTGAACACAAAGCATTTTGTTAAACAAAACATTAAAATTCTCTCTCTCTCTCTCTCTCTCTCTCTCTCTCTCTATATATATATATATATATATACACATATTTTTTGTTTTTGTATTTCCAACTCATTTGTGTATGCATAATTATGTTTGTGTGAGTGTGTGCAAGTAAGTGTGTGAGTGGATGTAGGCTATCTGTTTTACACTCTTGATGTTTTAGAGCAGTGGTCAGCAACTGACGGCCAAAACTGGCCCGCCAGCAATAACATCTGGCCTGCGCCCGCAGCCAGATTATTTTGATAGCGGTTGGTTCTGAAATAGATCTGTCATGACAGCAACAGTTACTCACAATCAAAGTATGTGAGCGGAGCGCGGAGTGGAGCGGTGTGATTTTGACTGGAGTGAGGAGCGGATTTTTTAAAAGTCGGAACGTCGTGGTTTTCACTTGCTCCAAGAGTGCTCCATCACGAGTACAATTCATGCCAACGACCCGTAATATAACTGCATATTTAGCAAGAATCCACATTTTAAACATATTTAGCTAGCTTGACAGAAAAGGATCACTCAAATCAGAAAGAATGTGAAGGCTTATGATGACAGCAATGGACATAAACGGGAAGTTATAGTTCTCAAGGAGTTTGTTTGTTCCTTCTAGATACTGAATATTTTCAGCTGAAAGCATGATTTAAACAAGTACTATAACACATATTCACACGCAATCGCTCTCTCAATAATGCATTACAAATGTAATCTTACAGTGCTACTTCATCTGTATTCGATTTCAATTGAGCAGTAATCTGTAATTTTCATCACTGACAAAATTTGCACCGCACAAAGCAGCAATTATACCTTTTAATGCTGACAACCATGTTATTAGCTTGTCCTGTGGTAGGAAAAAAGTTTGCACACTAGTGTTCCAATAAGCCACTCTCCTGTTATTTTATTTTTAATATACGTTAAGAACAGAACTGTAGTATTTCAAACACAGGCCTACTGAAATACTTTAGACGCGATGCGAAGGCGGAGTGGTGTTTCTGATATCAGTGAACATGGAGTGAAGAGGGAAATGGTGAAACCGAGCGGAGCTGGAGCTGGAGCTGGAGCTGGAGCTGGAGCGGGAGCTGGAGCTGGAGCTGGAGCGGGAGCTGGAGCTGGAGCGGGAGCTGGAGCTGGAGCTGGAGCTGGAGTGGGAGCTGGAGCTGGAGCGGGAGCTGGAGCTGGAGCTGGAGCTGGAGTGGGAGCTGGAGCTGGAGCGGGAGCTGGAGCTGGAGCTGGAGTGGAGTGATTATTAAATGCTTGGAGCACGGAGGGGATATTGTTGACACTCTACTCCACTCACATACTCTTCTGGACACCGCCACACAAATGCGGCTTTTTGTTAATGACTGTCCTCCTACAGGATTTAACACAGAGTAACAGCTACCAGTTAGAAAAGACGCTGCAACAGTCTGTCACAGGCAATTCTAGTTGCATTTTTCATCAATTAATTTCTTAAATTATGCTTTGATTATGTTCTGGCCCGCAATCTAGTGGCTAAATTTTTTTGGCCTGATTCCAAACTTACTTGCTAACCTCTGTTTCAGAGGGTAATCCCTTCCTTGCTGTCCACATTTTTACTGCATTGTAGTTGAATTATTGACTTTATTTTACATAGTTGCAGTGTTACAGTCATACCAGTTCATAGGTGTGTGTGTGTGTGTGTGTGAGAGTGTGTGTGTGTGAGAGAGAGAGAGAGTTGGTGTGTTGATTTTGCACTCTACATGGTTTAGAGTTTCACCTCTTCATTGCTGTGCAATTTTTTTCGGCATTGTTGTCAGTTTGTAGATTGTACACAAAAATTGTCTGTATTTTTTTTTTTTTTTCATTTCCCATTCATTTCCTATGGTCGGACATTTTTGACCGAAGATCATGAGTGTGACTATTGTTTTTTTTATGTTCATTCAGCTTTTTTGAATCATGGCCACAAAAGTCACCAAGTTTCGTACCATTCTGGTAAAGCTACGATTTTTAAAAATTCAAAATTTAAAATTCTCCCGTCAGAAGTGACCGAAGACCGCACAAGGTTAAAACCACTTCTTGATTTTATGCCTTTTCAGTGACTGCTGTGACAGTGAT